>NC_053396.1:72701785-73029602 GCF_905171765.1 Bufo bufo
TAAACCTGATCAAGGCCTACTTACTCCCTTTGCTTATCTATTTGGGTAGCGTGTGTATCTTGCCAGAGCCTCTCTGGACTCGGGTTTATAGTATGTTCTTCCAGCTCTTATGGGGGAATAGACTGAACCTCATCAAGAGAGAAGTGACTTACCGCACGAGGAGACTAGGGGGGTTATCTATGGTCAACCCCGTGGTGTTTCTTGTAAACACCTTTGTTAAAGCGAATCTGGCGAACCTCTGGATGGAGAGGGCTTCTCCGTGGGTAGTCTCCTGCCGGGGGTGGTTTCGGCCTTTCTTCCAGGAATGGGAGACAGGAGGGCAAGTGAAGGACTTACATACGCCTCACGGATATCTTCCAACTTACGTCACCCCGATTCTGAAGGTGATCCGCCGGTGGGGTTTGGAGGTGAGGGAGATCAGGACTCTGTCAAGGAGGTCCCTTGACGAGAGGGTCTTGTTGTCCCACTTCCAGAAGCCCCTGCCCCTCAGGGATTGCCCAAGCCGGGATCTAGACAAGGGGTTACAGTTGCTAGATTCTGCAAGGATCCCCTTGAAGTTTTGGGACTTGGCTTGGCGCTGCTTTCACGGGAGGCTGTATGTGAGGGACAACTTGAAGTACAGGAACTCTGATGAAAGGGGTTGTCCCCGGGAGGAGTGTGGCTCCATACTGGAAAGTATGGATCACTTCCTGCTTCAGTGTCCCTTTAATACAGAGGTATACCAACGGGTGGGAGCTTCCATTGGCTGGCCTAGGCTAGCCAGCCTCTCCTACGCGGAGTGGGCTTATGGAGTGCTCAGAGACATTGGTAGAAGGGACCTGTGCACATGTTTTTTAGTCAGTATAGTGGTTAGGTTCTACACGTGGAATGCATGGTGCTTAGTTTCAACGCAGCAGAAAGTCCTCCCAGTGGACGAGGTATGTAGGAACATTCTGGGTGACCTGGTGAAGGTGCGTTCTTTGGAGTATGAGAGACTGGGCACCAGTAGGGCCTCTCTCCTCTGGAGAGGCTTTGCTTTTAGCGTGCCCTAGCCTAGTCATACGTTTCCTGGTGGTGGGCTGATGCTTTCACCGTAGACTTTTGTTTTGTGGGATGTTGAGCTTTGAAGAAAGGCTTACAGAGACCGAGCTTGGGCCTTCGGGTATTTCTGTATATTAGAATATTTTGCAGTGTGTGTTAATTAGTTATGTTGTTTATGTTGTTTTTTAGGATAGAATGAGTTGGGGCTAGTTAGGTTGGGTGGGTGAGGGAAGGGGTCTTTTATTTGTGCTTTTAAGTGTTTTATGTGTGTATTGAAGTGGGGAGGCCTGCATCTAGCCCTGGACTATGCGGACATGGGTGGACATGGGGCGAGGGGCTAGATGTGGGTGGTGGAGGTAGGGCTGGCCTCGGACTATGCGGACACGAGAGAGACGTGAGGCGGAGGTCAGCCTTGGGTGATGGATGAATGGTGATGGAGTAGGTAGTGGGGGTTAGGGCTAGATTAGAGAGGTGAGGTTTGTTTTGCCTTATGTGTTATATTAGTAAAAAGGTAATATAAAAAAAAATATAAAAAATTGGTGATGGGAAAAAAAATAAAAAAAATAAATAAATATATATATATATTTTTTGTTTGTTTTCTATTATTATTATTATTATTATTATTATTATTATTATTATTATTATTATTGTTTTATTAGTCTTATTTGCGTTTTTGTTTTATTGACGAGTAGTCAAGTTTTTCCTTTTGGGTTTTATAGCTGAACCGGCTAAGTAAGTTTCATTTCATTTTTAGCATTTGTATATAGTTTGTATATAGTTTTTTTTATAGGGTATTGGTATGAATGTGAGTGTGAGAGAGGCTGGGCCAGCTGAAAAGCTGTTCTGTTTTGTTTTTCTTGTCTGAAAAGTTTTGTATTTTTCTAATAAAAAAAGAGTTCCCATAGCAGAGAATCAGGCTTCATGTCATAGCAGAGAATCAGGCTTCATGTCATAGCAGAGAATCAGGCTTCAAGTCATAGCAGAGAATCAGGCTTCAAGTCATAGCAGAGAATCAGGCTTCAAGTCATAGCAGAGAATCAGGCTTCCAGTCATAGCAGAGAATCAGGCTTCCAGTCATAGCAGAGAATCAGGCTTCATGTCATAGCAGAGAATCAGGCTTCACGTCACCCACCACTGGATCAGGCCATTGTCAGATATTTAGGCCCCGGCACCCAGACAGAGGAGAGAGGTCCCATAGCAGAGAATCAGGCTTCATGTCATAGCAGAGAATCAGGCTTCATGTCATAGCAGAGAATCAGGCTTCACGTCACCCACCACTGGATCAGGCCATTGTCAGATATTTAGGCCCCGGCACCCAGACAGAGGAGAGAGGTCCCATAGCAGAGAATCAGGCTTCATGGCATAGCAGAGAATCAGGCTTCACATCACCCCCCACTACGGTGGCCACTGGCTTCACCCCAGAAAGCCTCAGCTCACAGACCACACCCACCTATATGAAGCCACGCCCCCATCACTGGCCGGGGAAAAAACAGAGGGAGGAGAGGGAAGAACTTGCTAAATGGAAAGTGATCTGGGGGCAGCTGGGGTGCTTCTCTCCCCCTCAGTCAGCCACAGGGAGCCATGTCTGCGGATCTAGTGACTGACAGTCAGTTGCTGCAGCTCACACTCAGACAGCACAATGCTGCTGTCTGAGCGTGAGCTACTGAAAGGGTGGACATCCCTGTGTCCTTCCTGGCCCTGTGCCGGACAGAGGACAGGAAGCCAGAAAACCGGACTGTCCGGCCTAAAACCGGACCTCTGGCCACCCTACCCACCACTGGAACAGGCCACTGTCAGATATTTTTAGGCCCCAGCACCCAGACAGAGGATAGAGGTCCCATAGCAGAGAATCAGGCTTCATGTCATAGCAGAGAATCAGGCTTCAAGTCATAGCAAAGAATCAGGCTTCAAGTCATAGCAGAGAATCAGGCTTCCAGTCATAGCAGAGAATCAGGCTTCATGTCATAGCAGAGAATCAGGCTTCACGTCACCCACCACTGGATCAGGCCATTGTCAGATATTTAGGCCCCGGCACCCAGACAGAGGAGAGAGGTCTCATAGCAGAGAATCAGGCTTCATGTCATAGCAGAGAATCAGGCTTCATGTCATAGCAGAGAATCAGGCTTCATGTCACCCACCACTGGAACAGGCCATTGTCAGATATTTAGGCCCCGGCACCCAGACAGAGGAGAGAGGTCCCATAGCAGAGAATCAGGCTTCATGTCATAGCAGAGAATCAGGCTTCATGTCACCCAACACTGGAACAGGCCACTGTCAGATATTTTTAGGCCCCGGCACCCAGACAGAGGAGAGGTTCATTAAACTTTGGTTTGCCCCGCAATATAATGGTAAAATCGAAATAAAAAAGGATTGAATGAGGAAGTGCCCTGGAGTACAATAATATATGGTTAAGGGGAGGTAGTTATAAATGTCTAATCTGCACAAGGGATGGACAGGTCCTGTGGGATCCATGCTTGGTTCATTTTTATGAACGTCAGCTTGTCCACATTGGCTGTAGACAGGCCGTGCTGAATACACGTTCAGACAAAACGCTGGCCGCCGGGCAGGCCAGCACCTCCAAGGCATAAAAGGCTAGCTTTGGCCACGTGGACAATTTGGAGACCCAGAAGTTGAATGGGGCAGAACCATCAGTCAGTACGTGGAGGGGTGTGCACACGTACTGTTCCACCATGTTAGTGAAATGTTGCCTCCTGCTAACACGTTCCGTATCAGGTGGTGGTGCAGTTAGCTGTGGCGTGGTGACAAAACTTTTCCACATCTCTGCCATGCTAATTCTGCCCTCAGAGGAGCTGGCCGTGACACAGCTGCGTTGGCGACCTCTTGCTCCTCCTCTGCCTTCGCCTTGGGCTTCCACTTGTTCCCCTGTGACATTTGGGAATGCTCTCAGTAGCACGTCTACCAACGTGCGCTTGTACTCGCGCATCTTCCTATCACGCTCCAGTGCAGGAAGTAAGGTGGGCACATTGTCTTTGTACCGGGGATCCAGCAGGGTGGCAACCCAGTAGTCCGCACACGTTAAAATGTAGGCAACTCTGCTGTCGTTGCGCAGGCACTGCAGCATGTAGTCGCTCATGTGTGCCAGGCTGCCCAGAGGTAAGGACAAGCTGCCCCAGCCATGCACCAGTAATCGGCACGAGCTGTGTTGGGTGCCACCCCGCTGTGAACATGCTTCATCCTCATCCTCCTCCACCTCCTCCTCATCCTCGTCCTCCAGTAGTGGGCCCTGTCTGGCCACATTTGTACCTGGCCTCTGCTGTTGCAAAAAAACTCCCTCTGAGTCACTTCGAAGAGACTGGCCTGAAAGTGCTAAAAATTACCCCTCTTCCTCCTCCTCCTCCTCCTGGGCCATCTCCTCTTCATCATCGCCCTAAGTGTTTTCTCAAGGAGACATAGAAGTGGTATTGTAACGCTGATAACGGCGTCATCGCCACTGGCCATGTTGGTGGAGTACTCGAAACAGCCCAAAAGGGCACACAGGTCTCGCATGGAGGCCCAGTCATTGGTGGTGAAGTGGTGCTGTTCCGCAGTGCGACTGACCCGTGCGTGCTGCAGCTGAAACTCCACTATGGCCTGCTGCTGCTCGCACAGTCTGTCCAGCATGTGCAAGGTGGAGTTCCACCTGGTGGGCACGTCGCATATGAGAAGGTGAGCGGGAAGGCCGAAGTTACGCTGTAGCGCAGACAGACGATCAGTGGCAGGATGAGAACGCCTGAAGCGCGCACAGACGGCCCGCACTTTATGCAGCAGCTCTGACATGTCGGGGTAGTTGTGAATGAACTTCTGCACCACCAAATTGAGCACATGCGCCAGGCAAGGGATGTGCGTCAAACCGGCTAGTCCCAGAGCTGCAACGAGATTTCGCCCATTATCGCACACCACCATGCCGGGCTTGAGGCTCACCGGCAGCAACTACTCGTCGGTCTGTTGTTCTATACCCCGCCACAACTCCTGTGCGGTGTGGGGCCTGTCCCCCAAACATATGAGTTTCAGAATGGCCTGCTGACGTTTACTCCGGGATGTGCTGAAGTTGGTGGTGAAGGTGTGTGGCTGACTGGATGAGCAGGTGGAAGAAGAGGAGGAGGAAGCCGAGTAGGAGGAGGCGGCAACAGGAGGCAAAGAATGTTGCCCTGCGATCCTTAGCGGCGGAAGGACGTGCGCCAAACAGCTCTCCGCCTGGGACCCAGCCGCCACTACATTTACCCAGTGTGCAGTTAGGGAGTGTGGCGAAACCAACCTCGCCACTGGGTTTTGGAGGGGTCTGGCTGCTGGCCTCTTGCCCCAGGATTATGGGCCCTCTCATCAGCCAGGCCTCATTTGTTCACAAAGGACTCGAACTAACTTGAACTCCTGGTCTAATTCGTGCCATTGTGAGATGTTAAATGTCTGTGTATTGAAAAGGGTTGTGACATTGTATGTTTAAATGGTGATTTCTGTCTGTTGTCCCCACATGTGTATTGGTGATTTCTCTTTGTCTTGAGAGATAATTGGATTACTCCTCGGGTGTCTCCAGGGCAGAGAGGAGGAAACCATGATGCATTGTGGGGATGTATTGTCTCTGTGTATCCTGCAGTGCTGCATATCTGTCCTGTGTCGCAGTCTCCCTTCTGGTCCCCTAGGGGCGTGAACGATTGGTTGCTGTACTTACATTGTATATGTTGTAACATATTGTTTGGTTGTATTTAAAAACCCTGTGGGCGGACCTGTATTTGCAACAACTGTAATAAAAACCAGGCAGGGTGTGCCAGCACCTCAGACCACTGCTTGACCCTCAACACGGAGCCTTGTCTCGTTATTGGGGGGGATCCACTGTATGCTATTAGAGACTGATTGCCAGGAGTGTAAGCTGATTCCTGTTCGTCTGCTAGCAGCTATTCGTGAGTTTCCAGTTTGGAGTGCTATTTTGTATCCAGTACGGGAGTTTGGTGTGCTGCAGTAGCTGTGCCTGTCTCTCAGAAAGGGGCATATCGCCTAAACGGATTTTAACCCCTTGTCTGCTGAAACGGTCCGTTACATTGGTGGCAAGCAGCGGGATCGTTCCTACAGCCAGAAGGACAGCTACAGGAGACACCATTTCTGTGGATTCTACAATTTAAGGGCAACGCATGTCCCAGTACAGCGACCCTAAAAGCAACAGGATGGAACCAGCAGTGTTATACGAGGAGGAGGACCTGGATGGCCGGGATGCATTGAGGAAAGGCATCTGGTACCAGGCCCTGGATAATGTACAATACCAGTGGGGTGAGAGTCTCCCCAGTGAAGAGCAGTGGTTGCAGAAGCAAGTGGCCCTGCGGATGCCCTTCCTGGGAGAGCAGCCCCTGGAGGAATGGGTGAAGGAACTAGAGCACCGGGTATGGCAGGAGCTATGGCTGGAGGATGCCTACCAGGTGCTTTGGTGGTATATGGCACAGTATATACCCTGGACAGCCGAACATGACAAGCCAGAGGGAGAGGAGTTTGATGGTCCTGGCTTGTTATGGGAGTCCTTTGCAGAGCCTGACTTCGGGAGCCCTGCACAGTCCAGACTTTAGGACATTTTTATGAGAGGGAGGCTAGGCATAAGTGGGATGACCCCCATGAGGTAGAGCAAAACCTGGCTCACCTAGCAACCCTGGAGTGGGAACTGGAGCATGACTACCAAGATCTCTTCCACTCCATTGGGAAGGCTCAGCAGGACAGTAAGGTGACAGACCCAGATCCAGACCCATTCAGCTGGGCAGATATTGTAGAGTGTTACTGGGAAGGTCCCCAGGTGGCCGGTAGAGATGGGACCGAGGTCTCTCCACCGGTCCTGCAGGGAATTGGGAGCCCAGTCTCCATTCCCCAGCGGCAGTGTGAAGTGCAGGGAGAGGAGAGCAGCGTCCTCCCTCCCCAGCGGCAGGCTGAGTTACAGGGGGCAGAGTTAGTTGTTCCTGCCCCCCAGCAGCAGGGTGATATGCCGGGAAGGCAGTGTGAAATGCAGAGAGAGGAGAGCAGCGTCCTCCCTCCCCAGAGGCAGGCTGAGTTACAGGGGGCAGAAGTAGTTGTTCCTGCCCCCCAGCAGCAGCATGATTTTTGGGGAGCACCCGACAGCCTATGGAGGGTGATAAGAAACTGGGGGGTACTTCCTGATCCCCTCTGCCCCGAGTTAATAGGGGGGTCATGGCCCCTTTAAGGGTTTGAGAGCAGTTAAGGGGAAGTATGGTAAGGAGTTAATTGGAAGCCTTCCCATGATCCAGTGGGAATGGGGGCGGTGCTGGAGGGCTATATATTCCTGGGAGGGAGCTTGCCACTTCCTCTTGACGGTGGATGCGCTGGTTTGAGGTACCCCTTGCCGCTGTCATGTCCGCAGGAGATATGGCCCTGAGGGACTCCCTCCTTGTGCGTTTTCAGGAGGAAGGAGAGGGATGGCTGCGGGCATTCCTTGGGAGCCTACATTCCCCTTTGCCTTCCCCTACTCCGGCCCCTCTGCCTGCTGCTGTCACTGACCTGGCGGTTCCTGCTGCCAGCTCTGCCTGTCGATTGGGGGATCGGCGGTCCGCGCGGCGTTCCCGCCCCCCGGCGCAGCTTGGTCATAGCCCCCCTGCTCTTATCTCATCCCGTTGCGGCGGTCCCCAGGGCTCTCCCAGGTCTGGGGAGCGCTTACCTGTTCCCTCCAGGCGTCGTGGCAGGTCAGGCCGCTCCGGCGGGTGGACGGATGGTGGGCGGGATCGGCGTGGTGCCGTGGCTCCTCCCCTTCCTCTGTCTCCCGGAAGTGTGTTTGCGGCTGGCGGCGAGCTTGGTACAGGGACTAGTATGGGAGCCTGGGAAAGTGCGATGGGGGAGGAATTACCCCCTACACCCCCCTCATCTCAATTGTTGCCCCCCCCCCCCCCCCCCGGTTTCTGTAGGTCAGGGGCTGTCTGTGCTGGCGGCAGCACCTCTGTCTGGGGATCCAGGCAGTGGGTCGCAGAGCGTCATGATAGCACCCCCTGGCGTTATGTCCGTTCCCCCGCCCCCCCCCTCCCATATGCCACCAGTTGATGCGGCCCCCAGGCAGAGGAGACGCAGGGAGGTCTCTGTCTCTCCCTACTCTTCTTTAGAAGATGGCAGGGGTGAGCGTACTTACCGCAGGCGTCCGTCCCGTCGCCATTCTAGGGCACGAGGGAGTCGTAGACGCTCCAGATCCTCCAGGTGGCGTTCCCCCTCATCTTCGGAGTTGTCATCGGGCGCATCTGAGGAGTCTGGTAGAGTTTCACGGAGTAGAAGATTGAGGCCAGCACCAAGCTGTACTTCCAGGGCTCCGAGCCTGGTTCATCCGATGGTTCAGAGTCAGGCGGTTTCCGTGGAGGTGCCTTCTCCGGTGGTTCCTAATGTTCCGGTTGGTGAGTTTCAATTTGCTGGGGCCTGGGCGGAAAGTGGGTCTGTGGCGGGAATGGAATCGCTGATGCGGGCTTTGCTAGATAAATTGCAGGATGCTCCAGCCCCAGTTGCGTGTCCGGCTTCTTCCCCAGTGGCTGCGGGAATACATAAGGAGTCATTTTTCTGCGGGGTTAGCCCTTTGGGTTCACATGTGGAGGAGGCGGTTAGGGAAAAGATCTGGGCTAATCAGTGTGTAGACATATGGTCCCTTATCTCTGTCGATAAGCATACAGTTGACAGGGAGCGCCGGGTGCTTGATAAACCGTATGAGCGTAGACCGAAGGTGGCAAAAACTATTGGGAATTGGCTTCAGGCGTTTGCGGTTTTGGGATACATCATGGGTCAGCGGCACCCGGAGCGATGTTCAGAGATGTTTGTTTATGTTGATACTGTTTATAGTGCTTACAAGTCCCACGGGGGCAGCGCATGGTGGCAGTATGATGAGGAGTTTAGGAGGCGCCTTGCCCTTCAGCCTGGCGTGGGTTGGGGAGTCAAAGCAACTGATGTGTGGCTGCGGCTCATGTTGTCTCAGAGACAGCATCCCTTTCAGAGTGCGGCCGCCGGTGCGGGCACTTCCCAGGTCCATGCATCGGTGGCCGTTAGACGCCCAGGAGTGTGCTGGTCGTTCAATGAGGGGAATTGCAAGTATGCAGGTTTTTGCAGGTTCAAGCATGAATGCTCTGTGTGTGGAGTCCCCCACGCTGGAAATAGGTGTCCTGGACAGACAGCCAGACTTAGTAAATTTTCCGCCCAGAGTGAGGGGAAGGACCCCGGTGAGCGTGGACGCGATGTCCCCATGGCTAGACAGGTACCCCGATAGACAGGCGGCTTCTCAGATTCGTTCTGTTTTTTTGTTGGGTTTCTTTATCCCGTTTGTTCTTAACCGGTCCCCTCTTTTTAGTGATAATTTGAGGTCTGCCCGGGATCATCCTGAGGTGTTGAGGGATAAGTTGGCTAAGGAGGTCGAGTTGGGTAGGATTGAAGGTCCGTTTTCTTCAATTCCGTTCCCTAACCTAAGGGTGTCCCCGTGGGGTGTGGTTCCGAAAAAGGAGGTTGGGAAGTTTTGTTTGAATCATCATTTGTCTCATCCTAAGGGCTCCTCGGTGAATGATGCGATTCTTCAGGAAGAGGCATCAGTTTCTTACGTTTCATTTGACAGGGCGGTTTCTTTGGTTAGAGATGCAGGTAAAGGGGCCCTTTTAGCTAAATCTGATATTGAGTCGGCATTTAGGCTTCTTCCTGTTCATCCTGATTGTTTACACTTGTTGGGAGGTTGTTGGGAGGGGCAATTTTATTATGACACTTGTTTGCCGATGGGGTGCTCCATATCGTGTCATTATTTTGAGTTGTTTAGTTCCTTCTTGGAATGGGTGGTGAGATTTGAATCCGGTATGTCATCTGTGATACATTATCTAGATGATTTCCTGTTTGTTTCCCTCAGTGAAGGGGGGGGGGGGGGGTTGCAGGTACTTGTCATTGTTTTTGTCCCTGATGGGACAGTTTGGGGTTCCTATTTCGGCTGAGAAGACGGAGGGCCCGGTCACGTGCTTGTCCTTTTTGGGGATCGAAATTGATATGGTTGCTATGGTTTTTCGGTTGCCTGGGGACAAGTTAGAGAGAGTATTGGAGTTAATTGAAGGATTTATGTCAGTTAAGAAGGTGACGCTAAAGCAGCTTCAGTCTCTTTTGGGGTTGTTGTGTTTTACATGTCAAGTGATGCCTATGGGACGTGTTTTTTCCCGCCGGTTGTCGTTGGCCACGAGGGGGGTGTCCTCTCCGGGTCATCATATCAGGTTGACTAAGTCCCTTAAGGCGGACCTGTGCGTGTGGCGTTTCTTTTTAGCTGGTTATAATGGCCATACTTGCTATATTTCCAAGGAAATCGTGAGTTCGGAGTTGTCATTGTGGTCGGATGCGGCCGGGTCATGTGGTTTCGGTACCATATTGGGCAGTGAATGGTGTTCGGCTCCTTGGCCGGAGTCGTGGAGGGAGTCTGGTTTTTGCAAGAATTTGACGCTATTGGAATTGTTCCCTATTGTGGTGGCAGTAGAGATTTGGGGGGATCGGTTAGCTAATAAGCACGTGTGTTTTTGGTCTGATAATCTGGGAGTGGTGCAGGTGATCAATCGTTTGTCTTCCTCTTCTCTTCCGGTGTTGGCGTTAGTTCGTCATCTAGTTTTGCGGTGCCTGGATTATAACATTTACTTTCGGGCCTGTCATGTTCCGGGGGTAGATAATAGAGTCGCTGATGCTCTCTCTCGATTTCATTGGCAGGTCCTCTGGGAACTTCATCCGGAGTCGGACGATAGTGGCAAGGAGTGTCCTCCGTTCTTGTGGCGTCTGGTGGACAGCTAATGTCGCTTATTAGCTCATCGGTTGCGCCAGCTACGTGGCAATCTCATGGTGTCTCTAATCCAAAAGTGTCTCTACCATTAATATACGACATCCTAGAAAAATTTAACCCACTGTCCAATCTTAAAATAAATATTAAAAAATATCACATATTGAGCATAGGATTGAGTACCCAATCTTAAGCTGACCTTGCAGCCCGATCTCCCTTTAATTGGGATACCCCTTACATAACTTACTTGGGAGTCAAAATTGGAACTGATCTCACCAAATTATTCCAACTCAATTACCGTATTTTTCGCTTTATAAGACGCACCTGATGATAAGACGCACCCAGTTTTCAGAGGAGGAAAATGGAGAAAAAAATAATTTGAACTAAAAGGTGGACTAAAACATTTTAATAAAATAACATATAATGTGCAAACATTACCAACAGCCATCAGCAGCATTATGAAACATTAACAATAACAGAAGAGAAAGATTTTCAGTACGACATGACCTCTAAACATCTGAAAACCCCCAAAACTCTTCACTGCTGTCTGAACTCAGTGGCTCAATGTCAGTGGTATCCCTGTCACTGGTGTCTGCATATAGGACACCATCCTCTGATCCGTCCAGGGCATTACTGATGCCGCATTTTTTGAAGGATTTGACAACCGTTTCTTCCTTTACTGATTGCCATGATGACTTCACCCACTCGCAGACTTGGGTGATAGTAGGCCTCTTCATCCATCCACTGGGTGTAAGGTCATGATTCCCAGCAGCCATACACTTATTCGACTCCTCTCGCATGCAAACCTTAAATGGCTTAAATGGTTTAATGATACATCAAGAGGCTGCAGCTGGCTGGTAAGCCCCCCAGGAATGACCGCTAGATGAGTGTTCACATCTTTGAACCTCTTTTTTGTGTTTTAGCTGATATTTGCTCTAAACTGGTCAAGCACAAGTAGGGCGGATTTCTTCAGAAGCCCTCCAGGTCATTTGTCGAGCCATATTCCCATGCCATTCTTGTCCATCCACCCTTTCTAATGAACATGGACAATCACTCCTCTTGGAATCAACTCTTTTGGCATGTTCTTCCTCTTGAAAATGATCATTGGTGGCAGTTTGGTCCCATCTGCGCAGCAGGACAATACAACCGTCTAATGGGTTTTCTCGTGCCCTGAGGTCTTCACTGTTACAATTTTTGCGCCTCTCATATCAACAGTCCTGTTCGATGGAACATCGAAGGTTAATGGGACTTCATCCATATTCCCAATCTGGTTTATTTGATAGCCATTTTTCTTTCTTGAATCCAGCACAAATTTGTGAAAAGAAAGAATCTTTGACTCGTATTCTTTTGTCATTTTTTGTGTAATTCTAGTTTTGGTGCGCATAGCAAGGCCACACCACCTCATAAATCTGTAGCACCATGATGGGGATCCAGTGAACTCATCGATGCCTTTTTCTGCAGCTAGACTCTTGGCTTCATATATGATCATTTTGGTAGATACGCAGAAGCCATTGTTCCTATGACGTGTGATCCACTCTTTCATTTCCACGTCAATCTGTGGCCATTTTGCAGTACGCCCACAAAAAGTGTGTTTGCTCTTATCTGCTTTCAGCAGCTGATACTCCTGTTTCCTCCGCTCCCGTATCATTTTTTCTGTTGGAGGCGGCCCGAAATGTCTCGCAGCTGCCCTGTTTTCATGTTTCTTTTTCTATTTTATCACCTCCAGTTTAAAAGGGATCTTACATGAAAACCTTTTCTGCTTTGACATCTTTCTACAGTAAATATGGATGCAGCAGGAGACTACAGTATGGTAGTGTTCTACAACAAAATACAGTAATAAAAGCATGTCAGTGTCATGGGGACACTAGCTTAGAATATCAATGGATGACACTGTTATGGGGGATCTGGGGAGGACACTGTTATATGGGATCTGTGGACGTCACACGGTTATGGGGGATCTGTGGATGTCACACTGTTATGGGGGATCTGTGGATGTCACACTGTTATTGGGGACCGGTGGATGTCACACTGTTATTGGGGACCAGTGGATGTCACACTGTTATGGGGATCTCTGGATGTCACGCTGTTATGGGAGATCTCTGGATGTCACACTGTTATGGGGGATCTCTGGATGTCACGCTGTTATGGAAGATCTCTGGATGTCACACTGTTATGGGGGATCTCTGGATGTCATGCTGTTATGGGAGATCTCTGGATGTCACACTGTTATGGGGGATCTCTGGATGTCACACTGTTATGGACGACACATGGGAATCTGTGGATGATACACTATTATGGGGGATCTGCGGATGCCACTGTTATGTGATTATAACCCCCATCATAAAGAATACAGTGATGAGGGGAGTTAGTCACATTAAATATGAACACTGTCCAGGGACTGTACCCTGGACTGTATTACAGTAGCTTATGGTAACTTATATGGCTACCATATACCGTAACCCACCTCATCCATAGGAATCCACCAGTGCACTGCAGTATATGGGTGAATTCCTATGGATGAGGGGGTTATAGTCATTTTTAATATACCAATGACAGATGCGAATTACAGAACAGTACCTGGACACTGTTTATATTATGGTAAATATGACTATAACCCCCCTCATCCATAGGAATCCACCCATATTTAGCAGTACATGGGTGGATTTCTATGGATGAGGGGGGTTATAGTCATATTTAATATAGACACATGACTATTACAGAACAGTGTTTATTTTAAATATGACTATAACCCCCCACATCCATAGGAATTCACCCATATACTGCAGTATATGGGTGGATTTCTATGGATGATGGGGATTATAGTCATATTTGGCACACAGTTTTTAATTAGGGTACCATAAATTGCCTTAAGATGTCCTCACCTTGGGACTTAGGATGCAATCTACGGTACCCAGAGGGGGGTGGGGGGGTGTCATGTGGCACTGAACAGTGTACCAGTAGCTGATTGGTGGAGGAAGGGGGAGCAGGACTCACCACCAATCAGCACCGGACAAGTAGAGTAGGGGTGAGTAGAAACTGCCCAGGGGGATAGGAGAAATTGCCTGCCTGGGGGGAAGGGGAGAAGGGGGGGCGTCAGGACCTGTACTTGGATACAGCAGGCTGGCGGCACTACATGGGATACAGAGATGCCGCCAGCCTGCAGGACACTGGGACGACATCGAGGAAGGAGGAGGTGAGGAGTAACTGCCGGGGGGGGGGGGGGGCTTGAGGGGCGGCGCTGTACTACACAGGCTGGCGGTACTATATGGCATACAGAGATGCTGCTAGCCTGCAGGTCACTGGGACTACATGGAGGAAGGAGGAGGTGAGGAGTACGGTAACTGCCGGGGGGGGGGGTGGCATGGGGGGCGGCGCTGTACTACTCAGGCTGGCAGCACTATATGGCATACAGAGATGCCGCCAGCCTGCAGACAGTTACGGTACCGGTCCGGACACTCCTGGACCAGCTCACATGGAGGAGATCGGGCGCAGCACTTGGTCATCAGTGAAACCGCCAGCCCGCTGCTTAGTGCCGAAACGTATGCACAGGCTGGCGGATTCACTGAAGGGTACCGTGAGTGCTGCCCATCCGTTCTCCTGTCCGTCCCCCCACCTGTTCTCCCATTGTTATATGGCAGCTCAGGAGCAGTTAGTGAGAGCTCCCGAGCTGCATTAAGTTACACATTTCGGCCACATTCGTTTTATAAGACGCACTAACTTTTTCCCTCCACTTTGGAGGGGGAAAAAGTGCGTCTTATAAAGCGAAAAATTGTCCCATTATTACAATCCATGCAAAATCAATTAAATAACCTACACCTCCAGACACTTTCCTGGTTAGGCCGTAAAAATATTTTCACTTCATTAGTAGAGTTGAGCGAACACCTAGATGTTCGGGTTCGAAAAGTTCGGCCGAACTTCCCGGAAATGTTCGGGTTCGGGGCAAAGTTCGGGTCGAGTTCGGATCCCGAACCCGAACATTTCCGGGAAGTTCGGCCGAACTTTTCGAACCCGAACATCTAGGTGTTCGCTCAACTCTACTAATGAAGTGAAAATATTTTTACGGCCTAACCAGGAAAGTGTCTGGAGGTGTAGGTTATTTAATTAATTTGAAGTCAATGGGGACCCGAACTTTTCGGCACTAAAAAGGCTGTAAAATAGCCCAGGAAAGGGCTAGAGGGCTGCAAAAGGCAGCAAAATGTAGGTAAATCCCTTGCAAACAAATGTGGATAGGGAAATGAATTAAAATAAAAATAAAATTAAAATTAACCAATATCAATTAGAGAGAGGTCTCATGGCAGAGAATCAGGCTTCATGTCATAGCAGAGAATCAGGCTTCACGTCACA
This sequence comes from Bufo bufo, assembly GCF_905171765.1. Classification (NCBI taxonomy): domain Eukaryota; kingdom Metazoa; phylum Chordata; class Amphibia; order Anura; family Bufonidae; genus Bufo; species Bufo bufo. The sequence goes on from NC_053396.1 coordinate 72,716,889, forward strand.
CACCACTGGAACAGGCCACTGTCAGATATTTTTTTGCCCCGGCACACAGACAGAGGAGAGAGGTACCATTGCAGAGAATCAGGCTTCATGGCATAGCAGAGAATCAGGCTTCACGTCACCCACCACTGGAACAGGCCACTGTCAGACATTTTTAGGCCCCGGCACACAGACAGAGTAGAGAGGTCCCATAGCAGAGAATCAGGCTTCATGTCATAGCAGAGAATCAGGCTTCATGTCATAGCAGAGAATCAGGCTTCATGTCATAGCAGAGAATCAGGCTTCACGTCACCCACCACTGGAACAGGCCATTGTCAGATATTTAGGCCCCGGCACCCAGACAGAGGAGAGAGGTCCCATTGCAGAGAATCAGGCTTCATGGCATAGCAGAGAATCAGGCTTCACGTCACCCACCACTGGAACAGGCCACTGTCAGATATTTTTAGGCCCCGGCACACAGACAGAGGAGAGAGGTCCCATAGCAGAGATTCATTCTTGGGTGTGTCTGGTGTCTGCAGCTGAGGTGAAAGGGTGTGTCTGCTGCAGCTCCTGAACCTCCACAGCACAGGCCTCTCCGGGGAGTTTCCTACCATCTGCTCCCCAGGAGGAGTTCCAGGCTTGCGGGGAGTTTTCAACACCTCTCCCCAGCCCAGGCCCTGCCTCTCCTTAGGGAGTTGGTGGAGGCCTGGAGCTATGTTTCCAGTTGGGACCCAGGATCCTGCTTCCCGGGGTAGGCCGGCGGGAGGTAGGGGAGGCGAATTACCGGCCTCTGCACCATCATCCGTCCCAGGGGTCAGAAGATCGAGCAGGGGTCATGCTGTGGCGTCCCCTGCAGCCCCTGGGAGCGGGGCTGTGAAGACCACCAGCAAGTCCGGGAGGGTGGACGGTAACCCTGCAGGTGAGCGGAGTGTTCCTTGGGGTGGGTCAGGGAGGATTGAGACTGACTGGGGCATCAAAAGGCCCCAGGAATCGGTCTCCATGTACAGCTCCCGTATTGCGGCCTACCTCAGGGAATATGAAGACGCCGGCAAAGCCTTAAAAAAGCTCAGAAGCGAGATAAAGCTGGAAAGAGTAAAGGCGGACAAGGGTTCAAGAAATAAAAGACCTGAGATATCAGAGAGGATAAAGGTCCTAAAAGAAAAGATAAAAGAAATGGAAGCAAGGAGGGCAATTATACTGAAAAGTAGTGGCCCCTTCCAAGAAAAACTTAAAAACGAGGAGAAATTTTTCATCATGGCCCAGGGAAGTCTGCAAATGGCCGACCCCTCAGACGATGAGGAAGAACCAGAGGCAGAGAAAAAGACAGAGAAAGAGGAGCAGGCCATGGACACTGGGATCACCGCTGAACAGGTGTGCCTGCCCCTCACAAGTTCAGAAGATGAAATTGAAAGTGGAAGTAGTGGAGTCGGGGGAGGGCTCATGGCTGAGATTAAACGCCTGGAGTCACCCCGGCTCCATGAAGGCAGTTTTTTGTTTGGAGAAGAGCTTCCAGATGAAGATGAAGATATTGAAAATAAAAAAAGGAAGGAAAAAAAGAAGAAAGAAAAAAGCAGAGTGGAGGTGAGATATGTGTATGTTTCTCACGCCCAGCAATCCGGGCAGGCTGAAAAGTCTGCTTGGATTGCAACCCCCACCATCCTCCCAGCCCCGGTCTCTGCTGTGGGACCGGGCGGCGGGAGTGGGGAGAAAAAACACGAGGTGTCCAAGATGGCGGAGGACGCCGTCCTCACTTGCAGTAGTGGGGGCGGCCCGAGGGAAGGAGGGACTGAAAAGTCCAACACGCAGGCATTGAGGGCGGCGAGTTCGGAGGGTGGGGGGGGGCTTTCCGGTGACGCGGCTAACCCCGTCCGTCCCCGCCGCGGTCCTAAACACGCTGAATGAGTGTGTGGTGGACCTGCGGCGGAGTGACGTGGTGGGGGCGGCTGCCGTGGCCGGCGCTCCTCCCCTCTCTCCCATAGAGAATAAATAATAGCAATGTAAATGATGTAAATAAAGTGTCAGCTGGCCCAGCAGTGTGTATGGGGTCCAATGTGATTAAGGTAGTCCCTGTAAAGGTGACTACTGAAAAAGTGGTCACCCAAAAGGGTTGTGGAGGGGGTGTTAGTTTAGGGGTCGCTCCGGGTCCCGATGGGGGGGTGAATGCGGGGGGTTGCCCTGCTGCTAGAAAAGTGGCGGGGTCCCACCGTGTGGCCCCCTCAGAGGGATCCGGTGCGACAGTTGAGGCAGGTAGAAGGGGGGGAGCCGGTTCGGTTGCCCCTCCTGCATCCGTGGCGCCTGGCAGGCATTATGCCAGTGTGGCCGCGGCCGTGGGGGGGGAGGGGTTGGCTTCCTCGCTCTCAGGGTCTGGTAATGGTGACTTGCAGCGGCAACTGCTGGAGGCCCTCAAAAAGGGGGAGAGCTCCATTATCGTAGAGGGGAAGAAGGTGGACCTGTCTTTCTGGTTCAACAGACATGGCGTCCGGACCTTCCGAGAACAGAACGGGGGCGAGACCACCTGGTCTTCACCCACAACCGGCCCTGGAGCCAGACGGAATGTGGTCTGTCTCAGGTGGAGTAGCGATGAAGCTTGCCCTACTAGAAAGAGGGTAGTGGAGCTCCTGCTTGGGATGGGTTTCAAGGCAACCGACATCTTTGCCTTGATCCATCCGTTTGGTTCCAAGGAGTTTGACATCAGCTTTGTCCGGCCAGAGGGGCTTGAGCTCTTCTGGTCCGGATATGAGCTGGTGAAGAACATGCCGGACTGGCGTGGTTTCGCTGCAAAAGCAATAACCCGCCAGAGTGAGGTCAAGAGAGTGACCGTTTTGACCCGTAACGAGTCGCTCTCTTGTGTTGACATCATGACCTGGCTGGGTAGGTACGGAGAGGTCCAGGGAGTACCAGCTAAAAACTTGGACGAGTTTGGCATTTGGTCGGGTGCCTGGACGTTTGATATCAAACTCAAACGTCTGGGGAGTACAGTTTCCCACATTCCATCATCTGCCTTTATCGGCTGAGACAGGATCTTAGTCTTTTACAGAGGGCAGCCTAAGCTCTGTCACAAGTGCGGCAGCCCCACACACTTCAGCGCCAGCTGCCAAGTGCAGAAGTGCGCGTTGTGTGGGGGGACAGGTCATCTAGCCGCATCTTGTGAGGAGATTAGATGCAATCTGTGTGGTGAGCTCGGGCACCCCTTCAGTCGCTGCCCTCTCTCTGAGGCCAATGCGGCCCGAGCTCATGCAGGAGCGGGCCGGGAGGTCCCTTCGGCTGAGGCAGGTACTGGCAAAGGCAGTGGAGTTAAGGGGTCAATGAGGAACCGGAACAACCCGTCCCGGCAGAGGCGGAGAGAGAGGCGTCAGGCGGAGAGGGAGGGGGAGGAACCCCATCCTGGGGTGATGCCCACTCCCTCCCAAACGACTGCCCCTCCTGAATCCGAGACCCTAGGGGGCAGGGAGCTGGAGGAGGAGATTGAGAGACTGGATCGGACCGAGGAGACTCTGTCCTCGCACTACGAAAGTGCTGCAGAGGGTAGTGGGGCAGAGTCCCAAAGTAGACGGAAACGGCGTACTAAGAAAAGATCTAGCCCGACCAAGGTTGCCAGGGAAGGTGTAACCGGCTCCCCTCTGGAGCTCTCCAACCGGTACCTCACTTTGGATGAGACCTCTGCCTCCTCTGCTGAGGAGGGGGTTGAAGGTGAGGGGCCAGGGGCGAAGGAGGGAGGACCTTCAGGGGGCCCCGCGCCCCCTTCTGGTGGGGATGCAAGGTCCTCAGGAGGGGTGGTAAAACCGGGCCCTGAGACTGAGAAAGCCAGGAGTGGTGCGCAGAGGGAGGTGGTGGTGGCAGAGATGGATACCACTATCTTTCTCAAGAGAAGTCGCGCTGCTCTAGAAGACAGCCCCGGGAGGGGGGAGAAGGATGGGAAGAAGGCCATCTAATTTAACTACTCTTTATGGCGGTACCCGCTCTGCTGACTCTGGCGACCATTAATGTCGCCAGCATTAAGTCGGATGCGGCTCGTTTCACAGCCTTCGATTTTCTCAGCCGTGTTGAAGCCGACATTTTGTTTTTGCAAGAGACCAGGCTGCCAGATTTGGCAGCGATTTATAAAGCCAAGAGGGAGTGGAGACCAGGGCCCTCCTACTGGTCTCTTGCGGCTGAGCCGTACAGCGGAGTGGCGGTCCTTTTTACCGCACCGGTAGAATGCCGACGAGTAATTGAATTAGAAATGGGGAGGTGTTTGATCTTGGATATCCTCATGATGGGACAGGAACTGCGCCTGATCAATATATACGGGCCCCAGTCCAGGTGGGACAGGAAATGTCTCTTTATGAGGATTAAGCCTTTCCTTTTTACAAGTCGGCAGGTGGTTTTTGGTGGGGACTTTAATACTGTCACAAGGCCCCAAGACAGGGGAGGCACCAGAAACCGGCTGACTTATGATAGTATTTTTCTGAATAGAGTAGCTAGTGAGGCTCGTCTGGAGGATGTCCACATTAGGCATACCCCAGGCCACGGGGGTTTCACTTTCTATAGAGGTAGTCAGACCAGGTATAGAATAGATAGGTTTTATTTGAAGGAGGAGGCTACCTTTTCGCCCTTAAGGGTTGTGGAGGTGGAATTCTCTGATCACTGTTTGATTATGTTTTCTCTGAATATTTCAGAATCCCCCCAAATGGGAAGAGGTTATTGGAAGCTGAATTCGGGTGTCTTGGAGGAAGCAGAGGTGAGACAATCCTTTGAGGACTTCCTTCAGAGTCAGGTACCTTTACTGGATCTCTGTGATACTAAGTCAGAGTGGTGGGAGATATTCAAAGATCGGGCTGCAAAGTTCTTCCGCCGGCTCTCGAGCCTCAGGTCCCTGGACAGGTACCGCCTGTATCAGGGTCTGAGGAGGAAACTCGAGCATCTGGTCTCGACTGGTGGTAGCCGCGAGGATATCTCCAGGGTGAAATCTTTGCTCAAGAGGTGCCAGTATGATAGACACACATCTTTAGTTTTTGAGAGGGACTTCGGGAGGTACCGCTCGCCCGACCCCTACAGAAATTGTAAGATGTCAGTGAAGAGTAAGTTAGTGACGGGACTGGTTGATAGTACGGGGTCTCTGAACAGGTCCAGATCAGGGATCCTGGAAGTCGTCAGATCCTTTTACTCGTGTCTCTTGGGGAGGAGGGATCTGGATCGGGACATGATGTCGGCTTTCCTGGCTGGAGTCACCCCTGAGTCAGGAGCTCACCTCTCTTTTGACGGTTTGGTAGAAGAGATCAGGAAGGAGGAAGTTATCCTGGCGGTGGAAGGGTTAGCTCTGAAGAAGTCGCCAGGCCCGGATGGCTTAACATCCGAGTTTTATAAGACCTTTAAGGACTCTTTATGTCCCCTCTTGACTGAGGTATTCAATGAGTGTTTATCCTCGGGCACTCTGCCTCGGTCAATGAGGAGGTCAGCTCTGATCCTTCTATCAAAGGGTAAGGATCCGAGCCGTATTGAGAACTGGCGTCCCATAGCACTTCTTAATACGGACAGAAAGATTCTGGCCAAAATACTTTTTAATAGGCTGGTGAAATTTGCACCCCAACTCCTTTCGGTGGCTCAGCATTGCTCGGTTCCAGGCCGCAGCACTTTGAGTGCTGTACTCGGTGTCCGAGAGGCAGTGGAGCAGAGTAGAGCAGGCTACTGGAGGGGGTACATGCTGTCCTTAGATCAAGCAAAGGCGTTTGATCGGGTGAACCATGAGTACCTCTGGTCGGTCCTTCTGAAGTATGGCCTGCCGGGGGGGTTTGTCGATTGGTTAAAGATCTTGTATGCAGGGGCAGAGAGTTTCCCGCTTGTGAACGGTTGGTCTGGCTGCTCTTTTGAGGTTGGGTCTGGAGTCCGCCAGGGTTGTCCTTTGAGCCCGCTTTTATACGTGTTTGCGATTGATCCCTTTCTTAAGCGGATCGATCGTGGACCATTGGCGGGAGTCGGGATGGATCGGGCGGCGCCGGAAGCCACTCTGAGGGTAGTAGCGTACGCTGACGATGTCACCATTTTCGTATCCTCAAGAGGGGAGGCGGAGTACGTGATGTCTAAAGTGGATCGCTACTCTGAGGCATCCGGGTCCATGATCAATCGGGATAAGTGTGAGAGTCTCTGGCTGGGAGGGGGTGATCCAGCTTTTGATCTCCCGGACACCCTCCCAGGGCCCAAGTCGTCAGCCAAAGTCCTAGGCATCCATTTTGGCCATGGGGATTATCCCACTCAAAATTGGGACGACAGGCTTAAGATCGCCGCTCAGAAGGTCGACTAGTGGAAGGGTTGGTCTTTGACCCTCAGGGAAAGGGTAAACCTGACCAAGGCCTACTTACTCCCTTTGCTTATCTATTTGGGTAGCGTGTGTATCTTGCCAGAGCCTCTCTGGACTCGGGTTTATAGTCTGTTCTTCCAGCTCTTATGGGGGAATAGACTGAACCTCATCAAGAGAGAAGTGACTTACCGCACGAGGAGACTAGGGGGGTTATCTATGGTCAACCCCGTGGTTTTTCTTGTAAACACCTTTGTTAAAGCGAATCTGGCGAACCTCTGGATGGAGAGGGCTTCTCCGGGGGTGGTTTCGGCCTTTCTTCCAGGAATGGGAGACAGGAGGGCAAGTGAAGGACTTACGTACGCCTCACGGATATCTTCCGACTTACGTCACCCCGATTCTGAAGGTGATCCGCCGGTGGGGTTTGGAGGTAAGGGAGATCAGGACTCTGTCAAGGAGGTCCCTTGACGAGAGGGTCTTGTTGTCCCACTTCCAGAAGCCCCTGGCCCTCAGGGATTGCCCAACCCGGGATCTAGACAAGGGGTTACAGTTGCTAAATTCTGCAAGGATCCCCTTGAAGTTTTGGGACTTGGCTTGGCGCTGCTTTCACGGGAGGTTGTATGTGAGGGACAACTTGAAGTACAGGAACTCTGATGAAAGGGGTTGTCCCCGGGAGGAGTGTGGCTCCATACTGGAAAGTATGGACCACTTCCTGCTTCAGTGTCCCTTTAATACAGAGGTATACCACCGGGTGGGAGCTTCCATTGGCTGGCCTAGGCTAGCCAGCCTCTCCTACGCAGAGTGGGCCTATGGAGTGCTCAGAGACATTGGTAGAAGGGACCTGTGCACATGTTTTTTAGTTAGTATAGTGGTTAGGTTCTACACGTGGAATGCACGGTGCTTAGTTTCAACGCAGCAGAAAGTCCTCCCAGTGGATGTGGTATGTAGGAACATTCTGGGTGACCTGGTGAAGGTGCGTTCTATGGAGTATGAGAGACTGGGTACCAGTAGGGCCTCTCTCTGGAGAGGCTTTGCTTTTAGCGTACCCTAGCCTAGTCATACGTTTCCTGGTGGTGGGCTGATGTTTTCACCATAGATTTTTGTTTTGTGGGATGTTGAGCCTTGAAGAAAGGCTTACAGAGACCGAACTTGGGCCTTCGGGTAGTCTTGTATATTTTGCAGTGTGTGTTAAGTAGTTATGTTGTTTATTAAGATAGGATGAGTTGGGGCTGGGTAGGTTGGGTGGGTGAGGGAAGGGGTCTTTTATTTGTGCCTTTATGTGTTTTATGTGTGTTTTGAAGTGGGGAGGCCTGCATCTAGCCCTGGACTATGCGGACATGGGAGGACATGGGGCGAAGGGCTAGATGTGGGTGGTGGAGGTAGGGCTGGCCTCGGACTATGCGGACACGAAAGAGACGTGAGGCGGAGGTCAGCCTTGGGTGATGGGTGAGGGGTGATGGAGTAGGTAGTGGGGGTTAGGGCTAGATTAGAGAAGTTAAAAGGTTGTCTTGTTTTGTGTGGAAATGAGAGAGAAAAAAATAAAATAAAATGGTTTTTGTGTTTGTTTGTTTTATTTTTATTCTTATTATTGTTTTATAGGCAAGAATAGTATTTTTTGTGTTTTCGTTTTATTGACGAGTAGTCAAGTTTTTCTTTGGTTTGGGTTTTACAGCTGAACCGGCTAAGTAAGTTTCATTTCTTTTTAGCGTTTGTATATAGTTTTCATAGTTTTTTTTTATAGAGTGTGGGTGTGGGTGTGAGTGTGAGTGAGGCTGGGTCAGCTGGGAAGCTGTTCTGTTTGATGTTCTGTCTGCAAAGTTTTGTATTTTTGTAATAAAAAAGAGTTCCCATAGCAGAGAATCAGGCTTCATGTCATAGCAGAGAATCAGGCTTCTAGTCATAGCAGAGAATCAGGCTTCATGTCATAGCAGAGAATCAGGCTTCACGTCACCCACCACTGGAACAGGCCATTGTCAGATATTTAGGCCCCGGCACCCAGACAGAGGAGAGAGGTCCCATAGCAGAGAATCAGGCTTCATGGCATAGCAGAGAATCAGGCTTCACGTCACCCACCACTACGGTGGCCACTGGCTTCACCACAGAAAGCCTCACCTCACAGACCACGCCCACCTATATGAAGCCACGCCCCCATCACCGGCCGGGGAAAAAACTGAGGGAGGAGAGGGAAGAACTTTGCTAAATGGAAGGTGATCTGGGGGCAGCTGGGGTGCTTCTCTCCCCCTCAGTCAGCCACAGGGAGCCATGTCTGCGGATCTAGTGACTGACAGTCAGTTGCTGCAGCTCACAGTCAGACAGCACAATGCTGCTGTCTGAGCGTGAGCTACTGAAAGGGTGGACATCCCTGTGTCCTTCCTGGCCCTGTGCCGGACAGAGGACAGGGAGCCAGAAAACCGGACTGTCCGGCCTAAAACCGGACGTCTGGCCACCCTACCCACCACTGGAACGGGCCACTCTCAGATATTTTTAGGCCCCGGCACCCAGACAGAGGAGAGAGGTCCCATAGCAGAGAATCAGGCTTCATGTCATAGCAGAGAATCAGGCTTCAAGTCATAGCAGAGAATCAGGCTTCATGTCATAGCAGAGAATCAGGCTTCACGTCACCCACCACTGGAACAGGCCATTTTCAGATATTTAGGCCCCGGCACCCAGACAGAGGAGAGAGGTCCCATAGCAGAGGTTCAGGCTTGGGTGTGTCTGGTGTCTGCAGCTGCTGTAAGAGGTTGTGTGTTTCAGAGCTCTCCACAACTTCCAAGCACAGGCCTCTCTGGGGAGTTTCTTAACACCTGCTCCCCAGGAGGAGTTCCAGACCTGCGGGGAGTTCCTCAACATCTCTCCTTAGCCCAGGCCCTGCCTCTCCCTAGGGAGCTGGTGGGGTCCTGAGGCCATGGCTTCCCGGAGGAACACTCCTGCTCCCCGACTTGGGTCGGAGGGGAGTAATGAGCTACAGAGACCGGCCAGGAGTGATGGCAGCGAGGGGGCAACCACATCAGGACGCGGTGGTGGCAGCCGAGTCCCCCCTGAAGACCTGAAGTCGCAAGCAGAGGATCAGGAGGTGTCGTCCCAGGTAGTTTGGGGGTCCCGGAGGGAGAAAGAGGCTACCCAAACCTACAGCTCCCGCGTGGCGTACCACCTCCATGAATTCAAGGAGCTGGGGCGGCACCTCAAGAGCCTGAGCCAGGAGCTGAAAATGCTTAGGGCAAAGGCTAATGTCACAAATAGTAAGAAAAGGGCTCCTATTTCTGAGAAAATTAAGGTGCTCAAGAAGGAGGTAAAGGAGGCACAGGAAAGAAGGGAAAGGCTTCTGAATGAAAGTGGACCTTTTAGGGAAAAACTCCTAAATGAGGAGAGATTCCTGGAGATGGAGGAGAAAAGGAGAGAGCGGAGCGCAAACAGCGACAATGAAGACGAGGATAGCCGCATACCTGGCGTGGTGTCCGCGTCTGTCACTCCCCGGTCGGTCCGGCCGGAGCCCGCACCAGCCCCTCCTGACTCGCAGTGGTCTGTGCCAGGTGATTGCAGTATCCCGGCGCAACAAGCAGGGTTGCCCTCGTCCGAGGGAGAATCATCGTCGGCCGCAGAGGCCTTCAGTGAAGAGGAGGGCGGAGGAGGAGGGCTGATGGAGGAGATTCGTTGGCTGGAATCCCCTGTCCAGTTGCAGAACTTTGTTTTCGGCGATGAGCTGTTGGAAGAAACCGGCAAGGAAAAGAAAAACAAGAAAAACAAGAAGAAGGAAAAACAGCAGGCAGTGGAGACACATTTCATCTATGTTCCTGCGGAGCGCTTGGTGCAGGCTGAAAAGTCTGTGCCAGGTGCTTCGCAGGTTAGTGTCCCCAATTCACTGCCTGTAGCAAGTAACATTCATTCCAAGATGGCGCCGAACGCTGACATGGGTGATGGAGGTAGCGGCAAAATCTTAGCTCAAGTGGGAGCCTCCGGTACTGATGGCCATTCCCCAGTGGGATTGGGGGGGGTGGTCCGGCGCCGGAGTTAGCTCCCGTGAAAGAGGTGCCCCCGCCCACCGCTCTGGCTACTGCTCTGCCTGCCGTTCCGGTATGTGGGGTGGTGCTGGGGCGGTGTGACGGGATCGCCGTCCCTCCCACTCAAAGTGGTAATAGCCCTGAGTCTCCGCCTGCACCTGCAGAAGTGCGGCGGGGATCAGGGGAAGCAGCGGAGAGCGCGGCTGGAGGCGCGGCCGGGGGTGTGTCCGGGCGTCCTCCTATCGGCACGCATGTGGGCGTGGCTGGGGGGGGTGCCCGGCCGTGCTTCCGGATGCGCTCCTGGAGCTGTGAGTGATTGCGCAGGCGCGGTAAACAAGCGCCTGCGCTTTGAGGAACCAGGGGCCGGAGCTGCCGGAAAATATCAGCCTGCAGCGCTCCGGTCCTCTGTAAGGAAAGTGAAAGAGGGGTACATTGCGCCAGAGTATATGGCCATGTACATTGCCACTGGGCATGCCCCCCCTGTCTCTGCCTCCTCCTCCAGCGCTGAATTAAGTGCTGGGGAGGGGAGGAGTGCGGTTGCTCATGCCCAGATCCTAAGGGCAGCAGGGGAGGGGAGTGGCTTGGCCAGTGGCAGTGTAAATAATAATAGTGTAAATAATAATAGGGCTAATAAAGTTAATGATTCTAGAAGTGATATGGCGACACCAGTTGCACCAGCTGTCCCAGCAGGGAGACAGGGTGTGTGTAAGCAGGGTGCTGGTAGGGGTGTTGGTGGGGGTGCCGCATCGGGTCCCAAAGGTGGGGTGGATGCTGGGAGACAGCGGACCGTCGCTGAGAAAGCGGCGGCTGCGGCTCCTGGTGTCCGCCCTCCGGAGGGGTCCGGCGTGGCATCTGGTACTAGTGTAGTGGGGGGGGGGCGGTTCGGTTGCCCTTCCTGCGGCCGTAACACCTGGCAGAAGTTATGCCAGTGTGGCTGCTGCCGTGGGGGGGGGGAGGGGCTATCCTCATTGGCTTCCTCATTCCCAGGAGTCGAGGTTGGTGACTTGCAGCGGCGGCTCCTGGAGGCCCTCAAAAAGGGAGAGAGCTCAATGACAGTAGAGGGTGAGAAGGTGGACCTATCCTTATGGCTAAACAGGCATGGCCTGCGAGCTTTACGAGAGGAAAGGGGGGGCGAGACCACCTGGTCCCTGCCCACAACCGGCCCTGGGACCAGACGGAATGTAGTCTGTCTCAAGTGGAGAAGCAATGATGCCTGCCCTACGAGAAAGAGGGTGGTGGAGCTCCTGCTTGAGATGGGTTTCAGGGTGGCTGACATCTTCGCCCTGATACATCCCTATGGTTCCAGGGAGTTCAACATCAGCTTTGCCCGGCCGGAGGGCCTAGAGCTTTTCTGGTCTGGGTATGAGCTGGTGAAGAACTTACCGGATTGGAAGGGTTTTTTCGCTCAGGCGATAACCCGGCAGAACAACGTCAAGAAGGTGACCGTTTTAACCCGTCACGAATCACTTTCTTGCGTTGATATTCTGACGTGGCTAAGTAGGTATGGGGACGTCCAGGGTGTACCATCCAAAAACCTGGACGAATTTGGCATTTGGTCGGGAGCCTGGACTTTCAATGTGAAGTTGAAATGTCTAGGAAGCACGGTTTCCCACATTCCATCCTCTGCCTTCATCGGCCGGGATAGGATCCTCGTTTTCTACAGGGAGCAGCCTAAGCTCTGTCACAAGTGTGGCAGCCCTTCACACTTCAGTGCCAGCTGCCAAGTGCAGAAGTGCGCGTTATGTGGAGGGACAGGTCACCTTGCCGCATCTTGTGTGGAGATTAGGTGCAACTTGTGTGGTGTGCTCGGACACCCATTTAGTCGCTGCCCCCTCTCAGAGGTCAATGCGGCCCGAGCTCACGCAGGAGTGGGCCGGGAGGTCTCTTCGGCTGAGGCGGGTGCTGGCGGAGACAGTCGAGTTAAGGGGTCGGTGAAGACCAAGAGCGGTCCGTCCCGGCAGAGGCGGAGGGAGAGGCGCCAGGCGGAGAGGGAGCAGAAGGAGCCCCACCAAAATGGGGTGATGTCTGCCCCTCCCCAAGTGGCGGGCTCCCGTAGTTCGGAGACCATAGGGGACAGGGAGCTAAGTGCGGAGATCAGCAGACTAGACCGGGCCGATGAGACCCAGTCTTCGCACTACGAAAGTGCAGCAGAGGGTAGTGAGACTGGGTCTTACATCAACAGACGGAAACGGTTCTCAAAAAAAAAGAGCCCGACCAAAGTAGCCAGGGAAGGCGTAACTGGCTCCCCTCTTGAGCTCTCCAACCGGTATCTCACTTTGGATGAAACCTCCGCCTCCTCTTCATCTGGGGAGGAGGTAAGAAGTGGGGTACCGGGGGCGAAGGTGGGAGGGCTTCCAGGAGGCCCCGTGCCCCTCTCTGGTGTGGATGTAAGGTCCCCAGAAAAGGAGGCAAATCTGATTCCTGCAACTGAGAAAGACAGGGGCGGTACGCAAGAGGGAGCGGTGGGGACAGATGGAATGGACACCACCGTCTCTCTCAAGAGGACGTGCCGCCTTAGAGGATAGCCCCGGTAGGGGTAAGAAGGTTGGGAAGGAAGGAGGACATTCAGCCTAAACACCAAGTATGGCGGTACCCACTCAGCTGACACTGGCGACCATTAATGTCGCCAGCGTTAAATCTGATGCGGCTCGCTATACATCCTTTGATTTTTTTCAGCCGAGTTGAAGCTGATGTTTTATTTTTGCAGGAGACGAGACTGTCAAACTTGGCAGAAGTCCATAAGGAGAAGAGGGAGTGGAGATCTGGGCCCTCCTTTTGGTCTCTTTCGGCTGAGCCGTATAGCGGGGTGGCGGTTCTTTTCACTGTACCGGTAGAATGCCGACGGGTGGTTGAGCTGGAAATGGGGAGGTGTTTTATCTTGGATATCCTCATGAAGGGACAGGAACTGCGCCTGATCAATATCTATGGGCCCCAGTCCAGGTGGGACAGGAAATGTCTCTTTATGAGGATCAAGCCTTTCCTTTTTACAAGCTGGCAAGTGGTCTTTGGTGGGGACTTTAACACCATCATGAGGTCCCAAGATAGGAGAGGCACCAGAGACCGGCTGGCTTATGATAGTATAGCTTTAAATAGCATAGCTAGTGAGGCTCGTCTGGTGGATGTCCACATTAGGCACACCCCAGACCACGGTGGTTTCACTTTCTATAGAGGAGATAGGATTAGGTCTAGAATAGACAGGTTTTTTTTTGAAGGAGGAGGCTACTTTCTCGCCCTTAAGGGTTGTGGAGGTAGAATTCTCCGACCACTGTCTGATTATGTTCTCTCTGAATATTTCAGAATCCCCCCAAATGGGAAGAGGTTACTGGAAGCTGAATGCGGGAGTCCTGGAGGAAGCAGAGGTGAGACAATCCTTTGAGGACTTTCTTCAGAGTCAGGTAGCTTTGCTGGATCTCTGTGACACTAAGTCAGAGTGGTGGGAGGTATTAAAAGACCGGGCCGCAAAGTTCTTCCGCCAGCTCTCGAGCCTCAGGTCCCTGGACAGGTACCGCCTGTATCAGGGTCTGAGGAGGAAACTCGAAGATCTGGTCTCAACTGGAGGTAGCCGCGAGGATATCTCCAGGGTGAAATCTTTGCTCAAGAGGTGCCAGTATGATAGGCACACATCTTTAGTTTTTGAGAGGGACTTCGGGAGGTACCGCTCGCCCGACCCCTACAGAAATTGTAAGATGTCAGTGAAGAGTAAGTTAGTGACAGGACTGGTTGACAGTACGGGTTCCCTGAACAGGTCCAGATCAGGGATCCTGGAAGTCGTCAGATCCTTTTACTCGTGCCTCTTGGGAAAGAGGGATCTGGATCGGGACTAGATGTCGGCTTTCCTGGCTGAAATCACCCCTGAGTCAGAAGCTCACCTCTCTTTTGGCGTTTTGGTAGAAGAGATCAGGAAGGAGGAAGTTATCCTGGCGGTGGAAGGGTTAGCTCTGAAGAAGTCGCCAGGCCCGGATGGCTTAACATCCGAGTTTTATAAGACCTTTAAGGACTCTTTATGTCCCCTCTTGACTGAGGTATTCAATAAGTGTTTATCCTCGGGCACTCTGCCTCGGTCAGTGAGGAGGTCAGTCCTGATCCTCCTATCAAAGGGTAAAGATCCGAGCCATATTGAGAACTGTCATCCCATAGCACTTCTCAATATGGACAGAAAGATTCTGGCCAAGATACTGTTTAACAGGCTGGTGAAATTTGCGCCTCAACTCCTTTCGGTGGCTCAGCATTGCTCGGTTCCAGGCCGCAGCACTTTTAGTGCTGTGCTCGGTGTCCGAGAGGCAGTGGAACAGAGTAGAGCAGGCCACTGGAGGGGGTACATGCTGTCCTTAGATCAAGCAAAGGCATTTGATCGGGTGAACCATGAGTACCTCTGGTCGGTCCTTCTGAAGTATGGCCTGCCGGGGGGGTTTGTCGATTGGTTAAAGATCTTGTATGCGGGGGCGGAGAGTTTCCCGCTTGTGAACGGTTGGTCTGGCTGCCCTTTTGAGGTTGGGTCTGGCGTTCGCCAGGGTTGTCCTTTGAGCCCGCTTTTATACGTGTTCGCGATTGATCCCTTTCTTAAGATGGTCAATGGTGGACCGTTGGCGGGAGTCGGGATGGATCCGGTGGCGCCGGAAGCCATTCTGAGGACAGTAGCGTACGCCGACGATGTCACCATTTTCGTGTCCTCGAAAGGGGAGGCGGAATACGTGATGTCTGAGGTGGACCGCTACTCGGAGGCATCCGGGTCCATGATAAACCGGGATAAGTGTGAGAGTCTCTGGCTGGGAGGGGGCGATCCAGCTTTCGATCTCCCGGACACCCTCCCAGAGCCCCAGTCGTCAGCCAAAGTCCTAGGCATCCATTTCGGCCATGGGGATTATCCCACCCAAAATTGGGACTACAGGCTTAAGATCGCCGCTCAGAAGGTCGACCAGTGGAAGGGCTGGTCTTTGACCCTCAGGGAAAGGGTGCACCTGATCAAAGCTTTTCTGCTCCCTTTGCTGATCTATTTGGGCAATGTGTGTATCTTGCCAGAGCCTCTCTGGACTCGGGTTTACAGTCTGTTTTTCCAGCTCTTATGGGGGAATAGACTGAACCTGATCAAGAGGGAGGTGACTTACCGCACGAGGAGAATAGGGGGGTTATCTATGGTCAACCCCGTGGTGTTTATTGTGAACACATTTGTTAAGGTCAATCTGACAAACCTCTGGATGGAGAGGGCTTCTCCGTGGGTAGTCTCCTGCCGGGGGTGGTTTCGGCCTTTCTTCCAGGAATGGGAGACAGGAGGACAAGTGAAGGACTTGCGTATGCCTCACGGATATCTTCCGGCTTACGTCACCCCGATTCTGAAGGTAATCCGCCGGTGGGGTTTGGAGGTAGGGGAGATCACGACTCTGTCAAGGAGGTCCCTTGACGAGAGGGTCTTGTTGTCCCACTTCCAGAAGCCCCTGGCCCTCAAGGATTGCCCAAGCCGGGATCTAGACAAGGGGTTACAGTTGCTAAATTCTGCAAGGATCCCCTTGAAGTTTTGGGACTTGACTTGGCGCTGCTTTCACGGGAGGCTGTATGTAAGGGACAATCTGAAGTACAGGAACTCTGATGAAAGGGGTTGTCCCCGGGAGGAGTGCGGCTCCATACTGGAAAGTATGGAGCACTTCCTGCTTCAGTGTCCCTTTAATACAGAGGTGTACAAACGGGTGGGAGCTTCCATTGGCTGGCCTAGGCTAGCCAGCCTCTCCTATGCGGAGTGGGCCTATGGAGTGCTCAGAGACCTGGGCAGAAGGGACCTGTGCACATGTTTTTTAGTTAGCATAGTGGTTAGGTACTACACGTGGAACGCACAGTGTTTAGTTTCAACAAGGCATAAAGTCCTCCCAGTGGATGAGGTGTGTAGGAACATTCTGGGGGACCTGGTGAAGGTACGTTCTCTCGAGTACGAAAGACTGGGTACCAGCAGGGCCTCTCTCCTCTGGAGAGGTTTTGCTTTTAGAGTACCATAGCCTAGTAGTACTCTTCCTGGTGGTGGGCTGATACTCTCACCCTAGATTTTTGTTTTGGATAAAGTGTATGGTTTTTGAAAGGCTTGCAAAGGCTGAACTTGGTCCTTCGGGAGTGGTTATGTGTGGTCATAGTAATGTTTATTGTATGGTATATTGTGTATATTATGTTGAAGGATAGGGTAAGCGGGGGTTAGTTAGTTAGGTTGGGTGGGTTAGGGTGAGGGGGGGGGACACTTACAAAGTGTGCGGAGGCCTACATCCAGTCCTGGACTACGCGGACATGGGAGGACATCGGGCGAGGGCTGGATGTGGGTGGTGGAGGTAGGGCTGGCCTCGGACTATGCGGACATGCAGAGGACATGAGGCGGAGGTCAGTCCTGGGGGTTTTAGTTTTAGTTTAGGATAGGGAATGGCTAGGGACAGGTTAGGTTAGGGTAAGTTTGTAGTTTGTAGTGTTGTTTATATATATAAAAAATATATATATATATATAATAATAATAAATAAAAAATATATATATTATTTTTTTTGCTTAGGGGCAAGTTGCCTGGAGATGAGTTACGGCGAAGTAGCCATATTTTCATTTGAGTATGATTTTTTTTCTGTGTTTTATTTCAATTTCTTTGGGTTAGGTTATTTCGGCCGAACCAGCTGGGTAAGTTTTATTTATTTTAGGTTATTTCGTTGTAGGTTATTTATTGTAGATTGTAGGTTTGTAGTTTTATGTGTAGGTATGAATGTGTGAATGTGGCTGGGGCAGCTGGAATGCTGTCTATGTTTAAGTTTTGTTTGTCTGTACTTGTAATTATTTATGTAACGTTTTGTAATTTTATAATAAAAAAGAGTTCCCATAGCAGAGATTCAGGCTTCATGTCATAGCAGAGAATCAGGCTTCAAGTCATAGCAGAGAATCAGGCTTCATGTCACCCAACACTGGAACAGGCCACTGTCAGATATTTTTAGGCCCCGGCACCCAGACAGAGGAGAGGTTCATTAAACTTTGGGTTGCCCCGCAATATAATGGTAAAATGAAAATAAAAAAATGATTGAATGAGGAAGTGCCCTGGAGTACAATAATATATGGTTAAGGGGAGGTAGTTATAAATGTCTAATCTGCACAAAGGAATGGACAGGTCCTGTGGGATCCATGCTTGGTTCATTTTTATGAACGTCAGCTTGTCCACATTGGCTGTAGACAGGCCGTGCTGAATACACGTTCAGACAAAACGCTGGCCGCCGGGAAGGCCAGCACCTCCAAGGCATAAAAGGCTAGCTTTGGCCACGTGGACAATTTGGAGACCCAGAAGTTGAATGGGGCCGAACCATCAGTCAGTACGTGGAGGGGTGTGCACACGTACTGTTCCACCATGTTAGTGAAATGTTGCCTCCTGCTAACACGTTCCATATCAGGTGGTGGTGCAGTTAGCTGTGGCGTGGTGACAAAACTTTTCCACATCTCTGCCATGCTAACCCTGCCCTCAGAGGAGCTGGCCGTGACACGGCTGCGTTGGCGACCTCTTGCTCCTCCTCTGCCTTCTACCAACGTGCGCTTGTACTCGCGCATCTTCCTATCACGCTCCAGTGCAGGAAGTAAGGTGGGCACATTGTCTTTGTACCGGGGATCCAGCAGGGTGGCAACCCAGTAGTCCGCACACGTTAAAATGTGGGCAACTCTGCTGTCGTTGCGCAGGCACTGCAGCATGTAGTCGCTCATGTGTGCCAGGCTGCCCAGAGGTAAGGACAAGCTGTCCTCTGTGGGAGGCATATCGTCATCGTCCTGTGTTTCCCCCCAGCCACGCACCAGTGATGGGCCCGAGCAGCGTTGGGTGCCACCCCGCTGTGAACATGCTTCATCCTCATCCTCCTCCACCTCCTCCTCATCCTCGTCCTCCAGTAGTGGGCCCTGGCTGGCCACATTTGTACCTGGCCTCTGCTGTTGCAAAAAACCTCCCTCTGAGTCACTTCGAAGAGACTGGCCTGAAAGTGCTAAAAATTACCCCTCTTCCTCCTCCTCCTCCTCCTGGGCCATCTCCTCTTCCATCATCGCCCTAAGAGTTTTCTCAAGGAGACATAGAAGTGGTATTTTAACGCTGATAACGGCGTCATCGCCACTGGCCATGTTGGTGGAGTACTCGAAACAGCCCAAAAGGGCACACAGGTCTCGCATGGAGGCCCAGTCATTGGTGGTGAAGTGGTGCTGTTCCGCAGTGCGACTGACCCGTGCGTGCTGCAGCTGAAACTCCACTATGGCCTGCTGCTGCTCGCACAGTCTGTCCAGCATATGCAAGGTGGAGTTCCACCTGGTGGGCACGTCGCATATGAGGCGGTGAGTGGGAAGGCCGAAGTTACGCTGTAGCGCAGACAGGCGAGCAGCAGCAGGATGAGAATGCCTAAAGCGCGCACAGATGGCCCGCACTTTATGCAGCAGCTCTGACATGTCGGGGTAATTGTGAATGAATTTCTGCACCACCAAATTCAGCACATGCGCCAGGCAAGGGATGTGCGTCAAACCGGCTAGTCCCAGAGCTGCAACGAGATTTCGCCCATTATCGCACACCACCAGGCCGGGCTTGAGGCTCACCGGCAGCAACCACTCGTCGGTCTGTTGTTCAATACCCCGCCACAACTCCTGTGCGGTGTGGGGCCTGTCCCCCAAACATATGAGTTTCAGAATGGCCTGCTGACGTTTACCCCGAGCTGTGCTGAAGTTGGTGGTGAAGGTGTGTGGCTGACTGGATGAGCAGGTGGAACAAGAGGAGGAGGAAGCCGAGTAGGAGGAGGAGGCAACAGGAGGCAAAGAATGTTGCCCTGCGATCCTTAGCGGCGGAAGGACGTGCGCCAAACAGCTCTCCGCCTGGGACCCAGCCGCCACTACATTTACCCAGTGTGCAGTTAGGGAGTGTGGCGAAACCAACCTCGCCACTGGGTTTTGGAGGGGCCTGGCTGCTGGCCTCTTGCCCCAGGATTATGGGTCCTCTCATCAGCCAGGCCTCATTTGTTCACAAAGGACTCAAACTAACTTGAACTCCTGGTCTAATTCGTGCCATTGTGAGATGTTAAATGTCTGTGTATTGAAAAGGGTTGTGACATTGTATGTTTAAATGGTGATTTCTGTCTGTTGTCCCCACATGTGTATTGGTGATTTCTCTTTGTCTTGAGAGATAATTGGATTACGCCTCGGGTGTCTCCAGGGCAGAGAGGAGGAAACCATGATGCATTGTGGGGATGTATTGTATCTGTATCCTGCAGTGCTGCATATCTGTCCTGTGTCGCAGTCTCCCTTCTGGTCCCCTAGGGGCGTGAACGATTGGTTGCTGTACTTACATTGTATGTGTTGTAACATATTGATTGGTTGTATTTCAAAACCCTGTGGGCGGACCTGTATTTGCAACAACTGTAATAAAAACCAGGCTGGGTGTGCCAGCACCTCAGACCACTGCTTGACCCTCAACACGGAGCCTTGTCTCGTTATTGGGGGGGATCCACTGTATGCTGTTAGAGACTGATTGCCAGGAGTAAGCTGATTCCTGTTCGTCTGCTAGCAGCTATTCGTGAGGTTCCAGTTTGGAGTGCTATTTTCAATCCAGTTCGGGAGTTTGGTGTGCTGCAGTAGCTGTGCCTGTCTCTCAGAAAGGGGCATATCGCCTAAACGGATTTTAACCCCTTGTCTGCTGAAACGGTCATTTACATTGGTGGCAAGCAGCGGGATCGTTCCTACAGCCAGAAGGACAGCTACAGGAGACACCATTTCTGTGGATTCTACAATTTAAGGGCAACGCATGTCCCAGTACAGCGACCCTAAAAGCAACAGGATGGAACCAGCAGTGTTATACGAGGAGGAGGACCTGGATGGCCGGAATGCATTGAGGAAAGGCATCTGGTACCAGGGCCTGGATAATGTACAATACCAGTGGGGTGAGAGTCTCCCCAGTGAAGAGCAGCGGTTGCAGAAGCAAGTGGCCCTGCGGATGCCCTTCCTGGGAGAGCAGCCCCTGGATGAATGGGTGAAGGAACTAGAGCACCGGGTATGGCAGGAGCTATGGCTGGAGGATGCCTACCTGGCGCTTTGGTGGTATATGGCACAGTATATACGCTGGACAGCCGAACATGACAAGCCAGAGGGAGAGGAGTTTGATGGTCCTGGCTTGTTATGGGAGTCCTTTGCAGAGCCTGACTTCGGTAGCCCTGCACAGTCCAGACTTCAGGACATTTTTTATGAGAGGGAGGCTAGGCATGAGTGGGATGACCCCCATGAGGTAGAGCAAGACCTGGCTCACCTAGCAACCCTGGAGTGGGAACTGGAGCAGGACTACCGAGATCTCTTCCACTCCATTGGTGTCAGAACCTCCCAGGGAGCCAGTAGTGGGATGCGGAACCCACTGGCAGTAAGCAGCTGACAGCCCAGAACGCGGTACAAGTTAAGGGATAATCCAAGAGGGGTAGTCAATGTCCAATCCGGGTCGAGGCAGGCAGCGAAGGTTCAAGGCGGAAGACAGTCCAGGGGTCGGTAGCAGGGAAGGATACAAAGAAACAACAGGCAATAGAAGGATCTGCAGGGAGGCTAGGTGTTCACCATAAGGTGGAATAACTCAGCAATGAACCAGAGCTCAGGCCAGGTCTTTATAGCCAGGGAAGGTAGGAACCACCCTCCCCAGGAACCAATGGCAGGCGAGGAAGGTGGAAGGTGTGTACTGGGAATCTCCCTCAGCAAGGCTCACACCTGACAGCCGGATAATGCAGGAACTCTATGCACCCGGAAATGTGCGAGCAGCCTGTGTACTGCGCACATGCCGTGCATCCGCACCTCGGGCACCAGGTGTTCTACCGAGCTGAAGGGGAACCCGTGCCCTGCGCCGTGCCCGAGGTCCCAGAGTAGGGGTAACACCCCCTGCTTCCTTACAGAGCCCCCCACCAAGGAGCGGCCTCCGGACGCGACCCTGGGAAGGCCTCTCGGGGTGAGCCCGATGGAACGCCCGCACCTTGGCGGCCGCATGGACATTCCCCAAGGGCTCCCAGGAACGCTCCTCGGGACCGTACCCCTTCCAATGGATGAGATACTCCAGGACCCCACGCCGGCGGCGGGAGTCCAGGATCTCCTGGACTTCATACTCATCATCGTTATTCACCTGGATGGGAGGTGGTGGAGCAGGTGCCCGGTCCGGGAACGGGTTGGCACGGTGTGGTTTCAACAAAGACACGTGGAATACCGGGTGGATTCCCAGGGAAGTAGGCAACTGGAGCTTGGCTGCAACGTTGTTGACCATACTCACGATCTCAAAGGGACCAAGGTAACGGGGTCCCAGTTTTCGGGAGGGACAGGACAAGCCACACCTTGTCCCCGTCTTTGTACCTGGGGAATTCTGTGCGTCTACGGTCTGCCTGCATCTTGTGCCGCTGCTGAGCGGCCTGGAGTTGCTGCGTTAGGGTCCGCCTCAGTTCTCGTAGGAGCCGGAGTCGTTGAGCCACTTCAGGCACTGGGACATCAAGGGGGAGATCCGGGAGAGTTGCGGGATGATAGCCATAGTTGGCATAGAATGGTGAGAGCCCGGTGGAGGAATGAAGCTGATTGTTGAAGGAAAATTCCGCGAAGGGGAGATGGCTCACCCAGTCGTCTTGTAGATGGGATGTGTAACAGCGAAGGAACTGTTCGAGGGTTTGGTTGGTCCTTTCGGTCTGCCCATTGGACTGGGGGTGATAGGCAGAGGACAGGCTGCGAGTGATATGAAGGCTACGGCAAAACTGGGTCCAAAAGCGGGAGGTGAATTGTGAGCCCCGGTCTGAGACGATGGAATCAGGGAGCCCGTGCAACCGGAACACGTGTTGGAGGAACAACTCTGAGGTTTTTTGGGCCGTCGGGAGACCGGAGGTCGGAATGAAGGCTTGTGATGGTGGTACAGGCTTGTGAAGGCGGTAAGTCCACAACGAAATCCATGGCTATGTTGCGCCATGGAAGGGTTGGCACTGGCAGAGGCTGTAATAACCCAACAGGTTTTGAGGTGGGACGTTTGTAGAGTGCACACACGGAACAAGACTCTATGAAGGAGCGTACGTCGGCTGCCAAAGAGGGCCACCAAAACTGACGTAGGATGCATTCAGTGGTGTTGCGCCTACCTCGGTGGCCTGCTGTGGGGTGATCATGGTGATGCTGTAGTACAGGCAGTCGCTGGGAGACTGGGACGTAGATCCACTGTTGGTGGTAACAAAGCCCCTGCTTCATTGGCAGATGGGCTGCCTCCTCTGGAGCTGGCATGCTGGCCCGTCGGATCCTCTCGATCAAGGAGTGTTGGGTGGCTAGAAAGTATGCGGCTGGCAGGATCGGTTCCGGAGGTGCAGGATCGGCCTCGGAGGAGCACATACGGGACAAGGCATCAGCCTTGCCGTTCTTGGATCCCGGTCGATAGGTAATCTGGAGGCGAAAACGGGAGAAAAAGAGAGCCCACCTGGCTTGTCGAGGACGCAGTCGCTTGGCACTGCGGAGATATTCGAGGTTGCGATGGTTGGTGTACACCACCACAGGGTTTTCGGCTCCTTCCAGCAAATGTCTCCATTCCTCCAGGGCGTCCTTGATGGCGAGCAGCTCCCTCTCACCCACATCATAGTTGCGTTCGGCCCCGGTGAGTTTGCGGGAATAAAAGGCAACGGGATGGAGAAGCTGCTTCTCCCCTTGGACCTGGGAGAGAACAGCCCCGATAGCCCCCTCGGAGGCGTCGGTCTCCAGAAAAAACGGGCAAGAGGCGTCCGGTTGTACCAGTATAGGTGCCTGTGTGAACAGCCTCTTAAGGTGCTGGAATGCCTGTTGGACCTTCGGGGTCCATTCAAACAGGGTGTTGCTCCTGGTCAGAGCAGTGATGGGAGCGCAGATCGCTGAAAAGTTCCGAATGAATCGGCGGTAAAAATTGGCAAAACCAATGAACTGCTGCACCATCCGCCGATTGCGGGGGACAGGCCAATTCTGGACGGCCTGGATCTTCCTGGGGTCCATCTCCACTCGACCTGGGGATAGGATGTAGCCCAGGAACTCAATGGACGAGACTTCGAAGGTGCTTTTTTCAAGCTTGCCATAGAGACTGTGGGTCCGCAGACGCTGGAGCACCGATTTGACATGCTGTTCATGTTGTGGCAGTGATCTGGAGAAGACAAGGATATCGTCCAGATATACCACAACATGGGTATCCAACAGGTCACGGAAGACGTCATTGATGAAGCACTGAAAAGTGGCAGGGGCGTTACAGAGCCCGAAGGGCATGACAAGGTACTCGTAGTGCCCAAACCGTGAGCGGAATGCTGTCTTCCACTCATCCCCCTCCCTGACACGAATCAGATTGTAGGCCCCACGGAGGTCGATCTTGGTGAAGAAACGGGCATCCTTAACTCTGTCCAGCAAGTCGGGAATGAGAGGGAGTGGGTACCGGTTCTTCTTGGTGATGTCGTTCAGGGCCCGGTAATCGACACAGGGCCGGAGACCCCCATCTTTTTTCCCCACAAAGAAGATGGCGGCCCCAACTGGAGAGGTCGAGGGACGGATGAACCCCTTCGCTAGGCTCTCCTCTATGTAGTCCTTCAGGGCCCTGGTCTCGGGTTCGGACAGATTGTACAAGCGTCCGTACGGCAGTGGGGCTCCAGGAAGCAGGTCAATGGGGCAATCATAAGGCCTGTGTGGTGGCAAGGCGTCTGCTCCTTTTTTTCAAAAACGTCTGCATAGTCCCGATATTTGTCGGGTAGTCTGTGTTCAACGGTGCCCAGAACCGTAGGAGGGCTAGGAGCCGGAGACGCATGAATAGGAGAACCGGAGGGGGGCGTGAAGGTGATGGAGCCAGAGGTCCAGTTAATCGTGGGGTTGTGTCTCCTAAGCCAGGGGATGCCTAAAATGACTGGAAACAAGGGGGAAGGCACGATGTCCCACACGATCTTCTCGGAATGGTAAAGGCCGATGCGGAGGAACAATGGATGTGATTCCATGGCGATAGGTCCCGTCTTTAGGGTGCTGCCATCCACCAGATGAAGCTGGGATGGGTTCTTCTTAGGGCGCAACGGGATGCCTAGTTGGGAAGCCAGACCCTTGTCCATAAAACAGCTGCTTGCGCCTGAATCAATGATGGCAGAGAGATCAATATTGTTGTTGTCCAGCTGCAGGGAAACAGGGATGGTGAGATGAGACGAATTGTTATACATAGGTAGGTTAATGCATACCGTGGGTGTCACCGGCCTACCTTCGGGAGGTTTGATGGGACAGTCCTTCAGGAAATGGCCCGGTTTTGCGCAGTATAAACACAGATGCAAGGTTCTTCTCCTGGTTCTCTCCATCGTGGACAGGGGACCCCGAACAGCCCCGATCTGCATCGGCTCCTCCTGGTTACCGTCTGCCGCCACAGGAACAGGAAGCCTTAAGGGTTCCAACCGGCGCTCCGTTAGAGGCGGGGTCTGATGTCGCTCCTGTCGTCTCTCCCGGAAGCGGCGATCCAGGTGGGTTACTGAGTCCATCAGGCCCCCCAAGGAGCCCGACACCCCAATGCGGGCGAGCTCATCCTTGAGCTGCTCGGACAAACCGATGCGGAACTGGTCAATCAAGGCCACCTCGTTCAAGCCCGTATCCGGGGCTACCTCACGGAATTCCATGATGTAATCCTCCACTGGACGTCTGCCCTGGCGGAGGGTGCGCAAGGTACCCCTGGCAGTTGAAGAACGCAGGGGGTCATCATAAAGTCTTTGCATAGCTGCGGCAAAGGACTTCCAGGATGCCAGCACTGAGTCATCGGCTAGTAGGAGTTGGTGCGCCCAGGTCTGGGGAGGCCCTGAGAGCAAGGAAATTGCCGTGCGTACCTTGACGAAGTCCGTGGCATATGTACGTGGCTTCAGGGAAAACAACAGCTCGCAGGAGATGATGAAGGAGCGGTACTTCCTCCGATCTTCTGAAAACCGCTCAGGGAGGCTGACTGACGGCTCGCTAGAGACCACTTCCAGGGTGCGCGCCGGCGGGGGAGGCGAGGGTGGTAGCCAGGCCTCATTTGTTCACAAAGGACTCGAACTAACTTGAACTCCTGGTCTAATTCGTGCCATTGTGAGATGTTAAATGTCTGTGTATTGAAAAGGGTTGTGACATTGTATGTTTAAATGGTGATTTCTGTCTGTTGTCCCCACATGTGTATTGGTGATTTCTCTTTGTCTTGAGAGATAATTGGATTACGCCTCGGGTGTCTCCAGGGCAGAGAGGAGGAAACCATGATGCATTGTGGGGATGTATTGTATTTGTATCCTGCAGTGCTGCATATCTGTCCTGTGTCGCAGTCTCCCTTCTGGTCCCCTAGGGGCGTGAACGATTGGTTGCTGTACTTACATTGTATGTGTTGTAACATATTGATTGGTTGTATTTCAAAACCCTGTGGGCGGACCTGTATTTGCAACAACTGTAATAAAAACCAGGCTGGGTGTGCCAGCACCTCAGACCACTGCTTGACCCTCAACACGGAGCCTTGTCTCGTTATTGAGGGGGATCCACTGTATGCTGTTAGAGACTGATTGCCAGGAGTAAGCTGATTCCTGTTCGTCTGCTAGCAGCTATTCGTGAGGTTCCAGTTTGGAGTGCTATTTTCAATCCAGTTCGGGAGTTTGGTGTGCTGCAGTAGCTGTGCCTGTCTCTCAGAAAGGGGCATATCGCCTAAACGGATTTTAACCCCTTGTCTGCTGAAACGGTCATTTACATTGGTGGCAAGCAGCGGGATCGTTCCTACAGCCAGAAGGACAGCTACAGGAGACACCATTTCTGTGGATTCTACAATTTAAGGGCAACGCATGTCCCAGTACAGCGACCCTAAAAGCAACAGGATGGAACCAGCAGTGTTATACGAGGAGGAGGACCTGGATGGCCGGAATGCATTGAGGAAAGGCATCTGGTACCAGGGCCTGGATAATGTACAATACCAGTGGGGTGAGAGTCTCCCCAGTGAAGAGCAGCGGTTGCAGAAGCAAGTGGCCCTGCGGATGCCCTTCCTGGGAGAGCAGCCCCTGGAGGAATGGGTGAAGGAACTAGAGCACCGGGTATGGCAGGAGCTATGGCTGGAGGATGCCTACCTGGCGCTTTGGTGGTATATGGCACAGTATATACGCTGGACAGCCGAACATGACAAGCCAGAGGGAGAGGAGTTTGATGGTCCTGGCTTGTTATGGGAGTCCTTTGCAGAGCCTGACTTCGGTAGCCCTGCACAATCCAGACTTCAGGACATTTTTTATGAGAGGGAGGCTAGGCATGAGTGGGATGACCCCCATGAGGTAGAGCAAGACCTGGCTCACCTAGCAACCCTGGAGTGGGAACTGGAGCAGGACTACCGAGATCTCTTCCACTCCATTGGTGTCAGAACCTCCCAGGGAGCCAGTAGTGGGATGCGTAACCCACTGGCAGTAAGCAGCTGACAGCCCAGAACGCGGTACAAGTTTAGGGATAATCCAAGAGGGGTAGTCAATGTCCAATCCGGGTCGAGGCAGGCAGCGAAGGTTCAAGGCGGAAGACAGTCCAGGGGTCGGTAGCAGGGAAGGATACAAAGAAACAACAGGCAATAGAAGGATCTGCAGGGAGGCTAGGTGTTCAC
Organism: Bufo bufo; assembly: GCF_905171765.1. Classification (NCBI taxonomy): domain Eukaryota; kingdom Metazoa; phylum Chordata; class Amphibia; order Anura; family Bufonidae; genus Bufo; species Bufo bufo. The sequence goes on from NC_053396.1 coordinate 72,743,702, forward strand.
CATAAGGTGGAATAACTCAGCAATGAACCAGAGCTCAGGCCAGGTCTTTATAGCCAGGGAAGGTAGGAACCACCCTCCCCAGGAACCAATGGCAGGCGAGGAAGGTGGAAGGTGTGTACTGGGAATCTCCCTCAGCAAGGCTCACACCTGACAGCCGGATAATGCAGGAACTCTATGCACCCGGAAATGTGCGAGCAGCCTGTGTACTGCGCACACGCCGTGCATCCGCACCTCGGGCACCAGGTGTTCTACCGAGCTGAAGGGGAACCCGTGCCCTGCGCCGTGCCCGAGGTCCCAGAGTAGGGGTAACACCCCCTGCTTCCTGACAATTGGGAAGGCTCAGCAGGACAGTAAGGTGACAGACCCAGATCCAGACCCATTCAGCTGGGCAGATATTGTAGAGTGTTACTGGGAAGGACCCCAGGTGGACGGTAGAGATGGGACCGAGGTCTCTCCACCGGTCCTGCAGGGAATTGGGAGCCCAGTCTCCATTCCCCAGCGGCAGTGTGAAGTGCAGGGAGAGGAGAGCAGCGTCCTCCCTCCCCAGCGGCAGGCTGAGTTACAGGGGGCAGAGTTAGTTGTTCCTGCCCCCCAGCAGCAGGGTGATATGCCGGGAAGGCAGTGTGAAATGCAGAGAGAGGAGAGCAGCGTCCTCCCTCCCCAGAGGCAGGCTGAGTTACAGGGGGCAGAGGTAGTTGTTCCTGCCCCCCAGCAACAGCATGATTTTTGGGGAGCACCCGACAGCCTATGGAGGGTGATAAGAAACTGGGGGGTACTTCCTGATCCCCTCTGCCCCGAGTTAATAGGGGGGTCATGGCCCCTTTAAGGGTTTGAGAGCAGTTAAGGGGAAGTATGGTAAGGAGTTAATTGGAAGCCTTCCCATGATCCAGTGGGAATGGGGGCGGTGCTGGAGGGCTATATATTCCTGAAAGGGAGCTTGCCACTTCCTCTTGACGGTGGATGCGCTGGTTTGAGGTACCCCTTGCCGCTGTCATGTCGCAGGAGATATGGCCCTGAGGGACTCCCTCCTTGTGCGTTTTCAGGAAAAAGGAGAGGGATAGCTGCGGGCATTCCTTGGGAGCCTACATTCCCCTTTGCCTTCCCCTACTCCGGCCCCTCTGCCTGCTGCTGTCACTGAGCTGGCGGTTCCTGCCACCAGCTCTGCCTGTCGTTTGGGGGATCGGCGGTCCGCAAGGCGTTCCCGCCCCGTGGCGCGGCTTGGTCATAGCCCCCCTGCTCCCATCGCATCCCGTTGCGGCGGTCCCCAGGGCTCTCCCAGGTCTGGGGAGCGCTTACCTGTTCCCTCCAGGCGTCGTGGCAGGTCGGGCCGCTCCGGCAGGTGGAGGGATGGTGGGCGGGCTCGGCGCGGTGCCGTGGCTCCTCCCCTTCCTCTGTCTCCCGGAAGTGTGTTTGCGGCTGGCGGCACGCTTGGTACAGGGACTAGTATGGGAGCCCGGGAAAGTGCGATGGGGGAGGAATTACCCCCTACACCCCCCTCATCTCAATTGTTGCCCCCCCCCCTGGTTTCTGTAGGTCAGGGGCTGTCTGTGCTGGCGGCGGCACCTCTGTCTGGGGATCCAGGCAGTGGGTCGCAGAGCGTCATGATAGCACCCCCTGGCGTTATGTCCGTTCCCCCCCCCTCCCAGTTGCCACCAGTTGATGCGGCCCCCAGGCAGAGGAGACGCAGGGAGGTCTCTGTCTCTCCCTACTCTTCTTTAGAAGATGGCAGGGGCGAGCGTACTTACCGCAGGCTTCCGTCCCGTCGCCCTTCTAGGGCACGAGGGAGTCGTAGACGCTCCAGATCCTCCAGGTGGCGTTCCCCCTCATCTTCGGAGTTGTCATCGGGCGCATCTGAGGAGTCTGGTAGAGTTTCACGGAGTAGAAGATTGAGGCCAGCACCAAGCTGTACTTCCAGGGCTCCGAGCCTGGTTCATCCGATGGTTCAGAGTCAGGCGGTTTCCGTGGAGGTGCCTTCTCCGGTGGTTCCTAATGTTCCGGTTGGTGAGTTTCAATTTGCTGGGGCCTGGGGGGAAAGTGGGTCTGTGGCGGGAATGGAATCGCTGATGCGGGCTTTGCTAGATAAATTGCAGGATGCTCCAGCCCCAGTTGCGTGTCCGGCTTCTTCCCCAGTGGCTGCGGGAATACATAAGGAGTCATTTTTCTGCGGGGTTAGCCCTTTGGGTTCACATGTGGAGGAGGCGGTTAGGGAAAAGATCTGGGCTAATCAGTATGTAGACATATGGTCCCTTATCTCTGTCGATCAGCATACAGTTGACAGGGAGCGCCGGGTGCTCTATAAACCGTATGAGCGTAGACCGAAGGTGGCAAAAACTATTGGGAATTGGCTTCAGGCGTTTGCGGTTTTGGGATGCATCATGGGTCAGCGGCACCCGGAGCGATGTTCAGAGATGTTTGTTTATGTTGATACTGTTTATAGTGCTTACAAGTCCCACGGGGGCAGCGCATGGTGGCGGTATGATGAGGAGTTTAGGAGGCGCCTTGCCCTTCAGCCTGGCGTGGGTTGGGGAGTCAAAGCAACTGATGTGTGGCTGCGGCTCATGTTGTCTCAGAGACAACATCCCTTTCAGAGCGCGGCCGCCGGTGCGGGCACTTCCCAGGTCCATGCATCCGTGGCCGTTAGACGCCCAGGAGTGTGCTGGTCGTTCAATGAGGGGAATTGCAAGTATGCGGGTTTATGCAGGTTCAAGCATGAATGCTCTGTGTGTGGAGTCCCCCACGCTGGAAATAGGTGTCCTGGACAGACAGCCAGACTTAGTAAATTTTCCGCCCAGAGTGAGGGGAAGGACCCCGGTGAGCGTGGACGCGATGTCCCCGTGGCTAGACAGGTACCCCGATAGACAGGCGGCTTCTCAGATTCGTTCTGTTTTTTTGTTGGGTTTCTTTATCCCGTTTGTTCTTAACCGGTCCCCTGTTTTTAGTGATAATTTGAGGTCTGCCCGGGATCATCCTGAGGTGTTGAGGGATAAGTTGGCTAAGGAGGTCGAGTTGGGTAGGATTGAAGGTCCGTTTTCTTCAATTCCGTTCCCTAACCTAAGGGTGTCCCCGTGGGGTGTGGTTCCGAAAAAGGAGGTTGGGAAGTTTCGTTTGATTCATCATTTGTCTCATCCTAAGGGCTCCTCGGTGAATGATGCGATTCTTCAGGAAGAGGCATCAGTTTCTTACATTTCATTTGACAGGGCGGTTTCTTTGGTTAGAGATGCAGGTAAAGGGGCTTTTTTAGCTAAATCTGATATTGAGTCGGCATTTAGGCTTCTTCCTGTTCATCCTGATTGTTTCCACTTGTTGGGAGGGGCAATTTTATTATGACACTTGTTTGCCGATGGGGTGCTCCATATCGTGTCATTATTTTGAGTTGTTTAGTTCCTTCTTGGAATGGGTGGTGAGATTTGTATCCGGTATGTCATCTGTGATACATTATCTAGATGATTTCCTGCTTGTTTCCCCCAGTGAAGGGGGGGGGGGGGGGGGGGTTGCAGGTACTTGTTGTCATTGTTTTTGTCCCTGATGGGACAGTTTAGGGTTCCTATTTCGGCTGAGAAGACGGAGGGCCCGGTCACGTGCTTGTCCTTTTTGGGGATCGAAATTGATACGGTTGCTATGGTTTTTCGGTTGCCTGGGGACAAGTTAGAGAGAGTATTGGAGTTAATTGAAGAATTTATGTCAGTTAAGAAGGTGACTCTAAAGCAGCTTCAGTCTCTTTTGGGGTTGTTGTGTTTTGCATGTCGGGTGATGCCTATGGGACGTGTTTTTTCCCGCCGGTTGTCGTTGGCCACGAGGGGGGTGTCCTCTCCGGGTCATCATATCATGTTGACTAAGTCCCTTAAGGCGGACCTGTGCGTGTGGCGTTCCTTTTTAGCTGGTTATAATGGCCATACTTGCTATATTTCCAAGGAAATCGTGAGTTCGGAGTTGTCATTGTGGTCGGATGCGGTCGGGTCATGTGGTTTCGGTACCATATTGGGCAGTGAATGGTGTTCGGCTCCTTGGCCGGAGTCGTGGAGGGAGTCTGGTTTTTGCAAGAATTTGACGCTATTGGAATTGTTCCCTATTGTGGTGGCAGTAGAGATTTGGGGGGATCGGTTAGCTAATAAGCACGTGTGTTTTTGGTCTGATAATCTGGGAGTGGTGCAGGTGATCAATCGTTTGTCTTCCTCTTCTCTTCCGGTGTTGGCGTTAGTTCGTCATCTGGTTTTGCGGTGCCTGGATTATAACATTTACATTCGGGCCCGTCATGTTCCGGGGGTAGATAATAGAGTCGCTGATGCTCTCTCTCGATTTCATTGGCAGGTCTTCCGGGAACTTCATCCGGAGTCGGACGAATGTGGCAAGGAGTGTCCTCCGTTCCTGTGGCGTCTGGTGGACAGCTAATGTCGCTTATTAGCTCATCGGTTGCGCCAGCTACGTGGCAATCTCATGGTAAGGCCTGGGCTGAGTGGTTGTCGATGGTGGGTTCTAGGGACGTGTCTTCTCGTGACGATATCCGGCTGGAGGTCACGGTGGAATGGTTGCTTCGTTTGCACGCTTCAGGTGTGTCTTCCCTTGTTGCACTGCGTCGGCTGTCAGGTGTGGCTTTCTTTTTTAAGTTGTGTGGTTGGACGGATGTAACGAAACACTTTGTGATTCGTCAGGCCATGCAGGGCTGGCGTAAGGCGTATGTTGCGCGTGAGTCGCGTCGCCCTTTGTCATTTTCTTTGCTGTGTAGGCTGATTGTTGGTTGCGCTATCGTTTGTAGATCTGCATATGAGGAATCTCTTTTTGCTGCCAGTTTCAGTGTTGCTTTGTTTGGTGCATTGCGTGTTGGGGAATTATTTGCTCCTTCGCTTAGGAAGGCGGGTGGTTTGTTGGTGCAGGATGTAGTTTTAGCCAATGACGCCCTGCGCATTAGGGTCCGACGATCTAAGACGGATCAATATGGTCACGGGGCGTGGATCCCGCTTCTCCCTGTTCAGGGTTCCGCCTGCCCGGTTAGTTTGGTGGGGGAATTCATGAACAGGCGACGCGAGGGTTCTAATTTCTTTTCACATGAGGATGGGACTCCGGTGACTAAGTTTCAGTTTACGGCTGTTTTTAGACGGTGTCTTTCGGAGGTTGGTGTGGATCCAAAGGAATTTGGGACCCATTCGTTCCGCATTGGGGTGGCTACTGTGGCTGCCAGAGCGGGTTTGCCGGAAGCGGAGATTATGCGTATTGGTCGCTGGCGTTCATCTTGCTTTGCGCGATATGTCCGGCCGGATTTGCTGCTTTAAAAAAAAAAACATGTTAATGTAATATTATAGTAATGAATGTATTTGAATAGTTTCATGTCAATGTTTCAGTTTCTTCATTACAGGCCGTGGTTATGTCCTGGTGGTTCTTCTAATGTTGTTATCTTTTCAGGTGCCGAGCGTCCAGCAGTATGGATTGTTGGGCACTCCTACGTATTTTGGGCTGCACAGCGGGCTGAATGCCGGCCTGGCGGGCGCAATCTTGGATTCCGGAATGTGGACGTCCTGTGGAGAGGTGTTCGGGGCTTACGATGGTCTCAATTACTCACGGAGGTGGTCGAGATTGGTATACGTTCGGTGGGTCCGGTGATCTTGGTGATCCATGCCGGGGGTAATGACCTATGCCATTTAGGGGTGGCGGAATTGTTGACGCTTATGCGTTCGGATGTGGAGCGTTTTCCGTCATTTTTTAGGGAAATGGTTCTAGTATGGTCAGAGATTGTCCCGAGGGTGGTGTGGCACGGGGCCCGGGATGGTGAAGCGTTAGAGAAAGGCAGGCGTACGGTGAACGCTCGGATCTCCCGGTTTGTGCGTTCAAAGGGGTCAGTGGTTGTTCGCCATAGGCAGCTAGAGGGTGACAACTGGGCGTTGATGAGGCCGGATGGTGTTCAGCTTAATGATATCGGTTTAGATATATTCTTATCGGGTATTCAGGATGGAATTGAGCAGGCCATGTTTTTGCTGGGTGGTGGTCGGAGCCACGTGTAGGCACGAGTCTCCTCCGTGGCGGTATATAATTTACTGTGCCATTTACAGTTATGGTGTTATCGTTAAATAAAGTAAGCTGTGGCCGATCATCTCCCAGCATTAAAAGTAAAATGGTTGTCGGTCTCTTATTTAAGGTAATGGGTTGTGAATAGGCCTGACCGGGTGGCCCATCCCCTAGTGGGGTTAATCCCTATTTACCAACAGTCTGGGGAGCACCCGACAGCCTATGGAGGGTGATAAGAGACTGGGGGTACTTCCTGATCCCCTCTGCCCCGAGTTAATAGGGGGGTCATGGCCCCTTTAAGGGTTTGAGAGCAGTTAAGGGGAAGTATGGTAAGGAGTTAATTGGAAGCCTTCCCATGATCCAGTGGGAATGGGGGCGGTGCTGGAGGGCTATATATTCCTGGGAGGGAGCTTGCCACTTCCTCTTGACGGTGGATGCGCTGGTTTCCCACCCGCCCTCCCCGTAGATAGCGATGATTTTGACGGATTGCATCCGTTTGTTCCTCAAGCGAGGTATTCTTTTTGTTTAAAAAAATAAATAAAATAATAATAAAAAAATAAAAAAGATGATGAAAGAAATATAAATGAAGTTATTTACGATATGAAAACAAGTCACAGCTGGCGGTATATAATTCAGTATGGAGTTTGGTTATGGCACAAGGCAGACTTGCCCGCTGGGAGGCCAGCGGCTGCCATACTGCGCCATTTACAGTTATGGTGTTATCGTTAAATAAAGTAAGCTGTGGCCGATCATCTCCCAGCATGAAAAGTAAAATGGTTGTCGGTCTCTTATTTAAGGTAATGGGTTGTGAATAGGCCTGACCGGGTGGCCCATCCCCTAGTGGGGTTAATCCCTATTTACCAACAGTCTTGGGAATTGGGAGCCCAGTCTCCATTCCCCAGCGGCCGAGTGATGTACAGGGATTTGGGAGCCCAGTCTCCATTCCCCAGCGGCTGTGTGATTTATTGGGAATTCGGAGCCCAGTCTCCATTCCCCAGCGGCAGGCGGAGTTACAGGGGGCAGAGACAGTCGGTCCTGTCCCCCAGCGGCAGAGTGTCCAGCAGGGAATAGAGAGCCCAGTCTCCTTTCCCCAGCAGCAGGACACTGTATTGGGAGCGGAGACGGTCGGTCGCCCTCCCCAGCGGCTGGAAGTATGTATGGGAGAGGAGCTCGTTACTCCCTCTCCCCAGCGGCAGCTTAACGCACCAGGGGGAGACAGTAAGCCCCACAACCGTCTAGATGGGACCGTGGTCTCTGCACTTACAGCACAGGGGGTAGAGACAGTCGGTCTCCCCCTCCAACAACTAGGCTCCAACCAGGCTTCTTCCATGTAACGCTGGCACCAGGGCAGAGTACCGCTGATACCTGCCCACAAAGCAACCTCCACTCCAAGCCAGGAAGCAACACAGAGACCGGGAGTACCAGCTACCAACATAACCTTGGTGGACTCACTGGACAGAGACAGGCTACCAAATTCAACAGGTCCAGTATTGGATTGTGGGTGGACTGCCAGACTAACTCAGGTACTGACCGTGAGGTCAGGTACCTGGTTAGTCTTCCCTGGGAGGGGGAGATGTGTGGCGAAACCAACCTCGCCACTGGGTTTTGGAGGGGCCTGGCTGCTGGCCTCTTGCCCCAGGATTATGGGCCCTCTCATCAGCCAGGCCTCATTTGTTCACAAAAGACTCGAACTAACTTGAACTCCTGGTCTAATTCGTGCCATTGTGAGATGTTAAATGTCTGTGTATTGAAAAGGGTTGTGACATTGTATGTTTAAATGGTGATTTCTGTCTGTTGTCCCCACATGTGTATTGGTGATTTCTCTTTGTCTTGAGAGATAATTGGATTACTCCTCGGGTGTCTCCAGGGCAGAGAGGAGGAAACCATGATGCATTGTGGGGATGTATTGTCTCTGTGTATCCTGCAGTTCTGCATATCTGTCCTGTGTCGCAGTCTCCCTTCTGGTCCCCTAGGGGCGTGAACGATTGGTTGCTGTACTTACATTGTATGTGATGTAACATATTGATTGGTTGTATTTCAAAACCCTGTGGGCGGACCTGTATTTGCAACAACTGTAATAAAAACCAGGCTGGGTGTGCCAGCACCTCAGACCACTGCTTGACCCTCAACACGGAGCCTTGTCTCGTTATTGGGGGGGATCCACTGTATGCTATTAGAGACTGATTGCCAGGAGTGTAAGCTGATTCCTGTTCGTCTGGTAGCAGCTATTCGTGAGGTTCCAGTTTGGAGTGCTATTTTGTATCCAGTTCGGGAGTTTGGTGTTCTGCAGTAGCTGTGCCTGTCTCTCAGAAAGGGGCATATCGCCTAAACGGATTTTAACCCCTTGTCTGCTGAAACGGTCTGTTACAGGGAGATATTGAGTCCCTGGCCGTGCTTACTGGTCCACGTATCTGTGGTTAGGTGGACCTTGCCACAGATGGCATTGCGCAGTGCACACTTGATTTTATCGGATGCTTGGTTGTGCAGGGAAGGCACGGCTCTCTTGGAGAAGTAGTGGTGGCTGGGAACAACATACTGTGGGACAGCAAGCGACATGAGCTGTTTGAAGCTGTCTGTGTCCACCAGCCTGAATGACAGCATTTCATAGGCCAGTAGTTTAGAAATGCTGGCATTCAGGGCCAGGGATCAAGGGTGGCTAGGTGGGAATTTACGCTTTCTCTCAAATGTTTGTGAGATGGAGAGCTGAACTCTGCCGTGTGACATGGTTGAGATGCTTGGTGACGGAGGTGGTGGTGGTGTTGGTGGTACATCCTCTGTTTGCTGGGCGGCAGGTGGCAACGTTCCTCCAGAGGCGGAGGAAGAGGCCGAGGCGACAGCAGCAGAAGAGGTAGCAGGGGGAGCCTGAGTGAGTTCCTTGTTTTTAAGGTGTTTACTCCACTGCAGTTCATGCTTTGCATGCAGGTGCCTGGTCATGCAGGTTGTGCTAAGGTTCAGAACGTTAATGCCTCGCTTCAGGCTCTGATGGCACAGCGTGCAAACCACTTGGGTCTTGTCGTCAGCACATTGTTTGAAGAACTGCCACGCCAGGGAACTCCTTGAAGCTGCCTTTGGGGTGCTCGGTCCCAGATGGCGGTGGCCAGTAGCAAACGGCTCCCTCTTTTGCTATGCTGTTGGCTCGGTCTCACCACTGCCTCTTCCTCCGAACTCTGAAAGTCAGTGGCACGACCTTCATTCCATGTGGGGTCTAGGACCTCATCGTCCCCTGCATCGTCTTCCACCCAGTCTTCCTCCCTGACCTCCTATTCAGTCTGCACACTGCAGAAAGACGCAGCAGTTGGCACCTGTGTTTCGTCATCATCAGAGACGTGCTGAGGTGGTATTCCCATGTCCTCATCATCAGGAAACATAAGTGGTTGTGCGTCAGTGCATTCTATGTCTTCCACCGCTGGGGAAGCGCTAGGTGGATGCCCTTGGGAAACCCTGCCAGCAGAGTCTTCAAACAGCATAAGAGACTGCTGCATAACTTGAGGCTCAGACAGTTTCCCTGATATGCATGGGGGTGATGTGACAGACTGATGGGCTTGGTTTTCAGGTGCCATCTGTGCGCTTTCTGCAGAAGACTGGGTGGGAGATAATGTGAACGTGCTGGATCCACTGTCGGCCACCCAATTGACTAATGCCTGTACCTGCTCAGGCCTTACCATTCTTAGAACGGCATTGGGCCCCACCAAATATCGCTGTAAATTCTGGCGGCTACTGGGACCTGAGGTAGTTGGTTCACTAGGACGTGTGGCTGTGGCAGAACTGCCACGTCCTCTCCCAGCACCAGAGGGTCACTAACACCACCACGACCATGTCCGCATCCGCGTCCCTTACTAGATGTTTTCCTCATTGTTACCGTTCACCACAATAAGAAAAAAAATATTTGGCCCAATGTATTGAATTCAAATTCAGGCCTTTTTTTACAGGCACCTAACACTATCTTGCTATCTATTTAGGTACCGTATTACACTAATACAGGCACAGCAGTAACGACAGATTTAGCTGAATATAAATTGTAGGTCTAGTATTTAGGCCCTGGATGACAGGTATACGTTTACGGACAGAATTAGACTTGGAAATGCACGGTAGCGTGTGAAGTTATTGAGGATGACCCTATCCGCACCTTCAATCTAATATACCCATTTATGGATAGATTTAAACTTGGCCTGATACAGCAGAAACCACTGATTTAGGGAATTGCTAAGTTGGGAATTGTATTTCAACCCAGAACAAAAATATATCCTTTGCCAGACAGCAGACAGTATTACAATTGGCTAGCCACAGCTGAAACACCAGATTTAGGGTACTGCTATTTTGGCAATTGTATTTCACCCCTCAATAAAATAGCAAGCACAGCCAAGCACCTGATGTAGGCTATAGCAAAAAAAAAAACACACTATTGATTTATTAAATATATTTGGCGGCAGCTTGTGCTGGCGCACCACAAGACACAAAATGGCCGCCGATCACCCCAGAAAAAAGTGAAAAACGCTCTGGGCAGCCTAAAAACAGTGAGCAATTAAATAGCAGAGGTTGAATGATTTACAGCTGTAGATCGATCATTTCATTAAGTGTTTTTGAAGAGTAAATCACTGCCTAATCTGGCCCTAACAGCAGCAGCTGCATCCTATCCCTACACTGATCAGAGCAGAGTGACGTGCGGCGCTAAGTGACTCCAGCTTAAATAGAGGCTGGGTCACATGCTGCACTGGCCAATCACAGCCATGCCAATAGTAGTCATGGCTGTGATGGCCTCTTGGGGCAAGTAGTATGATGCTTGTTGATTGGCTGCTTTGCAGCCTTTCAAAAAGCGCCAAGAAAGCGCCGAACACCGAACCCGAACCCAGACTTTTACGAAAATGTTCGGGTTCGGGTCCGTGTCAGGGACACCCCAAAATCCGGGTTCGCTCATCCTTATTCATTAGTTCTTCCTAAACTGAATTACCTGCAACAAGTCCTACCTCTCTCTATCCCCAACTCCTACCTCAAATCCCTCTCTAGGGAAATACGCTCCTTTATATGGAACCGCAAGAAAGCCCGAATACGCCTCTCTATTCTACAAAACCCCAAATCCTTCAGCGGTATTCACATTCCAGACCCCTCGCTATACAACACAGCCACCCTACTAACTAGGGTTATAGACTGGCTTAGAGAACCCCCACACAAATCTTGGATAAGTATTGAAGCCACCCTAGCTCACACATCTCTCAGAGTACTTCTGGTTCATTCCCAAAGGAACCAAATTAATTATAAAAACATTAGCCCAAATATTAAGGCCACGCTAGAAGCATGGAACAAATTCCAAAAATCCCACTGCCCTCTCCACTTATTCAGGTAAAATACCTAATTGACTTGGCCCCACCAGAACTGAAGCAGAGTACCCCTGCATCCATCCGAAACTCTAAAATCTTTGCACTCTCCCTATTTGGAGAAGATGGCAGGATGGCAAGCAGGCAACATTTTGCCTCCCTATTCCCTGAAGCAAAACCATTTCCTTCTCTCTACTCATTTCTCCACTCCAGTTTATCAAAATGTGTTCCTTATCAAGCCCTTTTGAGACCCTTAACTTGGTTTGAAAGCCTTATTGGCTCAAAACCCACTCCTAAAAAATTAATCTCCCAGTTATATGGAAGACTTAGCTCCCCTATCTGTACTCCTAAGCCGGCCTTCATTGGAGCTTGGGAAAAAGACATGGAAATTTCATTCTCTAAGGAAGACCAACTGAGACTTTACAGGGAACCCCATATCTCTTCCAGATGTGTTAGGATACAAGAAAACGGTTATAAAATCCTCACCAGGTGGTATAAAACACCTGAAATCACTTGTAGATACAATGATACGGGTTCTGACGCCTGCTGGAGGTGTGGTGAGGGGGGTGGCAAATTCTTTCATATCTGGTGGTCCTGCCCACCAATGTACAAATGGTAGACTGAGATCTGTAGACAATGCAATCTAATTTGCAAAACCAAAACCCCGCTTTCACCTCAACTCGCCCTTCTAGGCCTCCCCCCCTCCCACACATCCACCGGCGTCACACCACTGTTTATAAAACTGCTTACGGCAGCATGCCTTTTGGTTCCTCGATACTGGCTATCCCCAGACCTCCAACCACTAGATCATTGGATAAACAAGGTGGATACCATCTATAGATTTGAAGATTTAGCTGCCTGGGAGAATCGCTCTCATAATAAATTATGCGCCCTTTGAAAGCCTTGGGAAGATTTCAGACACTTTAGCAATGACCATTGACTGTACTGTGAAATATTCCTTCTATTAGAAACATAAGTTACAACTATTAACGTTTATATAATGTGACCAGAGATGACATCTACCTTGTTAATTTAGTTACTATATTTGTAGCTACTCAGCATGATACTGTATACGGCTGCACATTGTTCATTTACTTTACTTTATAAGTACTATTGAATTACTTTTTCAATAAAGCATTGAAAAAAATAAAAAATAAAATGATGTTTGGGCACACAGCAGGCTTTAGAGTGGAAGGAGGAACCTATGGTTTTTGGAGAGCGGATTTAGCTGGAATGGTAAATGGGATCTATGTTGTATATGAAGGCACCCTGAGGTGGCCCTGCAGTGAAAACACCAAAAAGGGACCCCATTCTGGAAAATAAGCCCCTCAAGGAATATTTTAATCTAGCACTTTGACCCATCAGGCGTTTCATAGAATAAGAAAGCGCTTGGCTATGAAAATGAAAAATTACAATATTGTCACAGCTACTATCTCTGGCTGTGACCTTCCATCCTTGCTCGTTCGGCGCTCCTCGCTGAAGTTTTGTTTCTGTGTGTTATTTGTGGTTCTGTATGGGTTAACTCCCCTGTGTTCCTATTAGTAGTTAATCCTCTCTGCTGCACCCATGGAACCTGTATATGAGGCTGAGGTTTCCTCAGTTCTGTGTCAGCTCTCCTGGTGTGTGTTGTCTTGTCCTGCTACTGGTTTGTACTCTCTCTCCCATGCTGCTGACCCATGGGATCCGTTTCTGTCTGTCTGTGCTCTGTGGGTTTCCCTACTTGTTCATTGACGTCCTCTCTCCCGTCCTCTTTGATGTCCTCTTTCCTGTGTTTCTGTTATCTGTTATGCCAGTTATGTTTTAGTTACCTTGTGTGTATTCATGTCTCTGTTCAGCAAGCCCTTGCTGCACCTTTCTTTGCAGCAGAGTGCCATGGGTAAGGCCATGCAGTTTACTACTGGTGGAGCAAGTCCTTCTCTGCTCATTGTCACTCCTGTTTCCTTGCTATGTACTCCTGCTTGTGTTATTAGTTGCCCTGTTTGTATTTGCCTGTCTATGTTATGTTTGCCTATGTGCCGTCGGTACCTTCTGGTACCTGTTGTCCATTCGTTCCTGCTGTCACTGTCTAGTTAACGCTCCAGAGTGGACCCTGGCAACTTCCTGCTGCAAAGCCTAACCCTACCATCTGGGGCCCTAGTGAATACCAGGAGTTGCTTAGTCACGCCCCTCTGGAGTATTACTAGACAGTGGCGCAGTGGGGGTTTTCTCCCACTGTGCTGATGGTACATAGAGCTCATGTTTTGTCTGTGCTGCCTTCCCTGGTTTTTGTTTGTGCAATAAACTCTTGTGTGTCTGTACCTGATTTCCGTTTGTTTATTGCTTGACGACGCGGTGGTCTCTCCTGGGACCTCCAACTCGTGACAAATATTTTCCAGAAAAAGTCGCTTTACACCCACATTTTTCACTTTCACAAGTTTTAAAAGAATAAAATGCACCTTTTGTTACTCATTTCACCCTGAATACGCCAACACCCCACACGTGCTCAAAAAATTATGTATGAACACACAGCAGGCTTCAGAGTAGAAGGAGCACCATATGGCTTTTGAAGAGCTGATTTAGCTACAATGGTAATTGGGAGCTATGTCGCATATGAATGCACCTTGAGGTGGCACTACAGTGGAAACCCCCAAAAAGTGACCCTATTCCGGAAACTACACCCCTCAAGGAATATTTCAAGGTGTATAGTGAGCACTTTGACCCATCAGGCGTTTCACAAAATTAGGAAACGCTTGGCTATGAAAATGAAAAGTAAATTTTTTTTCCAGAAATGCACCCCACATTTTGTTACCCATTCCCCCCCGAATATGCCAACACCCCATATGTTATAGGCTTCAGAGTGGAAGGAGCACCATATGGCTTTTGGAGAGCGGATTTAGCTGGAATCGTAATTGGGAACTATGTTGAATACGAAGGCGCCCTGAGGTGGCCCTACAGTGGATACCCCCAAATAGTGACCCTATTCTGTAAATTACACCCCTCAAGGAATATTTCAAGGTGTGTTGTGAGCATTTCAGGCGTTTTACAGAATTAGTAAACACTTGGCTGTGAAAATGAAAAATGTATATTTTTTCCAGAAAAAGTTGCTTTACACCCACATTTTTCCCAAGTTTTAAAAGAACAAAATGCACCTTTTGTTACTCATTTCACCCAGAATACGCCAACACCCCACACATGCTCAAAAAATGATGTATGAACGCAAAGCAGGCTTTAGAGTAGAAGGAGCACCATATGGCTTTTGAAGAGCTGATTTAGCTAGAATGGTAATTGGGAGCTATGTCGCATATGAATGCACCTTGAGGTGAGACTACAGTGGAAACCCCCAAAAAGTGACCTCATTCCGGAAACTACACCCCTCAAGTAATATTTCAAGGTGTGTAGTTAGCACTTTTACCTATAAGACGTTTCACAATGAAAATGAAAAATGACAATTTTGTCACACACACAGGGGGTGGGGAAATGACCACTGAGCTCAACCCGCGCCTCTGTTCCTGCCAACTTGCCTCGCAAGTCCTATTGACAAGAGACAACTGGTCAACAAACCCTCAGCTAGGATAAGTGCAGGGAAGACAGACAATACATGCAACAGAGTACTCAAACAAGCCGAGTCAGAAACCAAGAGAGCAGCACGGTACCAGAGGAGCAAGCGGAGGATCGTCAGGAGAAGCCGAAGTCAGAACCAGAAGGAAATGCCAAGACCAAGGGAATAGACGGACAGGTAATCAGAAGACAAGCAGGACAAACAAACCAGGTCAGTAATATCTCAGGAAGGACCTCAATTTCAGGCAATCTTTGGCTAGCAGATTGCCTGTTTAAATAGGGCACTAGTGGAGTCATGTGACGTGGCCAGCGTCACATGACTCCTGAGTTCCAATTAGAGTTGAGCGGACACCTGGATGTTCGGGTTCAACGGGTTCGGCTGAACTTCACCAAAAAGTTCGAGTTTGGGACCCGAACTTGACCCGAACCCCATTGAAGTCAATGGGGGCCCGAACTTTAGAGCACTAAAATGGCTCTAAAAAAGTCATGTAAAGGGCTAGAGGGCTGCAAATGGCAGCAAAATGTGGTTAAGAGCATGGCAAGTGCTCTGCAAACAAATGTGGATATGGAAATAACTAAAAATAACATAAAATATGTATAAATAATAATCTTGATCTTGGAGGACGAGGTCCATATGGAGTAGGAGGTTGAGGAGGCGGTGGATGTGGCGGTGTCAGTGGAAGCGGAGGTGGAGGAGGAGAGGGTAGCCAACACTGGTTTTTGGTTTAATTTTTTAATTTTTATTTTTTTTGTTTAAATTAGGGTACATCCCAAATTATTGGGAAATATAACCTGTGATAACCCCATCCAGCCGTGCTAAGCAAACGTTGAGACAATACACTGGCTGCAGGGCAGGTCAGCACCTCCAAGGCTTAAAAGGCAAGCTCAGGCCATGTGCCTAATTTGGAGACCCAGAAGTTTAAGGGGGCAGACCCATCAGTCAGTACGTGTAGGCATGTGCACACATACTGCTCCACCATGTTGCACGTCCCCGTGATGTCCATGATCCAAATTAATATCTTTTCTATCAACTTTCGATGTTCTTTTCTGCACCTACCATGTTGATCATGGTTAGCTGCGAATCAGGGTTCCACGCCGGAGAGGGAGCGTGAGAAAGGGATACCACATCCAAGGGAAGTCAATGGCTACAATCTGATCGAGCTGAAATGTGGGACAAGTTATTAAAGCGGAAAGATCGAATGAAAAGGCCAATTTAAGACGAATTTTAGAAATTTAAGTCCCTGTCACCTATGCAGAGCAGGGGTTTTTCATCTGCAAATATGGGTTAATGTCACCCACAAATGGAACAAACAATTTTTTTAAAATTTGGGCCCTGTCAACTATGTAGAGCAGGGGTTTATTCACGGCAAAACTGTGTTCATGTCACCCACCAATTGAACAGATGATTTTACAAAAAATAAGGTCCCAGTCACCTATGCAGAGCGGGGTTTGTATACGGCAAAATTGGTAAAATGTCACCTGACAATGTAACAGACGATTTTTTGCAATTTACGTCTCTGTCACCTATGCAGAGCAGTCACAGCAAAAATTGTAAAATGCCCAAGAATGTAACAGACGAATTAGTGAAATGTATTTCCTTGTCCACTAGATAGAGCAGGAGTATTTCACAGCCAAAAATTGGTGAATTTCACACGAGAATGTAACAGACAAATTAGTGAAATTTATTAACCTGTTCACTAGGTAGAGCAGGGGTATATCACAGCCAAAAATTGGTGAATTACACTCGACAATGTAACAGACAAATTAGTGAAATTTATTAAACTGTCTACTAGGTAGAGCAGGGGTATATCACAGCCAAAAAATTTTACATTTCACCCGTCAATGTAACAGACAAATTAGTAAAGTTTATTAACCTGTCCACTAGGTAGAGCAGGGGTATATCACAGCGAAAAATTGGTGAATTTCACTTGACAATGTAACAGACAAATTAGTGAAATGTATTAACCTGTCTACTAGGTAGAGTAGGGGTATATCACAGCCCAAAATTTGGGATATATAACCCAACAATGTAAGACAAATTAGTGAAATGACCTAACCCCTTAGGAACTTTCACCTTAAGGACTTGGCCATTTTTTGCAAATCTGACCAGTGTCACTTTAAGTGCTGATAACTTTAAAACACTTTGACATATCCAGGCCGTTCTGAGATTGTTTTTTCGTCACATATTGTACTTCATGACACTGCTAAAATTGGGTCAAAAAAGTAAATTTTTTTGCATAAAAAAATACCATATTTACCAAAAACTTAGAAAAATTTGCAAATTTCAAAGTTTCAGTTTCTCTACTTCTGTAATACATAGTAATACCCCCCAAAATTGTGATGACTTTACATTCCCCATATGTCTACTTCATGTTTGTAGCATTTTGGGAATGATATTTTATTTTTTGGGGATGTTACAAGGCTTAGAAGTTTAGAAGCAAATCTTGAAATTTTTCAGAAACTTACAAAAACCCAATTTTTAGGGACCACTACTGGTCTGAAGTCACTTTGCGAGGCTTACATAATAGAAACCGCCCAAAAATGACCCCATTCTATAAACTACACCCCTCAAGGTATTCAAAACTTATTTTACAAACTTCGTTAACCCTTTAGGTCTTCCACAAGAGTTATTGGCAAATGGGGATGAAATTTGAGAATTTCATTTTTTTGCCTAATTTTCCATTTTAACCCATTTTTCCACTAACAAAGCAAGGGTTAACAGCCAAACAAGACTGTATCTTTATTGCCCTGACTCTGCCGTTTACAGAAACACCCCATATGTGGCCGTAAACTACTGTACGGGCACACAGTAGGGCGTAGAGGGAAAGGTGCGCCATATGGTTTTTGGAAGCCAGATTTTGCTGGACTGGTTTTTTGACACCATGTCCCATTTGAAGCCCCCCTGATGCACCCCTAGAGTAGAAACTCCATAAAAGTGACCCCATATAAGAAACTACACCCCTCAAGGTATTCAAAACTGATTTTACAAACTTTGTTAACCCTTTAGGTGTTGCACAAGATTTAATGGAAAATAGAGATACAATTTAAAAATTTCACTTTTTTGGCAGATTTTCCATTTTAATATTTTTTTTTTCCAGTTACAAAGCAAGGGTTAACAGCCAAACAAAACTCATTATTTATGGCCCTGATTCTGTAGTTTACAGAAACACCCCATATGTGGTCGTAAACCGCTATACGGGCACACGGCAGGGCGCAGAAGGAAAGGAATGCCATACGGTTTTTGGAAGGCAGATTTTGCTGGACTGGTTTTTTTGACACCATGTCCCATTTGAAGCCCCCCTGATGCACCACTAGAGTAGAAACTCCAAAAAAGTTACCCCATTTTAGAAACTATGGGATAGGGTGGCAGTTTTGTTGGTACTAGTTTAGGGTACATATGATTTTTGGTTGCTCTATATTACACTTTTTGTGCGGCAAGGTAACAAGAAATATATTTTTGGGCACGTTTTTATTTTTTGTTATTTACAACATTCATCTGACAGGTTAGATCATATGGTAATTTTATAAAGCATTTTGTAACGGACGTGGCGATACCTAATATGTATACAATTGTTTTTATTTATGTAAGTTTTACACAATGATTTCATTTTTAAACCAAAAAAAATGTTTGTGTCTCCATAGTCTAAGAGCCATAGTTTTTTTAGTTTTTGGGCGATTATCTTAAGTAGGGTCTCATTTTTTGCGGGATGAGATGACGGTTTGATTGGCATGGTTTGATTGGGGTGCATATGACTTTTTGATCGCTTGCTATTACACTTTTTGTGACGTAAGATGACAAAAATTGCTTTTTTTACACCGTTTTTATTTTTATTTTTTTACGGTGGTCACCTGAGGGGTTAGGGCATGTGATATTTTTATAGAGCCGGTCGATACGGACGCATCGATGCCGAATATGTATACTTTTTTTATTTTTATTTAAGTTTTACACAATGATTTCATTTTTGAAACAAAAAAAATCATGTTTTAGTGTTTCCATAGTCTAAGAGCCATAGTTTTTTCAGTTTTTGGGCGATTATATTGGGTAGGGTATGATTTTTGCGGGATGAGATGATGGTTTGATTGGTACTATTTTGGCGTACATGTGACTTTTTTGATCACTTTTATTACCTTTTTTGGGAAGTAAGGTGGGCAAAATTTCAATTTTCTCATAGTTTTTATTTTTTTATTTTTATGGCATTCACCGTGCGGGGAAAGTAACATGACCGTTTTATAGATCAGGTCGTTACGAACGCGGCGATACCTAATATGTGCAGTGTATTTATTTATTTATTTTTTATTCAGTGATAAATTAGTTTTTTTTTAAATCTTAACTTTTTTCACTTTTTTTTTTCTTTTTTTTGACCCAGACCCACTTGGTTCTTGAAGATCCAGTGGGTCTGATGTCTGTATAATACAGTACACTATATAGGGTACTGTACTGTATTTTACTTACACTTTGTCTGAACAGATCTATGCCTTTAGCATAGATCTGTTCAGCACCATGGACAGCAGGATGCCTGAGAAGGCGTCCTGTTGCCATGGGAACCTTCCCCGTCTGCTCAGTTGTAGCCACAACTGCGCAGACTGGGATGGGTAAGGACGGGGCTGTCGGGGGGCTGTCTGGGGGCTCTCTCCCTCTCCCATCGGTGGGCTGCAAAGGCACAGCAGCCCCCTGATGGGAGAGGGAGGGAGCTCCCTGCGCTGTTAACCTTTTCCATACAGCGGTCCGTACGGACCGCTGTATGGAAAGGGTTAAACGGCTGACATCGCATCACCGATGTCAGCCGTTTATACCAGGGTGTCAGCAATGTGCTGACACCCTGGAATAACCACTGTCCACCAACGATTATTCAAGGGGAGGCGGGCGGGGGATCGCGATCCCGCCTGCCGCACCTCCCGCACCACCTGCGACACCCCCCCTGCACGACCCGCCCACATAATATCATTCAGGGGTGCAGGGGGGTTAATAAAACTTTATTTCGGGCATTTTAAATTTTGATCCCCGCGGTCTCAGAATCGGCTAAAAGTGCAGCAAACCGCAGGTCTGAATTGACCTGCGGTTTGCTGCGATCGCCGATACGGGGGGGTCACATGACCCCCCCCCGGCGTTGTGACAGGATGCCGGCTGAATGATTTCATTAAGGACTCGGGACCCATGCCGTACCGATACGTCATGGGTCCTTATAAAATACGTAAAAAAAAATATACACTGCGTGCAGAATTATTAGGCAAATGAATATTTTGACCACGTCATCCTCTTTATGCATGTTGTCTTACTCCAAGCTGTATAGGCTCGAAAGCCTACTACCAATTAAGCATATTAGGTGATGTGCATCTCTGTAATGAGAAGGGGTGTGGTCTAATGACATCAACACCCTATATTAGGTGTGCATAATTATTAGGCAACTTCCTTTCCTTTGGCAAAATGGGTCAAAAGAAGGACTTGACAGGCTCAGAAAAGTCAAAAATAGTGAGATATCTTGCAAAGGGATGCAGCACTCTTAAAATTGCAAAGCTTCTGAAGCGTGATCATCGAACAATCAAGCGTTTCATTCAAAATAGTCAACAGGGTCGCAAGAAGCGTGTGGAAAAACCAAGGCGCAAAATAACTGCCCATGAACTGAGAAAAGTCAAGCGTGCAGCTGCCAAGATGCCACTTGCCACCAGTTTGGCCATATTTCAGAGCTGCAACATCACTGGAGTGCCCAAAAGCACAAGGTGTGCAATACTATGCCACTTGCCACCAGTTTGGCCATATTTCAGAGCTGCAACATCACTGGAGTGCCCAAAAGCACAAGGTGTGCAATACTCAGAGACATGGCCAAGGTAAGAAAGGCTGAAAGACGACCACCACTGAACAAGACACACAAGCTGAAACATCAAGACTGGGCCAAGAAATATCTCAAGACTGATTTTTCTAAGGTTTTATGGACTGATGAAATGAGAGTGAGTCTTGATGGGCCAGATGGATGGGCCCGTGGCTGGATTGGTAAAGGGCAGAGAGCTCCAGTCCGACTCAGACGCCAGCAAGGTGGAGGTGGAGTACTGGTTTGGGCTGGTATCATCAAAGATGAGCTTGTGGGGCCTTTTCGGGTTGAGGATGGAGTCAAGCTCAACTCCCAGTCCTACTGCCAGTTTCTGGAAGACACCTTCTTCAAGCAGTGGTACAGGAAGAAGTCTGCATCCTTCAAGAAAAACATGATTTTCATGCAGGACAATGCTCCATCACAGGCGTCCAAGTACTCCACAGCGTGGCTGGCAAGAAAGGGTATAAAAGAAGAAAATCTAATGACATGGCCTCCTTGTTCACCTGATCTGAACCCCATTGAGAACCTGTGGTCCATCATCAAATGTGAGATTTACAAGGAGGGAAAACAGTACACCTCTCTGAACAGTGTCTGGGAGGCTGTGGTTGCTGCTGCACGCAATGTTGATGGTGAACAGATCAAAACACTGACAGAATCCATGGATGGCAGGCTTTTGAGTGTCCTTGCAAAGAAAGGTGGCTATATTGGTCACTGATTTGTTTTTGTTTTGTTTTTGAATGTCAGAAATGTATATTTGTGAATGTTGAGATGTTATATTGGTTTCACTGGTAAAAATAAATAATTGAAATGGGTATATATTTGTTTTTTGTAAAGTTGCCTAATAATTATGCACAGTAGTAGTCACCTGCACACACAGATATCCCCCTAAAATAGCTAAAACTAAAAACAAACTAAAAACTACTTCCAAAAATATTCAGCTTTGATATTAATGAGTTTTTTGGGTTCATTGAGAACATGGTTGTTGTTCAATAATAAAATTAATCCTCAAAAATACAACTTGCCTAATAATTCTGCACTCCCTGTATAATCTTGATCTATGAGGTGGAGGTCCATATAGAGTAGGAGGTTGAGGAGGCGGTGGACGTAGCGGTGTAGGTGGAAGCTCCGGACGAGGAGGATGAGGTAGACAACACTTTTAAAAAAAAAATATGTATATATTTTTTTTGTTTGTTTAAATTTAGGTACACACCAAAAGAGTGGGAAATGTCAAAAATACAAGAATGAGCAATTGCGCTGTAGTATAACAATGGCTGGGAAAGGCCGGTATACATGTCTATTCTGCACAAGGTATGGACAAGTCCTGTGAGTTCCATGCCTGGTTCATTTTAATGAATGTGAGCTTATCCACATTGGCTGTGGACAGATGGCTGCACTTGTTTGTGATAACGCCCCCTGCCGTGCTAAACACACGTTCAAACAATACAGTGGCTGCAGGGCAGGCCAGCACCTCCAAGGCGTAAAGGGCAAGCTAAGGCCATGTGCCAAATTTGGAGACCCAGAAGTTGAAGACCCATCATTCAGTACGTGTAGGTGTGTGCACACATACTGCTTCACCATGTTGGGGAAATTCTGCCTCCTGCTAAGACGTTCCATATCAGATGGTGGTGCTGGTTGTTGTGGCGTGCTGACAAAGCTTTTCCACATTTCGGCCATGCTAACCCTGCCTTCTGAGGTGCTGGTGGTGCCCCAGCTGGGTTAGTGACACTTTCTCCTCCTGTGCCTTCGCCTTGTGCTTCCATTGTGCCCCCGCTGTCAGGTGGGAATGCCACCAGCAGCGCGTCTACCAGCGTGCGCTTGTACTTACGATCACGCTCCAGTGACGGAATTATGGACGGTACATTGTCCTTGTAACGGGGATCCAGCAGCGTGGCCACCCAGTATTCAGCACAAGTTAGAATTTGGGCAACTCGCCTTTTCGTTGCAGAAACACTGAAGCATGTATTTCGCTCATGTGTGCCAGGCTCCCCAGATGCAGCAAAAAGCTGTCTTCTGTGGGAGGTGGATTGTCTGTGTCCTCTGTATCCCCCCAGCCACACACCAGTGATGGCCATGAGCTGGTTTTGGTGCCACCCTGCTGTGAACACGGTTCCTCCTCCTCCATCTCCTCATCCTCCAGAACTGTGCAATGGCTGGACAATTGTGTACCTTGCGTTTGTGGGTGCAGGAACACACCCTCGGAGCCACTTGTGAATGACTGGTCTTAAACCCTATGAAATGATCCCTCTTCCTCCTCCTCCTCCTCCTGTGCCACATCCTCTTCCATCATCGCTCGAAGCGTTTTTTCCAGGAGGCATAGAAGTGGGATAGTAACACTGAGAACGGCGTCATCGGCACTGGCCATGTTGGTGGAGTACTCAAAACAGAGCAACAAGGCACACAGGTCTCGCATGGAGGCCCAGTCATTGGTGGTGAAGTGGGGATGTTCCACAGAGCGACTCACCCGTGCATGCTACAGCTGAAACTCCACTATCGCCTGCTGCTTCTCGCACAGTCTGGCCAGCATGTGCAAGGTGGAGTTCCAGCTTCTGGGCACGTCGCATATGAGGCGGTGAGCGGGAAGGCCGAAGTTACGCTGCAGTGCTGACAGGCGAGCAGCAGCAGGGTGAGAACGTCGAAAGAACACACAGATGGCCTGCACTTTCTGCAGCAGCTCTGACATATCCGGGTAATTTGTAAGAAACCTCTGCACCACCAAATTTAGCATATGCGCCAGACAAGGGATGTGCGTCAAACCAGCTACTCCCAGAGCTGCTACAAGATTCTGCCCATTATCACACACCACGAGGCCGGGCTTTAGGCTCACTGGCACTAACCACTCATCAGTCTGTTGTTCCATGCCCGTCTACAGCTCCTGCGCGTGTGGGGTTTGTCCCCCAAACAGATATGTTTTAAAACTGCCTGCTGTCGTTTACCCCTGGCTGTGCTGAAGTTGGTGGTGAACGTGTTACGCGGGACCGGATACAGAGGCGGTAGCGGTTGAGGAAGCGTAGTAGGAGGAGGAAGCAATAGGAGGCAAAGAGAAGCGCCCTGCAATCCTTGGTGGTGGAAGGATATGCGCCAAACTGCTATCCGTCTCAGGCCCAGCCACCACTGCATTTACTTAGTCTGCTGTTAGGGAGATATAACATCCCTGACCGTGCTTACTGGTCCACGTATCAGTAGTTAGGTGGACCATGCCACAGATGGCGTTGCGCAGTGCACACCTGATTTTGTCCCCCACTTGGTTGTGCAGGGAAGGGATGGCTCACCTGGAAAAGTAGTGGCGACTGGGCACGACGAACTGTGGGACAGCCACCGCCATAAGGCTTTTAAAACTCTCCGTCTCCACCAGACAGAATGACAGCATTTCAAAGGCCAGTAATTTTGAAATGCTGGCATTCAGGGCCAGGGATCGCGGGTGGGTAGGGGGGAACTTAATCTTCCGTTCCAGTGTTTGGGAAATAGAGAGCTGAACACTTCCATGGGACATTGTGGCGGTGCTTGGTGACCCAGGTGGTGATGTTGCTGGCAGATCCTCTGTTTGCGGGGTGGCAGGTGCCACTGTCATCCAGAGGTGGATGAAGAGGCCGAGACTGCAGCAGAAGAGGAAGCAGGAGTAGCCAGAGACCTTTCATGGTTTTTGAGGTGTCTACTCTACTGCAGCTCGTGCTTTGCACTTAGATGCCTGGTCATGCAGGTTGTGCTCAGGTTGAGAACGTTTATGCCTCGGTTCAGGCTCTGATTGCACAGCGTGCAAACCACTCGTGTCTTGTCGTCAGCACATTGTCTGAAAAACTGCCACGCCAGGGAACTCATTGGAGCTGGCTTTGGTGTGCTAGTTCCCTTGCTGCGGTGAGCAATAGCAGGTGTACTGTCTAGGGGACGACCGATACGCTTTTGCATCCTGCTCCCTCTTCTGCTGTGCTGGTGGCTCTGTGCGACCACCGCCTCTTCCTCCGAACTACCCAGGTTACTCGCATGACCTTAATTCCATGTGGGGTCGAGGACCTCATCATCCTCCACATCATCCTCCACATCATCTTCCACCAAGTCTTCACCCCTGCCCTCCTTGTCAGTCTGCACGCTTTTGAAAGCCACAGCAGTTGGCACCTGGGTTTCGTCATCATCCGAGATGTGCTGTGATGGTCCTCCCATGTACTCATCTTGAAACATAAGTGGTTGGGCATTGGTGCACTCAATCTCTTCCACTTCTGGGGCAGGGCTAGGTGGATGGCCCTGGGAAACACTGCTAGGAAAGTCATCAAAAAGCAGAAGAGACTTGGGGCTCAGACTGCTTAGCTGATTTGCAACGGGGTGAGGTGAAAGACTGATGGACATTGGCTGCAGGTGCCAACTCTGATCTTTCAGCAGGAAACTGGGTGGGAGACAATGTAAAGGAACTGGAGGCACTGTCAGAAAAACCAATCTACTATTGCCTGTACTTGTTCTTGCCTCACCATTCGTACAGCTGCATAAGGCTCGACCAAATACCGCTGAAGGTTCTGTTGACTACTCGCAGCTGAGGAAGGTGTTTCATTTGTGCGTTTAGCTAAAACACAGATCGACCACATCCTCTCCCTGCAACAGGAGCTCCACCAGCAGCACCACTACCGGGGCCGCGTCCCTTATTTGACACTCTCCTCATATTTCTCAAATTTAGGATCTTGCCCAAAATCTGTGTTTTTTTTAATTTTTATAACAGAATAGAACAACGGTATCTAAAGGGTGTATCTCACAATGATATATGCAGCAAAGGCTGCAAAATTAAAATCTTTGCCCTAAATGGGTGTTTTTTTAATACCAGAATAGCACAGCAGTATCTAAAGCGTCTAATCTCACACGTACAGATGCAGACAAGGCCGCAAATTAAGTTTTTTGCCCAAAATGGGTGTTTATTTAATACCAGAATAGAATAACAGTATGTAAAGGGTGTATCTCACAATGACAGATGCAGCAAAAGTTGCAAAATTAAGATTTTTGCCCTAAATGGGTGTTTTATTAATAGCAGATTAGAACAACAGTATCTAAAGGGTGTATCTCACAATGACGTATGCAGCAAAGGCTGCAAAATTAAGATCTTTGCCCTAAAAGGGTGTGTTTTTCTACCAGTATAGCATAGCAGTATCTAAAGCGTGTATCTTACATGTACAGATGCAGACAAGGCCGCTGTCACCGCCAGATCTTTGAGAAGTTCTGATAGACGTTCTTCAGTACCTCCTGCATGATGTTCTTTTGTTTTGCTTTCGCTTTGACATCTCTCCTCCCTCTCCCAGCTGTCATCTATTAGCAGTGATTGCCTCCTTATATATCTCCTCCCATACTTCCTCACTTTGCGGTTTATACAACTTCCTGGATTGTGCTCATGCTAGCAGCTGCTACTGTTGCATCCACAGATAAGTCTGTTCCTTTGTTTGTGTATTCCTGTTGGCTTGTTCCTAGGTGACCCTGACTCCCTCCGTATTAAGTGTAGGGAGCCGGTGGTCGTGTCCCCTCACTATTATAGGGTTTTCAGGTGTCATACAGTCGAGGCACGAGGGCATGCAATTATCTATCATAGAGATTTTTGCATGGGCTGAGCAGTAAGGGAGAGTGCTAGGGCTTTTTACAGGGCTCACCCTTTTGTTCCTTAGTTTTGGTTCAAGTCAGTCGGATCTTCATTTGTGTCTTCTAGTTTTCTGCAACACCACCCGTGACAGCCGCAAATTAAGATTTTTTGCACAAAATGGGTGTTTTTTTAATACCAGAATAGCAGAGCAGTATCTTAAGCGTGTATCTCACACTGACAGATGCAGACAAGGCAGTAAATTAGGTATTTTGCCCTAAATGGGTGTTTTTTAAAACCCAGAAAATTATAGCTGTATTTCTAACTTAAATTGCACACTGACTAATGCAGCAGAGGCTGCAGATGGAGGGTATTGCAAAAAATTTGTGTTTTTTAAACCCAGAAAATTATTGAAGTATTTAAAGCTTGTTTTAACAATAACAGATGCAGCAAAGGCTTCAATATTATGTACTTTGCCCAAAAAAGGGTGTTTTTGTTTATACAGATTATGACAGCAGTAGATAACGCTTGAATTCCACATGTACAGATGCAGACAAGGCAGCAAATTAAGTATTTTGCTCAAAATTTGTGTTTTTTTTAATAACAGAATATGAGAGCAGTATATAACGCTTGAATTTCACACGTACAGATGAAGTAAGGGCTGTAAAATTGAGTATTTTGCCCAAAAAGGGTGTTTTTTAAAACCCAGAAAATTATAGCTGTATTTCTAGCTGAAATTGCACACTGACTAATGTGGCAGAGGCCCAAGATGGAGGATATTGACAAAAATGGGTGTTTTTAAAACCCAGAAAATTATGGAAGTATTTAAAGCTTGTTTTTAACAATCACAAATGCAGCAAAGGCTGCAATATTAAGAACTTTGGCCCAAAATGGGTGTTTTTTTTACTAACAGAATATGACAGCAGTAACTAAAGTGTGTATCTCACACTGACAGTTGCAGCAAGGGCTGTAAAATTGAGTATTTTGCAAAAAAAAAGTGTTTTTTACCCCTTAAGGACTTAGGACGTACCGGTACGCCCTGTTTCCCGAGTCCCTAAGGACCCAGGACGTACCGGTACGTCCTGTGTAGTTTTGATCACTGCCGCACGGCCGGCAGTGTTCGGAACAGGGTGCCTGTTGAAATCATTCAGCAGGCACCCTGTGACAATGCCTAGGGGGGTCCTGTGACCCCCCCCGCTTTGCCGATCGCTACAAACCGCAGGTCAATTCAGACCTGCGGTTTTTAGCGCTTATGCAAGTTTCTGATCCCTGCGGTCCGTGACCGCAGGGATCAGAAACCTCAAAGTGCCCATATTTTTGAAAGTTAACCCCCCCATGCAGCCCTCTGTGTTTTTGTGCCTGCAGGCGCAGCGGGGGGGATGATTGCGGGCGCTGCGGGAGGCGGGCGGGAGGCGTGCGGCAGTGTGGGGGGCGGGTGCGCTATCTTCCGCCCACCCCCCCTTTATTTTCAGGATGGCTGAGCGGTTGAATCAGAGTGTCAGCTCATTACTGACACTCCGATTCAAACGGCAGACATCTGTGCAGATGTCCGCCGTTTTAACCCCTTCCATGCCGCGGTCCGTAGGGACCGCTGTATGAAAGAGGTGAAGAGGGAGGGAGCTCCCTCCCTCTCCCATCGGGGGGCTGCTGTGCAGTTGCAGCACCCGGACAGGATGGGGTGACAGAGGGAGGGAGCCCTCCTCCCTCCCCTCCCCTGTCTGCTCAGGGAAGGTTCCCATGGAAACAGGACGCCTTCTCAGGCATCCTGCTGTCCATGGTGCTCAACAGATCTGTGCTAAAGGCATAGATCTGTTCAGACAAAGTGTAAGTAAAATACAGTACAGGAAAAGTTAAAAATATATCAGCTAGGGAAAAGTAGGAAAGAATTGTTCTTCCAAGGGTCTTGATTATCTTCAGAGGGAGAAAAAGTTGGTAAAATTTTGGCAAGTATTGTAAAAAATCAAAGAGGGAAATCTTGGATAGGGGCAATTAGAGATAATAGGGATGAAATAATTAGTTCACCGGAAGGAGTTAAAAAAGTTTTTATAGATTATTTCCAGGAACTTTACAAATCTAGGGTACAATATTCAAAAACAGAGTTGGACTCATATTTAGACCAGATTGTCTGGAGAAAGATATCCCAGGCCCAAAAGCAATCCCTGGATAAAGAAATATCAACTTCAGAAATTAACGAGGTTCTGGGTAAGGTGAATCCCGCAAAAACACCAGGGTGTGACGGCCTCCCCTTTGAAATATATAAGACCTTTGCCCAGGTGTTAACACCTGAATTAAAAATAATATTGGATGAGGCACAAAAAATAGGGGATTTACCTGACTCCATGAAAGAGGCAATTATTATATTAATTCCAAAAAAGGGCAAAGAACAATTAGACCCCGGGTCATATAGACCAATATCCTTGTTAAACACGGATGTTAAATTCTGGCAAAAGTCCTGGCAGGGAGGCTCTCTAAGGTGATTAAGGTATAATACATGAAGATCAGACTGGCTTTATACCCGGTAGAACTATATATTCAAATATAAGAAGGTTGAACCTTAATATTGAGGCTAATAGAACAGAAACTGGTGAGAAAGCTATACTCTCATTGGATGCTCAAAAGGCATTTGATTGTATCGAATGGGAGTATTTATGGGCAGTTTTAAAAAGGGTCGGTATAGGGGAGGGATTTATAAGATGGATTCAGCTTATATATTCCAACCCGAGGGCTAGGGTGATGGTGGATGGGAGCCTGTCCCTGCCTCTTGCCCATTACCGGGGCACTAGGCAGGGATGTCCTCTCTCCCCATTACTATTTGCTATAGCGATTGAGCCCTTTGGAAGTATAATAAGAAATGATAGGGAGTTTAAAGGTTTTCAATATGCGGAAGGAGATGAAAAACTATTAATGTATGCCGACGATATTTTATTATTTATGCACAATACTGGGGATCAGTTTAGTAGAGTAATAGATAAAATAGATACGTTTTTTTATTTTTCTGGTTTAAATATTAATTGGGGGAAATCCCATATGATGCTACTGGAGAGATGGGCAATCACAGAGGGACTCAAGGGTGCATGTGCTTGAGAAACACGAGAGTTTCAAATACTTAGGTATACAAATTTCCGGTAATATAGAAGATTATGAAAAATTAAACATACTTCCCGTAATAAAAGAACTTAGAACTAAAATACATATTTGGAAAAGATTACCACTCTCAATTCAAGGTCGGGTAAACTTAATAAAAATGATCTTTCTTCCAAAAATACTTTATGTTTTACAAAACGCCCCAATAAGACTGCCACAGAAGATTTTTAGATTATTGGATCGCCTAATGGGGGACTTTATTTGGAAAGGTGCTATCCCTAGGATAAAAAAAGAAGTGCTTCAGCTCCCAGTAAGAGAGGGTGGTTTGGCGGTTCCTAATTGGTTTTTATATTATTTAATAACACAGTATAGTCAGATAAGAGGTAGTTTGAACGGTTTAGTGGGAAGACAGGAATTAAATAAAATGGGTTGGAGAGTGGAAGGGAATCACCTAGAGGTATTAGAATCTGGTACACTAGGGAAAAATATTATAGGAAATAGAATATTGAATTCACTGGACTACATATGGGTGCAGATTAAAAAAAATATTGGAGATTAAAGTTTTTTTTGCAATATACACCTATTTGGAAAAAAATTTATTTCAAGGAATTGCAAACGATTAGGAGTTACATCGACTGGGAAAAAAAGGGGATGAAATATCTAGGTCAACTATTTGAGGAAGATAAACTGAAGGACTTTAATACACTCGCTAGGGAGTTTGGGATCCCCCAAAAGGATATTTATAAATATCTCCAGCTTAGGAATGCTCTGAGGACAGTGGTACATGTAGATAAATATAGAAAGGAACAATCAGATAGAATATATAAATTCACTAATGGAGGAGAAAAAAGAGAAATAACGGCAAAAAGATATGGGATATTGATGGAGGGAAAGAAAGAACAGATTACAATACTTGCTAGAAAAAAATGGGAAAAAGAACTTCAATTTTACTTTACGGAAGAGAAATGGAAAGATGCTCTTAGAAGTTATGCTAGGGTGTCGGATAGGGGTTCACATAAAATATCACCGTTTTTTATAGTACATAGATTACATCGATCTCCTATGATACTAAAGAAAATGGGTATGAGAACTTCAGATAAGTGCCCAAAATGTAGGGGAGAGAATGCAGATCTTATACACTGTTTTTGGAGATGCCCCCGACTTTTTAGATATTGGAAAGAGATAGCAGAGATTGTACTAGTATTCTTGGATGTTCAGGTTCTTGAAGATCCAGTAGTATGCATATTGGGAGCAACTGAACATCTGAAATTAAAGAAAGAAGTACGATTGGTTCTGGGTAAAGTACTATTTCAAGCTAGACTCCTTATACTTAGGAAATGGGTAAAGGAAGATCCGCCTACAGTGGGACAGTGGCGAGAAGCAGTCGTTAACCTTATTAAAATTCAACGGGTGACTGAGAGCTATACTAAAAATTCTGAAGAAATGGACGAGATATGGAAAAAATGGCCATATTAGTTCTGGAATTTTTTATTTTTTTTTGTCCAATTCCTCTCTCTCTCTAAGGGGTGGTGGGTGGGTATTCGGGTGATAATGAATAAGGATAATATTTATCAAAGTTGTAATATGGATTTTTGTATTGTGGTATTGATGTGTTGTCAAAAAGGAAATAAAAAATTTAAAAAGGGAGAAAAATAAAATAAAATAATACAGTACAATACACTATATAGTGTACTGTACTGTATTATACAGACATCAGACCCACTGTATCTTCAAGAACCAAGTGGGTCTGGGTAAAAAAAAATGTTAAAAAAGTGAAAAAATTTAAAAAATTAAAAAAACACATTTATCGCTAATTAAAAATTTAAAAAATAAAATTCACTACACATGTTATATATCACCGTGTCCGTAATGACCCGATTTATAAAACAGTCATGTTGCATTTCCCGCACGGTGAACGCCATAAAAAAAAAAAAAAACTGTGCTAAATAAACCATTTTTTGTCACCTTAAATCACAAAAAGTGTAATAGCAAGTGATCAAAAAGTCATATGCACCCCAAAATAGTGCCAAACAAACATTCATCTCATCCCGCAAAAAATGAGACCCTACCTAAGATAATCGCCCAAAAACTGAAAAAACTATGGCTCTCAGAATATGGAGACACTAAAACATGATTGTTTTTTTTCCAAAAATTATATTATTTTGTAAAACTTACATAAATAAAAAAAAAGTATACATATTAGGTATCGCCGCATCCGTGACAACCTGGTCTATAAAAATATCACATGATCTAACCTGTCAGATGAATTTTGTAAATAACAAAAAATAAAAACGGTGCCAAAACAGCTATTTCTTGTTATCTTGCCTCACAAAAAGTGTAATAAAGAGCAACCAAAGATCATATGTACCCTAAACTAGTACCAACAATACTGCCACCCTATCCCATAGTTTCTAAAATGGGGCCACTTTTTTGGAGTTTCTACTCTAGGGGTGCATCAGGGGGGCTTCAAATGGGACATGGTGTCAAAAAATCTGCCTTCCAAAAACCGTATGGCATTCCTTTCCTTCTGCGCCCTGCCGTGTGCCCGTACAGCTGTTTACGACCACATATGGGGTGTTTCTGTAAACTACAGAATCAGGG
This sequence comes from Bufo bufo, assembly GCF_905171765.1. Lineage (NCBI taxonomy): Eukaryota > Metazoa > Chordata > Amphibia > Anura > Bufonidae > Bufo > Bufo bufo. Next base: position 72,775,582 of record NC_053396.1, read on the forward strand.
CCATAAATATTGAGTTTTGTTTGCTGTTAACCCTTGCTTTGTTACTGGGAAAAATTGATTAAAATTGAAAATTTGCCAAAAAATTGAAATTCAGAAATTTAATCTCCATTTGCCAATAACTCTTGTGGAACACCTAAAGGGTTAACAACATTTGCAAAATCTGTTTTGAATACCTTGAGGGGTGTTGTTTTTTAGATGGGGTCACTTTTATGGAGTTTCTACTCTAGGGTTGCATCAGGGGGGCTTCAAATGGGACATGGTGTCAAAAAAACCAGTCCTGCAAAATCTGCCTTCCAAAAACCGTATGGCATTCCTTTTCTTCTGTGCCCTGCCGTGTACCCGTACAGCGGTTTACGACCACATATGGGGTGTTTCTGTAAACTACAGAATCAGGGCCATAAATATTGAGTTTTGTTTGGCTGTTAACCCTTGCTTTGTAAAAGTAAAAAAAAATATTAAAATAAAAAATCTGCCAAAAAAGTGAAATTTAGAAATTGTATCTCTATTTTCCATTAATTCTTATTGGAACACCTAAATGGTTAACGACATTTGTAAAATCAGTTTTGAATACCTTGAGGGGTGTAGTTTCTTAGATGGGGTCACTTTTATGGAGTTTCTACTCTAGGGGTGCATCAGGGGGGCTTCAAATGGGACATGGTGTAAAAAAAAACAGTCCAGCAAAATGTCACGAGAGTGTCAAGAGCCCGTTATACCCGGGGTCAGGGAGTCGCAGCGGGTGGCTGCGCGCTCTATGTATAAATATAGGGCTGATTCTTAATGGTAGCTTTCTGGGTTTGCCTTGCAACCCTTTTTGGCTCACTCAGGGATCCGTAGCTCCTTCTCCTCAGCTGTTTCTTGTCCAGCAATCCCAACCTCCTTATATTCCCCTCTCCCACTTCTCTGGTTGCCAGATATAGAGCTTCCTGACTGGACTTCTATACTGACCCACTGGAGCTGTGTAGCTGTGTTCCCTGGTTGTTGTTCCAGAACGTCACTACGTAGGGCTTATCTTAGGGAAAGCCAGGGTTTAGGCACGTGATCGGCGTACGGGTGAGGAACCCGTCTAGGGACGTCAGGGCAGTCAGGTGCCAGCCTCAAGGTGAGTCAGGGGTCACCACCTTTCCCTCTCCCTTGGACAGGGCCTTCCCATTTCCCTCCCTTTGCGTACGCCGGTCATGACACAAAATCTGCCTTCCAAAAACCGTATGGCATTCCTTTCCTTCTGCGCCCTGCCGTGTGCCCGTACAGCGGTTCACAACCACATATGGGGTGTTTCTGTAAACTACAGAATCAGGGCCATAAATATTGAGTTTGGTTTGGCTGTTAACCCTTGCTTTGTAAAAGTAAAAAAAATATTAAAATGGAAAATCTGCCAAAAATTTAGAAATTGTATCTCTATTTTCCATTAATTCTTGTGGAACACCTAAAGGGTTAACAAAGTTTTTAAAATCTGTTTTGAATACCTTGAGGGGTGTAGTTTATAGAATGGGGTCATTTTTGGGTGGTTTCTATTATGTAAGCCTCACAAAGTGACTTCAGACCTGAATTGGTCCCTAAAAATTGGGTTTTTGCAAATATCATTCCCAAAATGATCCAAACATGGAGTAAACATATGGGGAATGTAAAGTAATAACTATTTTTTGAGGTATTACTATATATTATAGGAGTAGAGAAATTGATACTTGGAAATTTGCAATTTTTTAAAAAATTGGTAAATTTTGTATTTTTTTATAAATAAAAATGAATTTTTTTTACTTCATTTTACCAGTGTCATGAAGTACAATATGTGATGAAAAAACTATCTCAGAATGGCCTGGATAAGTCAAAGCGTTTAAAAGTTATCAGCACTTATAGTGACACTGGTCAGATTTGCAAAAAATGGCCAAGTCCTTAAGGTAAAATAGGGCTGAGTCCTTAAAGGGTTAAAACCCCGAAAATTATAGCTGTATTTCTAGCTTAAATTGCACACTGACTAATGCGGCAGAGGCCCCAGATGGAGGGTATTGCAAAAATGGGTGTTTTTTAAAACCCAGAAAATTATTGAAGTATTTAAAGCTTGTTTTAACAATAACAGATGCAGCAAATAGTGCAATATTAAGTACTTTGGCCAAAAAGGGAGGTTTTTTGAATAATAGAATATGACAGCAGTATATAACGCTTGAATTTCACACGTACAGATGCAGCAAGGGCTGTAATATTGAGTATCTTGCCCAAAAAGGGTGTTTTTTAAAACCGAGAAAATTATAGCTGTATTTCTAGTTTAAATTGCACACTGACTAATGTGGCAGAGGCCCAAGATGGAGGGTATTTTCAAAAATGGGTATTTTTTAAAAACCCAGAAAATTATAAAAGTATTTCAAGCTTGTTTTTACAATCACAGATGCAGCAAAGGCTGCAATATTAAGTACTTTGCCCCCAAATGGGTGTTTTTTGAATATGACAGCAGTATATAACGCTTGAATTTCACACGTACAGATATAGCAAGGGGTGTAAAATTGAGTATTTTGCCCAAAAAGGGTGTTTTTTTATTACCAGAATAGCACAGCAGTATCTAAAGCGTGTATCTCACACTGACAGATGCAGACAAGGCCGCAAATTAAGTATTTTGACCTAAATGGGTGTTTTTTAAAAACCAGAAAATTATAGCTGTATTTCTAGCTTAAATTGCACACTGACTAATGCGGCAGAGGCCCCAGATGTAGGTTATTGCAAAAATGGGTGTTTTTTAAAACCCAGAAAATTATTGATGTATTTAAAGCTTGTTTTAACAATAACAGATGCAGCAAAGGTTGCAATATTAAGTACTTTGGCCAAAAAGGGTGGGGGTTTTTATAACAGAATATGACAGCAGTAAATAACGCTTGAATTTCGCACTGACAGATGCAGACAAGGCCGCAAATTTAGTATTTTGCCCAAAATGGGTGTTTTTTGAATAACAGAATATGACAGCAGTATATAATGCTTGAATTTCATAGGTACAGATGCAGCAAGGGCTGTAAAATTGAGTATTTTGCCCAAAAAGGGTGTTTTTTAAAACCCATAAAATTATAGCTGTATTTCTAGCTTAAATTGCACACTGACTAATGCGGCAGAGGCCCAAGATGGAGGGTATTGCCAAAAATTGGTGTTTTTTAAAACCCAGAAAATTATTGAAGTATTTAAAGCTTGTTTTAACAATAAAAGATTCAGCAAATAGTGCAATATTAAGTACTTTGGCCAAAAAGGGTAGTTTTTTTTAACCCTTTCATGACCAAGGGTCATTGATGCCCCAGTGTCCAGGTCAAATTTTATAAATCTAACATGCGTCACTTTATGTGGTAATAACTTTGGAACACTTTTATTTATCCAAGCCATTCTGAGATTGTTTTCTCGTGACACATTCTATTTCATGATAGTCATAAATTTGAGTCAATATATTTCACCTTTATTTATGAAAAAATCCCAAATTTACCAAAAAGTTAGAAAAATTAGCAATTTTCTAAATTTCAATTTCTCTGCTTTTAAAACAGAAAGTGATTCTTCATAAAACATTTATTACTTAACATTCCCCATATGTCTACTTTATGTTGGCATCATTTTGGAAATGTCATTTTATTTTTTTAGGACGTTAGAAGGCTTAAAAGTTTAGAATTCTTAAACTTTTTAAGAAAATTTCTAAAACCCACTTTTTAAGGACCAGTTCAGATCTGAAGTCACTTTGTGGGGCTTACATAGTGGATACCCCCATAAACGACCCCATTGTAGAAACTACACCCCTCAAGTTACTCAAAACTGATTTTACAAACTTTGTTAACCCTTTAGGTGTTCCACAAGAATTAAAGGAAAATGGAGAATACATTTCTAAATTTCACTTTTTTGGCAGATTTTCCATTTTATTAGATTTTTTTATTTAACACATTGAGGGTTAATAGCCAAACAAAATTCAATATTTATGACCCTGATTCTGCGGTTTACAGAAACACCCCACATGTGGTCGTAAACTGATGTAAGGGCAGGGCAAAGAAGAAAAGGAGCGCCATATTGTTTTTGGAAGACAGATTTTGCTGGACTGGTTTTTAGATTCCATGTCCCATTTAAAGCCCCCCTGATGCACCCCTACAGTAGAAACTCCCAAAAAGTGACCCTATTTTGGAAACTTTTTGGAAATTGCTTTTTGGCACTGTTTTTATTTTTTATTTTTTACGGTGTTCACCTGAGGGGTTAGGTCATGTGATATTTTTATTGAGCATGTTATTACGGACGCGCCAATACCTAATATGTACACTTTTTTTTTTTCACTTTAACACAATAATGGCATATTTGAAATTAAAAAAATGATGTTTTAGTGTCTCCGTGTTCTGAGAGCTATGGTTTTTTTTTTGTTTTTTTGAGCGACTTTCTTATGTAGGGTCTCATTTTTTGCGGGATGAAGTGACGGTTTTATTGGTACCATTTTGTGGGACATACGCCTTTTTTGATCACTCGGTGTTGCACTTTTTGTGGTGTAAGGTGACAAAAATGGCTTTTTTGACACAGTTTTTATTTTTTATGGTGTTTATTGTACGGGGTCGATCATGTGATATATTTATAAAGACTGTCATTACGGACGCGATGATACCTAATATGTCTAGTATTTTTTTTCCTTTTTCATTTTTTATAGGAAAAGGCAATTTATTTATTTTTATTACATTTTTATTTATTTATTTATTTTTACTTTTATAATTTTCACTTTTTATTTTATCAAGTCCCACTTGGATCTTGAAGATCCAGTGGGGCTGATGGCTGTACTATACTTTGCAATGATTTTGCATTGCAAAGTACAATACTATCAAATGTCCTGTAGATGGCAACACCAGGCACTTTTGCAAAGCCCCCTCCCTCTATTATCCCCATGGATTCCGCACCGCGGCATCTAAGGGGTTACTGCTGACGTCGGCGGCTCAGGAATGGAGTCGCCGACATCAAATAAAGCAGGGGGACCGCATCGGGGGCAGGAGGCACAGATAGGGGGCAGCGCTGTAAAGGGGGGGCATAGCCAGCAGGAGGGGGCACATTTGGGGGTCTGATGCATGCATGGGTGGAGGGGCGGACCGCATCAGGGGTACAAAAAATGGATGGGGGGGGCGGGGATCGCATCGGAGGCCGGGCTCACAGGAGGGGTGGGAGGGTTGGAGGCACACAGGAAGGGGGCAAAGATCGGGGGCACAGACTAACCAATCGGATCGATTGCCGGCAAGGGGCCACTCTGATTGGTCCCTTGCCGGCATTACTAGACTGTATGCTGTCCGTGACAGCACCAGGGCAAGGGCAGAAGCTATAATCCAAGAGCTTTGCAGCGCTTGGATTAAAGAACTGCCATGACGTCTATACACGTGGTAGCTGCACGGGGTATGTGCAGCTATCACGTATATAGACGGATTGCAGTCGTGAAGGGGTTAATATCAGAATATGACAGTAGTATACAGTTGCAAGAAAAAGTATGTGACCTCTTTGGAATGATATGGATTTCTGCACAAATTGGTCATAAAATGTGATCTGATCTTCATCTAAGTCACAACAATAGACAATCACATTCTGCTTAAACTAATAACACACAAATAATTAAATGTTACCATGTTTTTATGGAACACACTATGTAAACATTCACAGTGCAAGTGTAAAAAGTATGTGAATCCCTAGACTAATGACATCTCCAAGAGCTATTTGGAGTGAGGTGTCAGCCAACTGGAGTCCAATCAATGAGATGAAATTGGAGGTGTTGGTTACAGCTGCCCTATAAAAAACACACACTAGTTCTGGGTTTGCTTTTCACAAGAAGCATTGCTTGATGTGAATGATGCCTCGCACAAAAGAGCTCTCAGAAGACCTACGATTAAGAATTGTTGACTTGCATAAAGCTGGAAAGGGTTATAAAAGTATCTCCAAAAGCCTTGCTGTTCATCAGTCCACAGTAAGACAAATTGTCTATAAATGGAGAAAGTTCAGCACTGCTGCTACTCTCCCTAGGAGTAGCCGTCCTGTAAAGATGTCTGAAAAAGCACGGCACAGACTTCTAAATGAGGTGAAGAAGAATCCTAGAGTGTCAGCTAAAGACTAACAAAAGTCTCTGGCATATGCTAACATCCCTGTTAGCGAATCTACGATACGTAAAACACTAAACAAGAATGGATTTCATGGGAGGATACCACAGAGGAAGCCACTGCTGTCCAAAAAAAACATTGCTGCAAGTTTACAGTTTGTACAAGAGCACCTGGATGTTCCACAGCAGTACTGGCAAAATATTCTGTGGACAGATGAAACCAAAGTTGAGTTGTTTGGAAGAAACACACAACACTATGTGTGGATAAATAGAGGCACAGCACACCAACATCAAAACCTCATCCCAACTGTGAAGTGTGGTGGGGGCATCATGGTTTTGGGTAGTGATGAGCGGCAGGTGCCATATTCGATTTCGCCGAAATTCGCGAATATTCGATAGAATATTCGTTTTATATTCGTCGAAATCGAATATTCGTCATTATTCTTGTTATCGCGATTAATATGCGATTTAAATAATCGCATATTGCGATTTTAACTTAAAGGCTACTCTCCTATTGAAATAGCAATGCGATTAATTCAAGTTATAATAATCGAACTTCGATTTTTAACTTAGCACTGCTATTTTCCATATTCGTTAATTCTAGCTTAATATGGAATATAGCAGTGCTAAGTTAAAATCGAAATTCGATTATTATAACTTGAAATTATTTTTTTTTTTTTTATTGTTATATTTTTTTCTTTCCCACTTCCCTAAAGTTGTTCTTACCTGTCCTTTGGATTTCTGGCTTCCTGGCTGCTCCAGTCAGTGCCCGTTGCCGCTTCTGCCGACTTCCGTGCTCATGGAGCATCCTCATCACCATGGGAACGTCTCCATATACTAGAATGTACTGTCGGATTTGAGAATTACGTGAAAAATCGCAATTCGATTATTTCAAGTTATAATAATCGAATTTCGATTTTAACTTAGCACTGCTATATTTAATTCTAGCCTAATATGGAATATAGCAGTGCTAAGTTAAAATCGAAATTCGATTATTATAACTTGAATTAATCGAATTGCGATTTCAACTTGGACCTGGTTTACTATGGTTGGCTTGGTAGAATTAGCGAATATGACGAATGTATTCGTCATATTCCACAAAACGAATATAGCGAATGTATTCGTCATATTCCACAAAACGAAGATAACGAAGTATTCTGCATCTTCGTTTTAGCTACCTATTCATCAACTTCGCTAATTCTAGCAATCATATAGGAAAGTTTACTATAGAGACAGCTAAGTTTAATTCGCTATGCGATTATATTACTTTGCTTTTTTTTATAAATAGAATAATTATAATAATTATCAGGTATTATAATTATTCAATTTTTTTTATTTTTAAAAAGCAGTCATATAATCGCATAGCGAATTAAACTTAGCTGTCTCTATAGTAAACTTTCCTATATGATTGCTAGAATTAGCGAAGTTGATGAATAGGTAGCTAAAACGAAGATGCAGGATACTTCGTTATCTTCGTTTTGTGGAATATGACGAATACATTCGTTATATTCGTTTTGTGAAATATGACGAATACATTCGTCATATTCGCTAATTCTACCAAGCCAACCATAGAAAACCAGGTCCAAGTTGAAATCGCAATTCGATTAATTCAAGTTATAATAATCGAATTTCGATTTTAACTTAGCACTGCTATATTCCATATTAGGCTAGAATTAAATATAGCAGTGCTAAGTTAAAATCAAAATTCGATTATTATAACTTGAAATAATCGAATTGCGATTTTTCACGTAATTCTCAAATCCGACAGTACATTCTAGTATATGGAGACGTTCCCATGGTGATGGGGACGCTCCATGAGCACGGAAGTCGGCAGAAGCGGCAACGGGCACTGACTGGAGCAGCCAGGAATCCAAAGGACAGGTAAGAACAACTTTAGGGAAGTGGGAAAGAAAAAAATATAACAATAAAAAATAAAAAAAAACGAATATTCGAAATATCGAATTTATATCACTATATTCGAAATATTCACGAATTAGCGAAGTGCCGATATTCGCGAAAAAAATTCGATATTCGAATATTCGCGCTCAACACTAGTTTTGGGCTGTTTTGCTGCGTCAGGGCCTGGACGGATTGCTATCATCGAAGGAAAAATGAATTCCCAAGTTTATCAAGACATTTTGCAGGAGAACCTAAGGCCATCTGTCCACCAGCTGAAGCTCAACAGAAGATGGGTGTTGCCACAGGACAACGTCCCAAAGCATAGAAGTAAATCAACAACAGAATGGCTTAAACAGAAGAAAATATGCCTTCTGGAGTGGCCCAGTCAGAGTCCTAACCTCAACCTGATTGAGATGCTGTGGCATGACCTCAAGAAAGCGATTCACACCAGACTTCCCAAGAATATTGCTGAACTGAAACAGTTCTATAAAGAGGAATGGTCAGGAATTACTCCTGACCGTTGTGCACGTCTGATCTGCAACTACAGGAAACGTTTGGTTGAAGTTATTGCTGCCAAAGGAGGTTCAACCAGTTATTCAATCCAAGGGTTCACATAATTTTTCCACCTGCACTGTGAATGTTTACATGGTGTGTTCAATAAAAACATGGTAACATTTAATTCTTTGTGTTTTATTAGTTTAAGCAGATTGTGATTGTCTATTGTTGTGACTTAGATGAAGATCAGATCACATTTTATGACCAATTTGTGCAGAAATCCATATCAATCCAAAGGGTTCACATACTTTTTCTTGCAACTGTATAACGCTTGAATCACACACTGACAGATGCAGACAAGGCCGCAAATTAAGTACTTTGCCCCCAAATGGGTGTTTTTTGAATAACAGAATATGACAGCAGTATATAACGCTTGAATTTCACATGTACAGATGAAGCAAGGGCTGTAAAATTGAGTATTTTGCCCAAAAAGGGTGTTTTTTAAAACCTAGAAAATTATAGCTGTATTTCTAGCTTAAATTTCACACTGACTAATGTGACAGAGACCCAAGATGGAGGGTATTGTCAAAAATTTGTGTTTTTTAAACCCAGAAAATTATAGAAGTATTTCAAGCTTGTTTTTAACAATCACAGTGTCACATCTGTGACAGATCCCAGAAGGTCTGAGAAATTATCTATGCATTAGTGAACTGACAGCCTCTTTTGGTTTCACTTTGTCTGTGTGTTGCTGGTATGTCCACACCTCCTGTTCAGGTGTGGATCAGGTGACCTCTACCACACCCTATTTAGTCTGACTTTTCCCATCACTCCTTGATTGGGATAGCTTCATTTGGTTTTGGAAGAGCTGGAGTGTGGTTCGTGTTGAAGTCCTGTTCATCCTTCATCCTCTGAAGTTAAGTGTTCCGCTTGTCGTGTTTTGGATTCCCCCCCCCCCCCCCCCCCCCCCCGGTTGTTTACTAGGCCTCAGTGAGACACTAGTTCCTTCACCAGGGAAGGAACAGGTGGTCTCTGCCCTGTCATTATCTTTAGGGCATCTGAGGATCACCAGGGTTTTCTAGGTTCCCATGTATAGGTATTTCTACCATCGAGAGGTGCCCATATGAATAGGAGTTAGGGCCAAGAGCAGGGTTTTATAGGTGGTGACCCTTTTCCTTCCCTAGTGGTGAGGCCTAGTGTCATTCCCCTTCTTTCTTGATTGTCTTTTGGTGTTCTCCCCTACTATATCCGTGACTAGAGATGTCCCTAACTATTCGCCGGCGAATAGTTCCCGGCGAACATCGCTTGTTCGTCGCGGCGGCGAACATATGCGATGTTCGGTCCGCCCCCTATTCGTCATCATTGTGTAAATTTTGACCCTGTACCTCACAGTCAGCAGACACATTCCAGCCAATCGGCATCATACCCTCCCTCCCAGACCCTCCCACCTCCTGAACAGCATACATTTTAGATTCATTCGGAAGCTGCAGTGTCACAAATTTGACTAAGTTGTAATCGCAATGCGATTAATAGGAGGTTATATTAATTGCATTGCGAATTCAACTTAGAGCTGGATTCCTAATGGTTGTTTTATTGCTAGAATATAACGAAGATTGAGAATATAGTGCTATATTCGTTATATTTGTCAATTCTAGCAATACAACAATTAGGAACTCAGATCTAAGTTGTAATCGCAATGCGATTAATACAGGTTATATTAATCGCATTGCGAATTCAACTTAGACCTGGGTTCCTAATGACCCTGTACCTTACAGTCAGCAGACACATTCCAGCCAATCAGCAGCGTACCCTCCTTCCCAGACCCTCCCACCTCCTGGACAGCATCCATTTTAGATTCTTTCGGAAGCTGAATTCTTAGTGAGAGGAGGGACAGTGTAGCTGCTGCTGATTTAATAGGGAAATCAATAGCTAGGCTAGTGCATTCAGTGTCCACTACAGTCCTGAAAGACTCATCTGATCTCTGCTGTAAGGACAGCACCCCAAAAAGCCCTTTTTAGGGCTAGAACATCAGTCAGCTTTTTTTTTTTACGCCGAAGGTACGCCGAAACGCGTGTTGGGGTAGTGCCACCCTGGGTTTCTTTGCACACGATTCGTCCTAGGTGAGTTCTGGTCCCCTCTCACTCCCCTCTGGCTACATGACCTTGCGGTGCATTACGCCGGGTCTCTCACTGGTTGTTTTGCAGTATATTTCCAGCTTGCATTCGCTTCTGCATACCGTCTATCGCCATGTGGGAGTGTCTGTGTTGACCATTGTCTCACCTGGCATTCATTGTTTCCATTATTCTACTGCATGGGTCGGGCACTGTACCCAATATTTTTTCCCATGTTTCATAGATACATTGTGTATTTTTTTGAACTGTGTGCTCCTTCCCAGGGTGGCGCTTTTTTTTGTCTGTCCTCTGCTCGCATTTTTTCTTGTCTCCGGCATCATATCTATTTGTCCTTTTTATTTTATGTAATTTTAATCATGCTTGAATAAATTATATTATTACTTTGGTACTATGAGCTCCTTTTCTTTGTGTTTCTACTGTAATCTAATTGCAGTTGCCTGCCTGCCAGCGTGTGTGTCAGGCTCACAGCGTATACTGTGCCCACTTGCCCAGTGCCACCACTCATATCTGGTGTCACAGTAGCTTGCATTTAAAAAAAAACAAAAAACTTTTTTGACTGTAATATAATAGCAGTCAGTTGCCAGCACGCGTGTGTGTTTCATGCCCTGCAAGTGCACAGTGTCACCAGCGCAACTCATATCTGGTGTCACATTCGATTCCATTTAAAGAAAAACAACAATTTTGACTGTGAATAAATAGCAGTCAAATGCACAAACGTGTTTGTGTGTTTAAGGCCCAGCTGCAAGCGCATAGTGTCACTTCAGCGCAATTCATATCTGGTGTCACATTCGATTCCATTTAAAGAAAAACAACAATTTTGACTGTGAATAAATAGCAGTCAGTTGCACACACGTGTTTGTGTGTTTAAGGCCCAGCTGCAAGTCCATAGTGTCACTTCAGCGCAACTCATATCTGGTGTCACATTCGATTCCATTTAAAGAAAAACAACAATTTTGACTGTGATCAAATAGCAGTCAGTTGCACACACGTGTTTGTGTGTTTAAGGCCCAGCTGCAAGCGCATAGTGTCACTTCAGCGCCATTCATATCTGGTGTCACATTTGATTCCATTTAAAGAAAAACAACAATTTTGACTTGGAATAAATAGCAGTCAGTTGCACACACGTGTTTGTGTGTTTAAGGCCCATCTGCAAGTCCATAGTGTCACTTCAGCGCAACTCATATCTGGTGTCACATTCGATTCCATTTAAAGAAAAACAACAATTTTCACTGTGAATAAATAGCAGTCAGTTGCACACACGTGTTTGTGTGTTTAAGGCCCAGCTGCAAGCGCATAGTGTCACTTCAGCGCCATTCATATCTGGTGTCACATTTGATTCCATTTAAAGAAAAACAACAATTTGACTTGGAATAAATAGCAGTCAGTTGCACACACGTGTTTGTGTGTTTAAGGCCCATCTGCAAGTCCATAGTGTCACTTCAGCGCAACTCATATCTGGTGTCACATTCGATTCCATTTAAAGAAAAACAACAATTTTCACTGTGAATAAATAGCAGTCAGTTGCACACACGTGTTTGTGTGTTTAAGGCCCAGCTGCAAACGCATAGTGTCACTTCAGCGCCATTCATATCTGGTGTCACATTTGATTCCATTTAAAGAAAAACAACAATTTTGACTTGGAATAAAAAGCAGTTAGTTGCACACATGTGTTTGTGTGTTTAAGGCCCAGCTGCAAGTCCATAGTGTCACTTCAGCGCAACTCATATCTGGTGTCACATTCGATTCCATTTAAAGAAAAACAACAATTTTCACTGTGAATAAATAGCAGTCAGTTGCACACACGTGTTTGTGTGTTTAAGGCCCAGCTGCAAGTCAATAGTGTCACTTCAGCGCAATTTATATCTGGTGTCACATTCAATTCCATTTAAAGAAAAACAACAATTTTGACTGTGAATAAATAGCAGTCAGTTGCACACACGTGTTTGTGTGTTTAAGGCCCAGCTGCAAGTGCATAGTGTCACTTCAGCGCCATTCATATCTGGTGTCACATTCGATTCCATTTAAAGAAAAACAACAATTTTGACTTGGAATAAAAAGCAGTCAGTTGCACACACGTGTTTGTGTGTTTAAGGCCCAGCTGCAAGTCCATAGTGTCACTTCAGCGCAACTCATATCTGGTGTCACATTCGATTCCATTTAAAGAAAAACAACAATTTTGACTGTGAATAAATAGCAGTCAGTTGCACAAACGTGTTTGTGTGTTTAAGGCCCAGCTGCAAGTCCATAGTGTCACTTCAGCGCAACTCATATCTGGTGTCACATTCGATTCCATTTAAAGAAAAACAACAATTTTGACTGTGAATAAATAGCAGTCAGTTGCACACACGTGTTTGTGTGTTTAAGGCCCAGCTGCAAGCGCATAGTGTCACTTCAGCGCAATTCATATCTGGTGTCACATTCGATTCCATTTAAAGAAAAACAACAATTTGCACTGTGAATAAATAGCAGTCAGTTGCACACACGTGTTTGAGTGTTTAATGCCCAGCTGCAAGCGCATAGTGTCACTTCAGCGCAACTCATATCTGGTGTCACATTCGATTCCATTTAAAGAAAAACAACAATTTTGACTGTGAATAAATAGCAGTCAGTTGCACAAACGTGTTTGTGTGTTTAAGGCCCAGCTGCAAGTGCATAGTGTCACTTCAGCGCAACTCATATCTGGTGTCACATTCGATTCCATTTAAATAAAAACAACAATTTTGACTGTGAATAAATAGTAGTCAGTTGCACACACGTGTTTGTGTGTTTAAGGCCCAGCTGCAAGCGCATAGTGTCACTTCAGCGCCATTCATGTCTGGTGTCACATTCGATCCCATTTAAAGAAAAACAACAATTTTGACTGTAAATAAATAGCAGTCAGTTGCACACACGTGTTTGTGTGTTTAAGGCCCAGCTGCAAGCGCATAGTGTCACTTCAGCGCCATTCATATCTGGTGTCACATTTGATTCCATTTAAATAAAAAAAACTATTTTGACTGTGAATAAATAGCAGTCAGTTGCACACACTTGTTTGTGTGTTTAAGGCCCAGCTGCAAGCGCATAGTGTCACTTCAGCGCAACTCATATCTGGTGTCACTTTCGATTTCATTTAAAGAAAAACAACAATTTTGACTGTGAATAAATAGCAGTCAGTTGCACACACGTGTTTGTGTATTTAAGGCCCAGCTGCAAGCGCATAGTGTCACTTCAGCGCAATTCATATCTGGTGTCACATTCGATTCCATTTAAAGAAAAACAACAATTTTGACTGTGAATAAATAGCAGTAAGTTGCACACACGTGTTTGAGTGTTTAAGGCCCAGCTGCAAGTCCATAGTGTCACTTCAGCGCAACTTATATCTGGTGTCACATTCGATTCCATTTAAATAAAAACAACAATTTTGACTGTGAATAAATAGCAGTCAGTTGCACACACGTGTTTGCGTGTTTAAGGCCCAGCTGCAAGCGCATAGTGTCACTTCAGCGCAACTCATATCTGGTGTCACTTTCGATTTCATTTAAAGAAAAACAACAATTTTGACTGTGAATAAATAGCAGTCAGTTGCACACACGTGTTTGTGTGTTTAAGGCCCAGCTGCAAGCGCATAGTGTCACTTCAGCGCCATTCATATCTGGTGTCACATTCGATCCTATTTAAAGAAAAACAACAATTTTGACTGTAAATAAATAGCAGTCAGTTGCACACACGTGTTTGTGTGTTTAAGGCCCAGCTGCAAGTCCATAGTGTCACTTCAGCGCAACTCATATCTGGTGTCACATTCGATTTCATTTAAAGAAAAACAACAATTTTGACTGTGAATAAATAGTAGTCAGTTGCACACACGTGTTTGTGTGTTTAAGGCCCAGCTGCAAGTCCATAGTGTCACTTCAGCGCAACTCATATCTGGCGTCACATTCAATCCCATTTAAAAAAAAAAATACAATTTTGACTGTGAATAAATAGCAGTCAGTTGCACACACGTGTTTGTGTGTTTAATGCCCAGCTGCAAGCGCATAGTGTCACTTCAGCGCAACTGATATCTGGTGTCACATTCGATTCCATTTAAAGAAAAACAACAATTTTGACTGTGAATAAATAGCAGTCAGTTGCACACACGTGTTTGTGTGTTTAAGGCCCAGCTGCAAGTGCATAGTGTCACCAGCGCAACTCATATCTGGTATCACAGTAGCTTGCACGCATACTACAACTTAACTAATCTAAAAAAAATGACAGGCAGAGGCAGGCCACCCTGCAGGGGCCATCGTGGTCGTGGTGCTATGATTCCATTTGGCCTTAGAATAATGCCCAGTGTTCAGAGGCCACGTACCCTGAACTCGAAAAGTTCTGAGGACATAGTTGACTGGCTAACACAGGACACCCAATCTTCTACAGCTTCCGCTCGGAACCTTGACTCACCATCCTCCTCCAGCTCAGCTTTGGGCACCTCTCAAGTTATCACTCGCCCGCCTGCTGCCACCACCAACACTAGCACCACAGCCGCTTCACTTGATCTGTCAGAAGAGTTATTTACACATCAGTTGGAAGAAATGAGTGATGCGCAACCATTATTGCCAGAGGATGTAGATAACAGGGATATGTCTCAGTCAGGCAGCATTACACACATGGACATACGGTGTGATGATGATGATGTTGTACCCGCTGCTGCTTCCTTTGCTGAGTTGTCAGATACAAGTGAAGCGGTTGATGATGACGATGTGTCCGTGGATGTCACGTGGGTACCCGCTCGAAGAGAAGAAGAACTTGGGGAAAGTTCTGATGGGGAGACAGAGAGGAGGAGGAGGAGGAGACGAGTTGGAAGCAGGGGGAGGTCGTCGCAAGGAGCTAGTGGCACAGTCAGACAGCATGCATTGGCACCCGGGGTCAGCCAGACAGCACGCCAATCAACACATGCTGTTGCCACCACCAGAATGCTGTCATTGCAGAGCTCAGCCGTGTGGCATTCTTTTTGTGTGTCTGCCTCTGACAACAGCGATGCCATTTGCAACCTGTGCCAAAAGAAACTGAGTCGTGGGAAGTCCAACACCCA
The DNA here is from genome assembly GCF_905171765.1 of Bufo bufo. Taxonomy (NCBI): domain Eukaryota; kingdom Metazoa; phylum Chordata; class Amphibia; order Anura; family Bufonidae; genus Bufo; species Bufo bufo. Next base: position 72,791,210 of record NC_053396.1, read on the forward strand.
CCTAGGTACAATTGCTTTGTGAAGGCACATGATCGCACATCACAAATGCCTATGGGATCAACACATGAGTACAAGCAGCACACAAACTCAAAGCCGCCATCCTCCTCCTGGTCCAGCATCTTCAGCCACGTCAACCACTGCTATCCTCCTTACCCCCTCTCAACCATCCGCCACTCCGTCTCTCGCCTTGAGCAGTTCCTGCTCATCTGCCCACAGTCAGGTGTCTGTCAAGGACATGTTTGAGCGTAAGAAGCCAATGTCACAAAGTCACCCCCTTGACCAGCGTCTGACAGCTGGTTTGTCTAAACTCTTAGCCCGCCAGCTTTTACCATACGAGCTGGTGGAGTCTGAGGCGTAACAAAAATTTGTAGCTATTGGGACACCGCAGTGGAAGGTACCCGGCCGAAATTTCTTTGCACAAAAGGCAATCCTCAACCTGTACTCGATTGTGCAAAAGGAAGTAATGGCATGTCTAGCACACAGTGTTGGGGCAAGGGTCCATCTGACCACTGATACCTGGTCTGCAAAGCACGGTCAGGGCAGTTACATCACCTATACTGCGCATCGGGTAAACCTGCTGACGGCTGCCAAGCATGGAATGCGTGGCTCTGCAGAGGAGTTGGTGACACCGCCACGACTTGCAGGCAGGCCTGCTGCCACCTCCTCTACTCCTCCTACTCCATCCTCTTCCATAACCTCCTCGGCTGAGTCCTCTTCTGCTGCTGCGTCTTGCTCCACATCAACGGCAGCCCCCCAGCTCCCAGGGGCTATTCCACATCCCGGATACGACAGTGTCACGCCGTCTTGGGGTTGACTTGCCTGAAAGCAGAGAGTCACACCGGACCAGCACTCCTGTCCGCCCTGAACGCACAGGTGGATCAGTGGCTGACTCTGCACCAACTGGAGATCGGCAAAGTGGTGTGTGACAACGGAAGCAATTTGTTGGCGGCATTGAATTTGGGCTAGTTGACACATGTGCCGTGCATGGCACATGTGTGTAATCTGATTGTACAACGCTTTGTGCATAAGTACCCGGGCTTACAGGACGTCCTCAAGCAGGCCAGGAAGGTGTGTGGCCATTTCAGGCGTTCCTACACGACCATGGCGCACTTTTCCGATATCCAGCGGCGAAACAACATGCCAGTGAGGCGCTTGATTTGCGACAGCCCGACATGTTGGAATTCAACACTCCTAATGTTCGACCGCCTGCTCGAACAAGATAAAGGCGTCAACGAGTATTTGTATGACCAGGGTGCTAGGACAGCCTCTGCGGAGCTGGGAATTTTTTTGCCACGTTACTGGACGCTCATGCGCAATGCCTGTAGGCTCATGCGTCCTTTTGAGGAGGTGACAAACCTAGTCAGTCGCACTGAAGGCACCATCAGCGACATCATACCATTTGTTTTCTTCCTGGAGCGTGCCCTGCGAAGAGTGCTGGATCAGGCCGTAGATGAGCATGAAGAGGTTGAGGAAGAGTTGTGGTCACCATCACCACCAGAAACAGCCTTATCAGCATTGCTTGCTGGACCTGCGGCAACGCTGGAAGAGGATTGTGAGGAAGAGGAGTCAGAAGAGGAATGTGGCTTTGAGAAGGAGGAGGAAGACCAACCACAACAGGCATCCCAGGGTGCTCGTTGTCACCTATCTGGTACCCGTGGTGTTGTACGTGTCTGGGGGGAAGAACATACCTTCAGTGAGATCACTGAGGAGGAGGAACGGGACATGAGTAGCTCGGCATCCAACCTTGTGCAAATGGGGTCTTTCATGCTGTCGTGCCTGTTGAGGGACCCTCGTATAAAAAGGCTGAAGGAGAACGACCTGTACTGGGTGTCCACGCTACTAGACCCCCGGTATAAGCAGAAAGTGCCTGAAATGTTACCGAATTACCGCAAGTCGGAAAGGATGCAGCAGATCCAAAATAAATTAAAAAGTATGCTTTACACAGCGTATAAGGGTGATGTCACAGCACAATGGGAATCTAACAGGGGAAGAGGTGAAAGTAATCCTCTTCCTCCCACGACCACGCCGGCAAGGACAGGACGCTTTACAGACATGTTGTTGATGAAGGACATGCAGAGCTTTTTAAGTCCTACGCATCGGAACAGCCCTTCGGGGTACACCCTCAGAGAACAACTCGACCGACAGGTAGCAGACTACCTCGCCTTAACTGCAGATATTGACACTCTGAGGAGCGATGAACCTCTTGACTACTGGGTGTGCAGGCTTGACCTGTGGCCTGAGCTATCCCAATTTGCGATAGAACTTCTGGCCTGCCCCGCTACAAGTGTCTGGTCAGAAAGGACCTTCAGTGCAACAGGAGGTATTGTCACTGAGAAGAGAAGTCGCCTAGGTCAAAAAGGTTTAGATTACCTCACCTTTATTAAGATGAATGAGGGATGGATCCCGAAGGGACTGACAGTGGGCGATACATTCGACTAAAAAAGGCCTGATGAGATGAGCTGCCTTGGGCTAAAAATGGTCCACACGCTGCTGTATTTTATCTCTGAATGCCGGATGACTTGCGTGACTTATCCGCCACCAACTAGGGTTCAAGCCGCAATGTTTTAGGGCACTTTCTGCCTGGGAAACATCAATTTTTCTGGCCGCTGCTACAGCAGCGGCTGCAACAGTACCTGATTTTTCAAGCATGTGTACATGCCTAATTTTTATGGCCTCTGGTGCTGCACTGTGGCTTCAAAAACCAAACAAAAAAAAAGGCACATACATGTGTCAATTCCCCTTTGTGATCGTTACCTTGTTGTGGCGAAGGGGCTTGCGTATCACAATGAAGCGACCACCTCTATGAGTGTGTTGGCAATGGCAATGTTGGCACACCACAGATAATAAGGTCGTTGCTTCATTGTGAACAGACCAAAAGTGATCGGCAGGATAATTTTGCATAGAAAAAACATACATTTTCTTTGTGATCATCTAAGGTGATCATTAAAGCCTACTAGGCCAACAATGGGCCCACACTGCAGAATAATTATTTTCTGGGTCACTTAACTGTCAGTGAACTACATCAGCACGACCGTAGGCTTTGAAAAAACCCATCGCCTGCAATCTCCCAAACGTGCGCACGAGCACAGTCATCACTACACCAAGATTGACGCATAGAGGTATAAAATTTAAGTCGTGAGTGTGTCAACTATTGACAACTCTTTGCGGTTATCTAAAATCTATTTCATACACTTCCCCTGATAGGGGACGTAACAGGGATAAACTGATAGGAATAGTACTACTTAACATACCCTATAATAATAATAATAATAATAGTGGACGTAACAGCGATTAAACTGATAGGAATAGTACTACTTAACACACCACTCCTATCTGGTGGCACAGTAGATTGCACGCGCAGTGCCCCAAATTGGACGTAGGAGGACCGACCAAGCATCTTTATCCATCTCCCGGTTCCTAAAATTGATTCCATATACACGTCCCCTGATAGGGGACGTAACAGGGATTAAACTGATAAGAATAGTACTACTTAACACACCGCACCTATCTGGTGGCACAGTAGATTGCACGCGCAGTGCCCCAAATTGGACGTAGGAGGACCGGCTAAGCATCTTTTTCCATCTCCCGGTTCCTAAAATCAATTCCATATACACGTCCCCTGATAGGGGACGTAACAGGGATTAAACTAATAAGAATAGTACTTGTTACGGTACCTCCAGTAGTAAATGCACAAATCGCCACTAGCAGCCGAACAACAATAGTTTCCAAGCGGCAAATAATCCCAATAAGCAGTCTCTAGGCGCCGGTAATAAAAATCCCCCCCCCCCCAATAACGAGACCAAGCTCCGCTTTGAGGGTAAAACACGAACACTTTATTGAGGGCTACCCGCCCGTATTTATGCAGGTCCCCCATCTGGTGTACACGCCCCAAGGGGACCAGAAGGAAGTCTGTGACACAGGACAGACACGCAGCACTCAGGACACACAGACACAACACATCCCCACAATGCATCATGGTTTCCTCCTCTATGCCCTGGAGACACCCGAGGAGCAATTCAATTATCTCTCAGGACAAAGGGAAATCACCAATACACATGTGGGAACAACAGGACAGGAATCACCACCCAAACACACAATGTCACACCCTCACAGCAAACACAGACATATAGCACATTCCCAGATAGCTCAAGTCTGAGTGCATATCATTAGGTGAATGGCACTCAGAATTCACAAATACAATAAAATTAGCTATCTGGGTACCATTTTTAGTCCATATGGATGGGTCTGTCACAGTACTACTTAACACACCGCTCCTATCTGGTGGCACAGTAGATTGCACGTGCAGTGCCCCAAATTGGACGTAGGAGGACCGACCAAGCATCTTTTTCCATCTCCCGGTTCCGAAAATTGATTCCATATACACGTCCCCTAATAGGGGACGTAACAGGGATTAAACTGATAGGAATAGTACTACTTAACACACCTTATAATAACGCAGAGAGAGGCAATGCAGAGAGAGGAGTCTGAAGAAGAGGAGTCAGAGGAGGAAGGTGGTTTTGAGGAGGTGGAAGACCAACCACAGCAGGCGTCCCAGGGGGCTTGTTGTCACCTTTCGGGGACCCTTGGTGTTGTACGTGGCTGCGTGGAGGAAGAGACCTTCAATGACATCAGTGAGGACAAGGAACGGGATATGGCTAGCTTGGTATCCAACCTTGTGCAAATGGGGAGTTTGCGGTTGTGCAAATGGACTGTTTGCGGTTGTTTGCGGTGCGTTAAACGGGGAGTTTGGTCTGTCACTGTGAAGCGGGCGTAACGCTTACACTACCTGATCAATACAACATCATACCTGATGTTTTAAAGCACGTTATTCCAATCAATTTAGGAATATTAGGTGATTTATGCCCTTTATGGATTAAAACCCGACTCTGCGTCAACTACGTAATTTTCCATGGGAGTTTTGCCATGGATCCCCCTCCGGCATGCCACAGTCCAGGTGTTAGTCCCCTTGAAACAACTTTACCATTACTATTGTGGCCAGAAAGAGTCCCTGTGGGTTTTAAAATTCGCCTGCCTATTGAAGTCTATGGCAGTTCGCCCGTTCGCGAACATTTGCGAAAATTCGCGTTCGCCGTTCGCGAATGGAAAATTTTGTGTTCACGACATCTTTGTCCGTGACATTATCCCAAGCCCATACCGCCATTTTTGTTCTGATCTGTGCAGCTATGGATACTATGTCTGCACCGGTCGTACAGATGCAGAATCTGACTTTGGAGGTAACTGACCTCCGTGCAACTGTCTCGCAGATTCAGAGTCCACAGGCTGCTGGTAGTGATGGCCCGAATAGTTTGCTGGCGAATAGTTCCCGGCGAACATAGCTTGTTCGCGTTCGCCGCGGCGGGCGAACATATGCGATGTTCGGTCCGCCACCTATACATCATCATTGAGTAAACTTTGACCCTGTACCTCACAGTCAGCAGACACATTCCAGCCAATCAGCAGCAGACCCTCCCTCCCAGACCCTCCCACCTCCTGGACAGCATCCATTTTAGATTTATTCGGAATCTGCATTCTCAGTGAGAGGAGGGACAGTGCTGCTGCTGCTGATTCAATAGGGAAAGCGTTAGCTAGGGCAGTGTTCTGTGTCCACAGACTCATCTGCTGTAAGGACAGCGTCCTGACAGCACCCCAAAAAGCCCTTTTCAGGGCTGGTACATCAGTCTGCTTTTTTTTTTTTATATATATATATATATATATATATATTGCAGTTGCCTGCCCGTGTGTGAGAGGCTGCAGGCTCAGTCACAGACAGTACTGTGTGCACACCATTCATACAGGGTGTGACAGAAAATACCTTGCAGATAAAAAAAAATTCTATTTAATATTTTTCTGCGATCTAATCACATTTGCAAGCCAGTGTGTGTCAGGCCCACACAGACTGTATTGTGGCCACTGGCTAGTGGCTAGGCCTCCACTTATACCGTTACAGGGTGTCACTCACTCACAAATTGTATAAAGTCTGTACTGAGTGTGCCTTAATGTATTTAGGTTAAGATTTAACTTTTAATTTATATCCATAAAATAAGTGAGACTGTGGAATAGAGTGAATTCCTGTGCTAATTAGGGAAGGTAGGATAGGTACTAAATAAATAGGATATAGGCCTACTAGAATGCCTGTAGGGGATGTATGGTGTGTATTAGGGATGGGCCTGAATGGACCAGTAACTTTCCCTATATACTAACCCTACTTGGCCTAGTCTGGTCAGTGGAAGAGCCTCACTGGATGTAGTCGGGGCACTCGTCCTTAAAAGGACGACCCCCAGGCTCAGGAACCTCGGGCCTAGACTATATGTCCCTGTGCTCTTACCTCCCTAGTAGATAAGTTCAGTGTCCTCCTCCGACACGTTTCGCCAGGTAGGAACCTGGCTCTTCAGGGAGAATGAAGGATTGTTCGGGCGCCTGGAGCAGTGGCTGTTCGCCTATTAGGATCAAGCGGCAGTGGCAAACTGTTAATGCATTTGCGTCTCTTTATGTGCGTCCCGCTCCACCCATGTTTTAGTTGACCAATCGGTCAGGATGTGGGCTGCGCATTCAATGCTTTTCCCCCTCCCCTGGTTACCTGTCAGATCTATGCGGAGATGTGTTCAGCCAGGTGCCACCTTCTTACTTGGGCGGTCTCGCTACCCTCCGCTGCTAACCGGAAGTGACATGGTACTGGGGAGTGGCTAGTTGTCAAGGGGATCTCACGCCGCGTCCCCGGCCGGCTCACTGTATAGTAAGATTCTGGTTGGTGATGGCTATATGTCATCTTGGGCTAGATGAGATTCAAAAGAAGGAGTTAGCAGTTGCACAATTAGACATTGTATCATCCCTAACTAACATCGATGTTATGATGCGTTTTTTAACACTATGATATCTACATTCACATACTAACCAGGGTAAACACACCCTGGCATAGATAGACATCTCAAATAGATAGTCATTGACTTGACTACTATATAGTTATTTATACATATATGGAGATATATGGAAATATTCTTTGTCAAGATCATTCAACATTGTATTGTTTTTATAGTCCAGGACAAGGAGTAGATATGGAGGTATAATAGGTCCATTTGTTCATGCATACATACAAATATACACTGCTCAAAAAAATAAAGGGAACACAAAAATAACACATCCTAGATCTGAGTTAATTAAATATTCTTCTGAAATACTTTGTTCTTTACATAGTTGAATGTGCTGACAATAAAATCACACAAAAATAAAAAAATGGAAATCAAATTCTTCAACCCATGGAGGTCTGGATTTGGAGTCACACTCAAAATTAAAGTGGAAAAACACACTACAGGCTGATCCAACTTTGATGTAATGTCCTTAAAACAAGTCAAAATGAGGCTCAGTAGTGTGTGTGGCCTCCACGTGCCTGTATGACCTCCCTACAACGCCTGTGCATGCATCTGATGAGGTGGCGGATGGTCTCCTGAGGGATCTCCTCCCAGACCTGGATTAAAGCATCTGCCAACTCCTGGACAGTCTGTGGTGCAACGTGACGTTGGTGGATAGAGCGAGACATGATGTTCCAGATGTGCTCAATTGGATTCAGGTCTGGGGAACGGGCGGGCCAGTCCATAGCATCAATGCCTTTGATTTGCAGGAACTGCTGACACACTCCAGCCACATGAGGTCTAGCATTGTCTTGCATTAGCAGGAACCCAGGGCCAACCGCACCAGCATATGGTCTCACAAGGGGTCTGAGGATCTCATTTCGGTACCTAATGGCAGTCAGGCTACCTCTGGCGAGCACATGGAGGGCTGTGGGGCCCTCCAAAGAAATGCCACCCCACACCATTACTGACCCAATGCCAAACCGGTCATGCTGGAGGATGTTGCAGGCAGCAGAACGTAATCCACAGCGTCTCCAGACTCTGTCACGTCTGTCACATGTGCTCAGTGTGAACCTGCTTTCATCTGTGAAGAGCACAGGGCGCAAGTGGCGAATTTGCAAATCTTGGTGTTCTCTGGCAAACGCCAAACGTCCTGCACGGTGTTGGGCTGTAAGCACAGCCCCCACCTGTGGACGTCGGGCCCTCATATCACCCTCATGGAGTCTGTTTCTGACCGTTTGAGCAGACACATGCACATTTGTGGCCTGCTGGAGGTCATTTTGCAGGGCTCTGGCAGTGCTCCTCCTGTTCCTCCTTGCACAAAGGCGGAGGTAGCGGTCCTGCTGCTGGGTTGTTGCCCTCCTACGGCCTCCTCCACGTCTCCTGATGTACTGGCCTGTCTCCTGGTAGCGCCTCCATGCTCTGGACACTACGCTGACAGACACAGCAAACCTTCTTGCCACAGCTCGCATTGATGTGCCATCCTGGATAAGCTGCACTACCTGAGCCACTTGTGTGGGTTGTAGACTCCGTCTCATGCTACCACTAGAGTGAAAGCACCGCCAGCATTCAAAAGTGACCAAAACATCAGCCAGGAAGCATAGGAACTGAGAAATGGTCTGTGTTCACCACCTGCAGAACCACTCCTTTATTGGGTGTGTCTTGCTAATTGCCTATAATTTCCACCTGTTGTCTATCCCATTTGCACAACAGCATGTGAAATTGATTGTCACTCAGTGTTGCTTCCTAAGTGGAAAGTTTGATTTCACAGAAGTGTGATTGACTTGGAGTTTCATTGTGTTGTTTAAGTGTTCCCTTTATTTTTTTGAGCAGTGCATATATACACATAAGTATTATATGTCTCCATATGCATATATGTATATACTGCATATTTTACAGAAAGGGTTTATAGGAAAGATATTCATTTAGACCATTTGGTGTTACCGATTTCATTTTATAGATCCACCTTGTTTCAGTCCTCAAAATCATTTTGTCCCAGTCTCCTCCCCCCCTGGGCTTAGGCACTTGTTGGATGCCTATGAATTTAGGCAGGCAGTGTTTCCGCCATGGCAGAGGTTAATATGCTGTGCCACTGATGTGTCTTTGTTGTTTTGGATATCATTATAGTGGTCTCTAATCCGTCGCCTGAATTCTCTTTTTGTTTTCCCTACATAGTCAAGGGGGCAGGAGAGTAATAGTAAGAGGGTATATGTTTCGTCAAAGTGACAGGTACCACGCCCCCTTTACACACCCCCGTTTATATCGCTTGATATAAAGTTTATATCGCTTGATATAAAGTTTATATCGCTTGATATTAGTTTTATAACGCATGATATTAGGTTTATATATCTTGATATTAGTTTATATTGGCACTTCTCAGATGCCTGCGAAACTGCAGATCACAAATGTCTGTAAACATATTGCTTAATTAATGATTTACCAGACCCATGTCCCCGGAGCTGCCCTACAAGGTCGTGACACCTGTCAAGTACATCAAAGCAGGCCACAGACTGCATTCTTGTAATCGATACGGGTCTAAATGACTTTTCTACAGACATGCTCATTAAAACATCTGGACATTGCCACATGGCTGTTTTATAAATAAATTTTGTAATTTTATATCATCTCATAACTCGTTTACAACATTTAAGTTTTGATATAAAAGCTACCCAGTTTGATATGAATTTGGTATGAATTTATATCAGTTTATAACACTTGATAAGCTTTTGATATAAAATTAAGATTCATGCATAAAAAGACCTATAATAAACATATAAATTCTTATAAAACATAATTTAACTAGGCATTATAAATACATTTGGTAATTTTATAACATTTCATAAAACATTTACAACATTTAACTTTTCATATAAAAGCTACCCATTTTGATATGGCTTTGATATGAGTTTATATCAATTTTATACAATTCATAACTTTCATTTAAATAAAATCTTAATTGATTCTTAATACATTTGTATTCGGCTATTAAGTGCTTATCACGTCTTCAAGATTCTTACTACAGATGGCAACATCCTCCTTATCTACCTAGCTATCCTTATATCTATCTATCGATCTATCTATCTATCAATTATCTATCTATCTTTCTATCTACCTATCTATAGTCTATCTTTCCATCTATCTGTTATCTATCTATCTATCTATCCATTTATCTATCTATCAATCCATTTTTATCCAGACAACTATCTATCTATCTATCTATCTATCCATTTATCTATCTATCCAGCTATCTGTTATCTATCTATGTATCTATACATCCATATACCCCATCTATCTAAATTCTATCTATCCTTCTATCTATTATCTATCTATCAATTATCTATCTATCTCTCTATCTACCTATCTATAGTCTATCTAGCCATCTACCGGTTTTCTAGCTATCTATCAATTTATCTACAGCTCTATCCTTCTATCTATCAATTAGCTATCTATCTATCTATCTAATATCTATCTAATATCTATCTATCTATCTATATCTCTATCTATCTATCTTTCTATCTACCTATCTATAGTCTATCTTTCCATCTAGCTGTTATCTATCTATATTTCCATCTATCTAGCTATCTATCTATCTATAGTCTAGCTTTCCATCTAGCTGTTAGCTATCTATCTATCTATCCCTTTATCTATATATCTATCTATGTTTCTATACATCCATATACCTCATCTATCTAAATTCTATCAATTTATCAATTTATCTATCTATATTTCTATCTACATATCTATGTATCAATTACCTATCTATCTATCTATCTATTCTGTCTATCTACAGACATGTCAGGACATGTCCTAATATAAAGTCTATACATATATCTATCGGTTATCTATCTATGTAGCTAAACAACCATATACCCCATCTATCTAAAATGTATCTATCAATTTATCTATCTATCTATCTAGCTAGCTATCTATCAATTATCTATCTATATCTCTATCTATCTATCTTTCTATCTACCTATCTATAGTCTATCTTTCCATCTATCTGTTATCTATCTATGTTTCCATTTATCTATCTATCTATCTATCTATCTATCTATCTATGTATCTATACATCCATATACCCCATCTATCTAAATTCTATCTATCCTTCTATCTATCTATCCATTTATCTATCCAACTATCAATCTATCCACCTATCTGTTATCTATCTATGTATCTATACATCCATATACCCCATCTATCTAAATTCTATCTATCCTTCTATCTATCTATCTATCTATCTATCTATCTATAGTCTATCTATCCATCTACCTGTTTTCTATCTCTCAATTATCTATCTATCTATCTATCTATCTATCTATCTACTTATCTGTAGTCTAGCTTTCCAGCTATCTGTATTTAGAGGGCTTGATATAAAATGTTATATTGCTTAATATTAAATTTATATTGCTTGATATAAAATTTATATACTGTTGTGCACTGTCACAGATGTCCTTAGACATATCCTACACAACCAACCCCCAACACGCTGTGTCAATACACACCTTAGTATTTTTCTGTGTCAACCATCCCCACCACTCTGTGGCAATACACACCGCAATGTTGCAAAGTTGTATTCATTTAAAATGTTTACACAATACAAAATTTCAAAAATGTTGTACAATATGTTGTAAAAATGTCAAAATGATCAATTTATCCATATAGCTAGCTATCACAATCTAACGTTTCAATCGATAAATATTTTATCTATTTATCAATCTATCTAACAATTTATCCATTTATCTATCTATCTTTCTATCTATTTCTAACCATCTAGCTACTATAACATGGCTATCTATCAAACATCTATCTATTTACATTTCTATCTATCAAACATCTATTTATCTTTCTATCTATCTAACTGGCTGTCTTTCTATCTTTCTTTCTATCTATTATTTATCTTTCTATCTATCCATTTTATCTAACATTTTATCCATTTATCTATCTTTCTATCAATCTTTCTATCTATCTAACTGTCTGTCTTTCTATCTTTCTTCCTATCTATTATCTATCTTTCTAGCTATCTATCTATCCATTTTATCTAACAATTTATCCATTTATATATCTTTCTATCAATCTTTCTATCTATCCATCTATCTAACAATTTATCAATTTTTTTATTTGTCTAGCTACCACATATCTATTTATCTAATTATCTACCAATCTATTTTATCTATCTTTTTATCTAGCTGCTAATATCTATCTAACGTCCAATATTTCTATCTATTTTCCTATCAATCTATCCGTTTATCTAACAATGTATCCATTTATCTATCTGTGTTTCTATCTTTCTATCTATTTCTAACCATCTAGCTAACAAAATGATCAATTTATCCGTATATCTATCTACCCCAATCCAACTTTCAATAGATAAATATTTTATCTATCTACCTATCAATCTATCTAACAATTTATCCATTTATCTGTCTATCTTTCTATCTATTTCTAACCAGCTAGCTACTATAACATGGCTATCTATCAAACATCTATCTATTTACCTTTCTATCTATCAAACATCTATTTATCTTTCTATCTATCTAACTGGCAGTCTTTCTATCTTTATTTATATCTATTATCCATCTTTCTATCTTTCTATCCATTTATCTAACAAATTATCCATAGCTACCACATAGCTATTTATCTAATTCTCTACCAATCTATTTTATCTATCTATTTATCTAGCTTCTAATATCTATCTAACATTCAATCTTTCTATCTATTTTCTTATCAATCTATCCATTTATCTAACAATGTATCCATTTATCTGTCTTTCTATCTTTCTATCTATCGTTCTATCAATTTTTGTATCTATCCAGCTATCTAACAATTTATCCATTTATCTATCTATGATCAATTTATACGTATATCTGTGCCAATATAGACAGACAAACCCCACCACTCTGTCAATACACACAGCAATGTTGCAAAGTTGTATTCATTTGAAATGTATACACAATTCAAAATTTCAAAGTGTTGTACAATATGCTGTAAAAATGTCAAAATGATCAATTTATCCATATAGCTATCTATCTTTCTATCCTTCTATCAATCTATCTATTTATCTTTCTATCAAACATCTATTTATCTTTCTATCTAACCGTCTATCTTGCCATTATCTTTCCATCTATAACGTATCTATTTATCTATCTATCAATTTATCAATCAACAACCTATCTATCTATACAACTATTTATCTAGCTTCCAACAGCTATCAATTTATCTATCTATTTATTTATGCATATATCTATGTATACGTATATCTATTTATAAAGCTTCTAATATCTTTCTAACAACATATCTTTCTATCTAGCGATCTATCTATAACACGGCTATCTATCAAACATCTATTTATCTTTCTATCAAACATCTATTTATCTTTCTATCTATCAAACATCTATTTATCTTTCTATCTATCAAACATCTATTTATCTTTCTATCTAACTGTCTAGCTTTCCACTATCTTTCTATCTATCACATATCTATTTATCTAACAATTTATCTATCAACAATCTATCTAAATATCTGCCAATTTATTTATCTAGCTTCTAATATCTATCTAACAGCCTATCTTTCTATCTATCTTTCTATCAATCTATCTATATATCGACCTATCTATTTTAGCTGTCTTTCTATCTATCTTTCTATTATCTAGCTTTCCATTATCTTTCTATCACATATCTATTTATCTATCCATTTTATCTTTATATCTATCTTGCCATTAAGCTGTCTATATATCTACCTATCTTTCCACTTTCTATCTATCCATAGATAGGGTTTTACGGGACGCCGATCCGGGTGATTTCATACAATTGCGTTTAGACGGCGGCGAAACGTTTGATTTGATTTTTTCTAATAGATATTCTAGAGATGGATTTAGAACCGAAACATTTTTTGGACAATATCGCTAACGCTTTACAGAGTAACGCGGAGTGCATAGCCGGTAATACACTTAAACTAGTTGTCATCATTGTCAGGTGTCGCCGTGGTGGGGCCAGAAGACGTTTGGGCGGTGTCGCGTATAGTCGGATTATTGATCGTAAAAAACAACATTTATACGATTTTTATAATTACGATAATAACGTCTGTCTGGCCGCTAGTGTTTACGCTATTTTGGAGGGTGCTGCTTTGAGCTACGTCGCCTTGTTAGAGAAAGCTCAACAACTGCATAGAGACTTACAAATATCCGAGGGGTATTTGGTGTCTTTTTACTGACGTTGCTGAATTTGAAAATAAATAAATAAATAAAAAATATTAAACAACACAATTAAAATTTTGTACCACAATAGGGGGCAGTGGCGTTATTATCACACAGCCCGCACAGCTAAAGAAAAGACCGGCTATATATTGCACCATGAAAAGCATTATTATGGCATAAAAAAATCTAAAAGCCTTTATCAGTTTTCGATTATTTTTGTGACGTTTGTTGCACTGTATACAAACATAAATAGCGACACGGGTGTATGCTGTTTTGTAAAGCGTGCCAGAGCCCGAATTGTGTTGAGCAGTCTAATAATACACGGTGCCCGATATGTAGGACGTATTGCCGTTCAGAGGCTTGTTTTGAAACACATAGAAACCTGTCACTTAGTGATAAAGCTCTTTGTAAGAAAAAAACTTTTTGCAGATTTTGTTACAAATATATAGACTGCGGCGATATTTTGTAAGTCTCTATGCAGTTGTTGAGCTTTCTCTAACAAGGCGACGTAGCTCAAAGCAGCACCCTCCAAAATAGCGTAAACACTAGCGGCCAGACAGACGTTATTATCGTAATTATAAAAATCGTATAAATGTTGTTTTTTACGATCAATAATCCGACTATACGCGACACCGCCCAAACGTCTTCTGGCCCCACCACGGCGACACCTGACAATGATGACAACTAGTTTAAGTGTATTACCGGCTATGCACTCCGCGTTACTCTGTAAAGCGTTAGCGATATTGTCCAAAAAATGTTTCGGTTCTAAATCCATCTCTAGAATATCTATTAGAAAAAATCAAATCAAACGTTTCGCCGCCGTCTAAACGCAATTGTATGAAATCACCCGGATCGGCGTCCCGTAAAACCCTATCTATGGATAGATAGAAAGTGGAAAGATAGGTAGATATATAGACAGCTTAATGGCAAGATAGATATAAAGATAAAATGGATAGATAAATAGATATGTGATAGAAAGATAATGGAAAGCTAGATAATAGAAAGATAGATAGAAAGACAGCTAAAATAGATAGGTCGATATATAGATAGATTGATAGAAAGATAGATAGAAAGATAGGCTGTTAGATAGATATTAGAAGCTAGATAAATAAATTGGCAGATATTTAGATAGATTGTTGATAGATAAATTGTTAGATAAATAGATATGTGATAGATAGAAAGATAGTGGAAAGCTAGACAGTTAGATAGAAAGATAAATAGATGTTTGATAGATAGAAAGATAAATAGATGTTTGATAGATAGAAAGATAAATAGATGTTTGATAGAAAGATAAATAGATGTTTGATAGATAGCCGTGTTATAGATAGATCGCTAGATAGAAAGATATGTTGTTAGAAAGATATTAGAAGCTTTATAAATAGATATACGTATACATAGATATATGCATAAATAAATAGATAGATAAATTGATAGCTGTTGGAAGCTAGATAAATAGTTGTATAGATAGATAGGTTGTTGATTGATAAATTGATAGATAGATAAATAGATACGTTATAGATGGAAAGATAATGGCAAGATAGACGGTTAGATAGAAAGATAAATAGATGTTTGATAGAAAGATAAATAGATAGATTGATAGAAGGATAGAAAGATAGATAGCTATATGGATAAATTGATCATTTTGACATTTTTACAGCATATTGTACAACACTTTGAAATTTTGAATTGTGTATACATTTCAAATGAATACAACTTTGCAACATTGCTGTGTGTATTGACAGAGTGGTGGGGTTTGTCTGTCTATATTGGCACAGATATACGTATAAATTGATCATAGATAGATAAATGGATAAATTGTTAGATAGCTGGATAGATACAAAAATTGATAGAACGATAGATAGAAAGATAGAAAGACAGATAAATGGATACATTGTTAGATAAATGGATAGATTGATAAGAAAATAGATAGAAAGATTGAATGTTAGATAGATATTAGAAGCTAGATAAATAGATAGATAAAATAGATTGGTAGAGAATTAGATAAATAGCTATGTGGTAGCTATGGATAATTTGTTAGATAAATGGATAGAAAGATAGAAAGATGGATAATAGATATAAATAAAGATAGAAAGACTGCCAGTTAGATAGATAGAAAGATAAATAGATGTTTGATAGATAGAAAGGTAAATAGATAGATGTTTGATAGATAGCCATGTTATAGTAGCTAGCTGGTTAGAAATAGATAGAAAGATAGACAGATAAATGGATAAATTGTTAGATAGATTGATAGGTAGATAGATAAAATATTTATCTATTGAAAGTTGGATTGGGGTAGATAGATATACGGATAAATTGATCATTTTGTTAGCTAGATGGTTAGAAATAGATAGAAAGATAGAAACACAGATAGATAAATGGATACATTGTTAGATAAACGGATAGATTGATAGGAAAATAGATAGAAATATTGGACGTTAGATAGATATTAGCAGCTAGATAAAAAGATAGATAAAATAGATTGGTAGATAATTAGATAAATAGATATGTGGTAGCTAGACAAATAAAAAAAATTGATAAATTGTTAGATAGATGGATAGATAGAAAGATTGATAGAAAGATATATAAATGGATAAATTGTTAGATAAAATGGATAGATAGATAGCTAGAAAGATAGATAATAGATAGGAAGAAAGATAGAAAGACAGACAGTTAGATAGATAGAAAGATTGATAGAAAGATAGATAAATGGATAAAATGTTAGATAAAATGGATAGATAGAAAGATAAATAATAGATAGAAAGAAAGATAGAAAGACAGCCAGTTAGATAGATAGAAAGATAAATAGATGTTTGATAGATAGAAATGTAAATAGATAGATGTTTGATAGATAGCCATGTTATAGTAGCTAGATGGTTAGAAATAGATAGAAAGATAGATAGATAAATGGATAAATTGTTAGATAGATTGATAAATAGATAAAATATTTATCGATTGAAACGTTAGATTGTGATAGCTAGCTATATGGATAAATTGATCATTTTGACATTTTTACAACATATTGTACAACATTTTTGAAATTTTGTATTGTGTAAACATTTTAAATGAATACAACTTTGCAACATTGCGGTGTGTATTGCCACAGAGTGGTGGGGATGGTTGACACAGAAAAATACTAAGGTGTGTATTGACACAGCGTGTTGGGGGTTGGTTGTGTAGGATATGTCTAAGGACATCTGTGACAGTGCACAACAGTATATAAATTTTATATCAAGCAATATAAATTTAATATTAAGCAATATAACATTTTATATCAAGCCCTCTAAATACAGATAGCTGAAAAGCTAGACTACAGATAAGTAGATAGATAGATAGATAGATAGATAATTGATAGATAGAAAACAGGTAGATGGATAGATAGACTATAGATAGATAGATAGATAGATAGATAGAAGGATAGATAGAATTTAGATAGATGGGGTATATGGATGTATAGATACATAGATAGATAACAGATAGGTGGATAGATTGATAGTTGGATAGATAAATGGATAGATAGATAGATAGATAGATAGATAGATAGAAGGATAGATAGAATTTAGATAGATGGGGTATATGGTTGTTTAGCTACATAGATAGATAACCGATAGATATATGTATAGACTTTATATTAGGACATGTCCTGACATGTCTGTAGATAGACAGAATAGATAGATAGGTAATTGATACATAGATATGTAGATAGAAATATAGATAGATAAATTGATAAATTGATAGAATTTAGATAGATGAGGTATATGGATGTATAGAAACATAGATAGATATATAGATAAAGGGATAGATAGATAGATAGCTAACAGCTAGATGGAAAGCTAGACTATAGATAGATAGATAGATAGCTAGATAGATGGAAATATAGATAGATAACAGCTAGATGGAAAGATAGACTATAGATAGGTAGATAGAAAGATAGATAGATAGATAGAGATATAGATAGATAGATAGATATTAGATAGATATTAGATAGATAGATAGATAGATAGATAGCTAATTGATAGATAGAAGGATAGAGCTGTAGATAAATTGATAGATAGCTAGAAAACCGGTAGATGGCTAGATAGACTATAGATAGGTAGATAGAGAGATAGATAGATAATTGATAGATAGATAATAGATAGAAGGATAGATAGAATTTAGATAGATGGGGTATATGGATGTATAGATACATAGATAGATAACAGATAGCTGGATAGATAGATAAATGGATAGATAGATAGATAGATAGTTGTCTGGATAAAAATGGATTGATAGATAGATAAATGGATAGATAGATAGATAGATAACAGATAGATGGAAAGATAGACTATAGATAGGTAGATAGAAAGATAGATAGATAATTGATAGATAGATAGATCGATAGATAGATATAAGGATAGCTAGGTAGATAAGGAGGATGTTGCCATCTGTAGTAAGAATCTTGAAGACGTGATAAGCACTTAATAGCCGAATACAAATGTATTAAGAATCAATTAAGATTTTATTTAAATGAAAGTTATGAATTGTATAAAATTGATATAAACTCATATCAAAGCCATATCAAAATGGGTAGCTTTTATATGAAAAGTTAAATGTTGTAAATGTTTTATGAAATGTTATAAAATTACCAAATGTATTTATAATGCCTAGTTAAATTATGTTTTATAAGAATTTATATGTTTATTATAGGTCTTTTTATGCATGAATCTTAATTTTATATCAAAAGCTTATCAAGTGTTATAAACTGATATAAATTCATACCAAATTCATATCAAACTGGGTAGCTTTTATATCAAAACTTAAATGTTGTAAACGAGTTATGAGATGATATAAAATTACAAAATTTATTTATAAAACAGCCATGTGGCAATGTCCAGATGTTTTAATGAGCATGTCTGTAGAAAAGTCATTTAGACCCGTATCGATTACAAGAATGCAGTCTGTGGCCTGCTTTGATGTACTTGACAGGTGTCACGACCTTGTAGGGCAGCTCCGGGGACATGGGTCTGGTAAATCATTAATTAAGCAATATGTTTACAGACATTTGTGATCTGCAGTTTCGCAGGCATCTGAGAAGTGCCAATATAAACTAATATCAAGATATATAAACCTAATATCATGCGTTATAAAACTAATATCAAGCGATATAAACTTTATATCAAGCGATATAAACTTTATATCAAGCGATATAAACTTTATATCAAGCGATATAAACGGGGGGGTGTAAAGGGGGCGTGGTACCTGTCACTTTGACGAAACATATACCCTCTTACTACTCAGGAGCATTGTGCCAGATACACTACACCCATAGTTAGGCAGTTCACATAGTCACGGATGTCATATTCTCTACCTGTATGTGAACATGTGAAGGTCTTGGTCTTAAGTACCTGGCTACACGCCATGCATCTGCCACATTTATAAGTGCCAGTAGGTTTCCTTGACAGCCAATTGCCAGGATTAGTAGGAGGCTGGTAGTGGCTGTTAACCAGTCTGTCTTTGAGGCTTCTTCCCTTCCTGGAAGTGATCATAGGGTATGGTCCTATCATATCCTCCAGATCTGGGTCCGTTTTAAGGATATCCCAGTGCTTTGAAAGTACCCTTCTGACCTCCTGATGAGCATCATCAAAGGTCCCTATGATATGAGTAGTGTTCGAGGATATGATAGGCTCCGACCTCTTTTTCTTTGGTATGAGGAGCATGTCTCTGTTCTCCGAGCATGCTGCCTCATATGCTACCCTGAGTACTCCATCTGGGTATCCTCTCTCCCTAAATCTGTACCTTAGATCCTTTGCTGCACTTTTAAATTTTCTCATGGTGGAGCAATTGCGCCGGAGTCTAAGGTACTGACCTTTGGGTATGCCCTTGCGTAGAGCATAGGGATGAGAGCTCTCCCAGCGGAGTATACTGTTGGTAGCTGTCTTTTTGCGATACACAGAGGTAATTATGTTATTGTTTGGGCCTCACTCTATTAGCACATCTAGAAATGGTAGTGATTTATGACTAGATTCAGATGTAAACCTTAGACCCAGAGCGTTATCATTAATTATCTCCATGAAGTCCGTAAAGGAGTCTTCAGTCCCTCTCCACAGTACAAAGACATAATCTATGAACCTCAGCCACAGAACTATCTTGTCTTGCCACTTATCCATCTTCTCTGAGCCAATAACATTGGCTTCCCACCAGCCCAGAAGCAGATTTGCATACGACGGCGCACAGGAACTTCCCATCGCCGTGCCCCTGAGCTGGTGGTAGTGGCGGTCGTCAAAGAGAAAACAGTTCTTAGTAAGGCTGAAGTTCAATAGTTCGAGTACAAATTGGTTATGTCGAGATCGTCTTAGGTCTCTTATAGATAGATAACTTTCCACTGCCTTGAGGCCTAAATCGTGTTTGATTGAACTGTATAGGGCCTCAACATCAATGGACACAAACATAGTCTCATCATCTATACATACGACACTCAGTCTCAACAATAGGTCAGAAGTGTCCCGTATGTATGATGGTAGTGTCCCCACAAATGGTCTTAGAATTTTATCGACATATATACCTATATTTTGCCCTAGGCTTCCTACCCCTGACACTATAGGACGCCCTTTTAGGGGTGTAGTGCCCTTATGGATCTTGGGTGTGGAGTAGAAAGTGGCTGTGACCGGGTATTTTGGAAGAAGGAAATCTAGTTCTGTCTAGTCAATTAGTTTTTCCCTCAGTCCCTGGTTTAGAATTTCCCTAAGTTCTAAGAGAAAGAGAGGTCCAGGATCCTGTGGTAAAATTTCATATGTTCCCCTATCCTTCAGAATGTCTAGGCACACATTTTTATATGTGTCTTGATCCATTATAACTAGATTTCCTCCTCACTCACAAATACCTCGCAGATAAAAAAAAAATATATTTAATATTTTTCTTCTGTGATCTAATCACATTTGCAAGCCCGTGTGTGTCAGGCCCACACAGACTGTATTGTGGCCACTGGCTAGGCCTCCACTTATACCGTTACAGGGTGTCACTCACTCAAATATCTTTCAGATTAAAAAAAAATCAATTTAATATTTTTCTGCGATCTAATCACATTTGCAAACCAGTGTGTGTCAGGCCCACACAGACTGCATTGTGGCCACGGGCTAGTGGCTAGGCCTCCACTTATACCGTTACAGGGTGTCACTCACTCACAAATACCTCGCAGATAAAAAAAAATAAAAAAAATATATTTTTCTGTGATCTAATCACATTTGCAAGCCCGTGTGTGTCAGGCCCACACAGACTGTATTGTGGCCACTGGCTAGTGGCTAGGCCTCCACTCATACTGTTACAGGGTGTCACTCACTCACAAATACCTCGCAGATAAATAAAAATTCTATTTAATATTTTTCTGTGATATAATCACAGTTGCAAGCCCGTGTGTGTCAGGCCCACACAGACTGTATTGTGGCCACTGGCTAGACCTCCACTTATACCGTTACAGGGTGTCACTCACTCACAAATACCTCGCAGATAAATAAAAATTCTATTTAATATTTTTCTGTGATCTAATCACATTTGCAAGCCCGTGTGTGTCAGGCCCACACAGACTGTATTGTGGCCACTGGCTAGTGGCTAGGCCTCCACTTATACTGTTACAGGGTGTCACTCACTCACAAATACCTTGCAGATAAAAAAAAAATTATATTTATTATTTTTCTGTGATATAATCACAGTTGCAAGCCAGTGTGTGTCAGGCCCACACAAACTGTACTGTGCCCACTGCCCACCACTTATATAGGGTGGCACAGTACCTTACACGCATAGTAACACTTATCTAATAAAAAATGACAGGCAGAGGCAGGCCACGCCGCAGGGGCCGTCGTGTTCGTGGTGCTGTGATTTCCACTGGCCCTGGAATAATGCCGAGTGTTCAGAGGCCACGTACCCTGAACCCAAAAAAATTCGGAGAAAATTGTTGACTGGCTTACACAGGACTGATTAACTAAGTAAATAGGTGATGTTTACGTACTATTCAAAATATATGTTTACTGCCTAAATAAAGTACGCTAAAAACAGTTTATTA
Source organism: Bufo bufo (assembly GCF_905171765.1). Lineage (NCBI taxonomy): Eukaryota > Metazoa > Chordata > Amphibia > Anura > Bufonidae > Bufo > Bufo bufo. Next base: position 72,813,279 of record NC_053396.1, read on the forward strand.
TTTTTATATTAAAATTCTCTACAAAATAGGCTTGGTAGAGCGAAGGGGGATATCTCAGACTAATGATGCTGGTCCCTACTAACACTCCTACCACTAGAACTCCAATTAGTAAGGAGTATATTATGTTGGTATATATCCTCTACCAGCAATGGGAAAAATGGACATCCAATATTAATGCACCTGATTGAAACAGTATATAGTGTGTCAAGTCTCATAGTTTGTGGGAGAACATGCACAATACATAGTGTCAGGTTACATTAAGGATGAACCAACCCTAAACTGGTGGCTATTACACAGGAATGAACCACTGGGCTCCTAAAATATCAGCGAGAGTCAGTCTGCAATTGTGTTTGCAGAAATATATTGATCGACGCGTTTCTATACCCAACTGATTGTTGGTTCATCAGGAGCAAGTCACTAGGTCCACTGTCACTACCGAATATCACCCCCTGACTACAAATAATCTGCACGCCACTGATGTCGTGCGTGCAGCACTCAAGAATAGATCCCCAAGTCAACTGTTGCTGCTAAATATTCCCCCCTCACACTGGGTGCAGCAACTAACAGAGAAATCAGGAGTGTCTAACTTAGAAAATGCTGCACGCCACTGATGTCGTGCGTGCAGCAATGAGCCTCCGGCATATGTGGCCATGACCCGCGCGTAGCCCGGACTTGTTTAAATGGAGGAAACTCCTCCCATCTGTGAAGCCAACTCGCATTGAGTAACCAATCGAGAATAAAGTACGTCACCTGACTGCGCACCAATCCTTCCGTCACAGCCAGATGACGCACGATCCATCATCTCGTCAATCCAGGACTAGCAACAAGCCTGGCTCCGCCCACCCGTAAGCGTCACTCATAGGGGGGGGAATGAAAAGATGACGAATATCTTCTCCCTTCACTGTATTGGTCAGTACAACAGGAGGGAGGAAAAATAAAAGGTCTGTGACGCACGCTTGGGTTCAATATTGAACGGGGACATTAACGATATAAAGATACATAGTAATAAGTCCAAATTCCTTATACCTACAACGGAGACCAAAATCTGACCCCCGCAGCAGGCAAAAAGGAATAACAGACAAAGAGATACAAAGGATATATTTAGAGATAAGCACTAAAATACCTAAATGGATAAAAAATATTATTACCCATAGGTATTTAGATAGAACGTAAAGGATCTTACAGGGAAGTAGTACTCATATCACACATCTGTATATCACATCATATAATGTATTTATATGACATAATATAATAGAGAGTGAGAAAAATTATTACTGGAAGTTCATTCAATTAAACAGGCAAATGAAATAGCATCATTAAGGCCATTAGGCTTGACAGTGTTGAGGGTGAATATCCACTGTGCCTCTTCTTTAAGCAACAGTGTATCGATATCACCACCCCTGGGTGGTGGCCTGACATGTTCTATTCCTTGGAATTTAAAGCAATCCAAATTGCCAGGATGATAAGTGGCCACATGTTGTGCCACAGGGGTATCTCCAGAATTTTTAATTTTTAGGAGATGCTCACCTACGCGCCTCCTGAATTCACGTTTGGTTTTGCCTGTATATTGTATACCACAGATACAGGTGGCCAGATAAACCACCCTAACTGTCCTACAATTAATGAAGGACTTGATGGAATATTCATGTCCTGTGGTCGTGCTCTTAAATTTTGTACTTTTCCAGATAGCTTTACAAGCTATGCAGTTGCCACACTGATATGTACCGTTAGGTCTGTTGGCCCCCAACCACGTAACATCCCTGGGGGTAGTAAAGGCACTGTGAACCAGCCTATCCATAATGTTACCCCCACGTCTATATGTAATCATGGGGCGACTGCCTACTAGGTGACCAACATCCGGATCAGTTTTTAAAATGTCCCAATTTTCAGTGAGCAACGCACGTATCTCACTACTTGCTGTGTCAAAAGTGCCAATTATTCGTATCTGTGCCTCATTAGATGTTCAATTCTTAGGATGCAGAAGTTGCTCTCTATTACATGCTGCTGCATGTTGGTATGCTTCCTTCAGAATTGGTTTCGGATAGCCCTTTTCTGTAAACCGTTTTTTGAGGTCATCAGCCGAGGTCTTAAAATCACACCATTGAGAACAATTGCATCTCATTCTAAGGTATTGTCCCTTAGGGATGCCCCTCTTGAGTGGGTAAGGATGTCCACTCTCCTCTCAAGAGGGCATTGGTGGCTGTTGGTTTTCGGAACACTTTTGTTTTAATGCAACCAGAGGGATCAATCTCACATGTAAGGTCCAGAAAAGTGATCCGTTTCTCATCACTTTCTGATGTAAAAAACAGGCCCAAGAAGTAGATGTTCAATCTTGACACAAAGTCCAAGAAACTCTCCTTTGTGCCCTTCCATAGAATGAAAATGTCATCAATGAACCTCATCCATAATAATATGGATGAGGTCCATTGTTCCATTTCCTCGTTAAAGACAACCTCTCTCTCCCACCAGCCCAGTTAGAGGTTAGCAAAGGTAGGGGCACAAGGACTACCCATTGCCACCCCCCTGAGCTGGCGGTAGAGAGAACGGTCAAACAAGAAAATGTTGTGATGCAGAATAAAATTCAGCTGTGTGATCACAAATTCGTTGTGTTCATAGAATTGTGACCCCCTTTACAGTAAAAATGCATTGGCTGCCTCACAGCCACGCTGATGTGGGATGGAGCTATATAAAGCTTCAACATCCAAACTGGCAAGTAGGGTATCTTTATCACATCTGATGTCATTTAATCTTTTGAGAACATCCATCGAGTCTCTCACAAAAGATGGTAGGCTGGATACAAATGGTCTCAGAACCCTGTCGACATATATACTAATCCTTTCGGTAAGGCTACCAATACCCGACACTATCGGCCTCCCCTTTAAAGGGTTAGTCCCCTTGTGTATTTTGGGCAAACTATAAAAGGCCGGTAGTGTCGGGTAGGTGGGCATAAGATAAGCTAGTTCATTTGCACTTATGAATTTGTGCCATTTTGCCCTACTTAGTATTTGGCCTAGTTTCTTCTTGTAGGCCTCAAGAGGGTTCTGATCCAATTTAGTGTAACAGGTGTTGTCGTCAAGAATCCTCTTACACATCTGAACATAGCAGCTGACATCAAGAACAACTATATTGCCCCCCTTATCTGAGGGCTTGATTATAACAGTAGGATCTTGTTGTAGTTGCATTAATGCCAACTGCTCCTGTTCAGACAGATTTTTTGGATATGGATTCCGGACATGTAAGGAACGTAATCTATCCGTGACAACAGTGAGAAAGACATCAAGGGGCGAATTATTAGCCAGTGGAGGAAACTTTTTAGATACAGGTTTTAGATCGGTAAACGGTCCTTCGCCTGTATTTCGATCACTTTCCACCAGAAGATCAGCAAGCAATCTAACATCAGGAAGATCCTCCTGATCTATACCCAGTTTCTCACATTCTTTCTTGTCATGGGTGCAAAAAAACTTTTTCCACTTTAGTTTCCTAATAAATAAATTGATATCTTTCACCCATGTAAAGGGATTGAATCTGCATTCGGGTACGAAAGATAAGCCTTTACTCAAGACTGTCATTTCAGCGGTGGTCAGGATACGTTTTGAGAGGTTAATAATTTGTGAGGTATCGACTGATCCACACTCCTTTATTTGCCTTTTCTGTTCCTGAGTGGATATTCGCTTGTGAACTGAGTCGGTTCCAAGGACCCGAGAGGTGTCCCTAAAAAACCTCCTCGATGTCCTCTCTCACTGCTGCCACGTCCCCTACCACGAGAAACTTCTGCACCTCTACCTCTTCCTCTACCTCTACCTCTTCCTCTGCCGCGTTTATTCTGGCGTAGGCCAGATCCAGTTTCAGGATCTGTTTCGTATTCAGAGGAGGATAGGTCTGTTTCACTCTCATTCGTATTTTTATCTTTTTGTGGACCTGCAAACTCAAGAATTTTGCCCTCTCTAAAGTCTTTACTATCCCTCACAAACTGATTGTGCTTTCTTTCTTTTAGATATCCAGTGAATCTCTCCACTGATTGTTGTAATATGGTTTACCTTTTAGAGAAATCCGGTAAAGGAGAGAACTTTTTAGCGGCCTTAATAGTTTCTTTTAGTTCTATCGTATTCTTGGCCAAGAACTCTTTCTCTTCATCAAGAAGGAATTTCATCAATCGTAATGATGAATCAATTGATTCCTTCTCCCATTTGCTCATCAAAGACTCAGATCTGAGCCTGAGGTTAGGTAGAACCGGATTTCTCAGTCCTCTTGGGACTATTTTATTTTTAAGGCAAATTTCCAGAGTTTGGATCTCCCACCAGGATCTAACCTGATTTTTATACACCCTTGTTAGGTTTTTGAACATAACATTAATATTGGGCGTGTATGCCTGGGTAGGGAGGTCTTGCTCTGAAAATACTTCCTTAGGGTTGCCTAACCATGTATCTGAAGTGATGTCCCCTGACAGAAAACCCGCCATCACAATGTTTAGTAAATGAAATCTGATTAACTAAGTAAATAGGTGATGTTTACGTACTATTCAAAATATATGTTTACTGCCTAAATAAAGTACGCTAAAAACAGTTTATTATTTTTATATTAAAATTCTCTACAAAATAGGCTTGGTAGAGCGAAGGGGGATATCTCAGACTAATGATGCTGGTCCCTACTAACACTCCTACCACTAGAACTCCAATTAGTAAGGAGTATATTATGTTGGTATATATCCTCTACCAGCAATGGGAAAAATGGACATCCAATATTAATGCACCTGATTGAAACAGTATATAGTGTGTCAAGTCTCATAGTTTGTGGGAGAACATGCACAATACATAGTGTCAGGTTACATTAAGGATGAACCAACCCTAAACTGGTGGCTATTACACAGGAATGAACCACTGGGCTCCTAAAATATCATCGAGAGTCAGTCTGCAATTGTGTTTGCAGAAATATATTGCTCGACGCGTTTCTATACCCAACTGATTGTTGGTTCATCAGGAGCAAGTCACTAGGTCCACTGTCACTACCGAATATCACCCCTTCACACTGGGTGTACAACAGAGCGACAGAGAACCCAGTAACATCTGACTACAAATAAGCTGCACGCCACTGATGTCGTGCGTGCAGCACTCAAGAATAGATCCCCAAGTCAACTGTTGCTGCTAAATATTCCCCCCTCACACTGGGTGCAGCAACTAACAGAGAAATCAGGAGTGTCTAACTTAGAAAATGCTGCACGCCACTGATGTCGTGCGTGCAGCAATGAGCCTCCGGCATATGTGGCCGTGACCCGCGCGTAGCGTGGACTTGTTTAAATGGAGGAAACTCCTCCCATCTGTGAAGCCAACTCGCATTGAGTAACCAATCGAGAATAAAGTACGTCACCTGACTGCGCACCAATCCTTCCGTCACAGCCAGATGACGCACGATCCATCATCTCGTCAATCCAGGACTAGCAACAAGCCTGGCTCCGCCCACCCGTAAGCGTCACTCATAGGGGAGGGGATGAAACGATGACGAATATCTTCTCCCTTCACTGTATTGGTCAGTACAACAGGAGGGAGGAAAAATAAAAGGTCTGTGACGCACGCTTGGGTTCCATATTGAACGGGGACATTAACGATATAAAGATACATAGTAATAAGTCCAAATTCCTTATACCTACAACGGAGACCAGACTGCTGAATTTTATTCTGCATCACAACATTTTCTTGTTTGACCGTTCTCTCTACCGCCAGCTCAGGGGGGTGGCAATTGGTAGTCCTTGTGCCCCTACCTTTGCTAACCTCTACCTGGGCTGGTGGGAGAGAGAGGTTGTCTTTAACGAGGAAAGAGAGTTTGTCTTTAACGAGGAAATGGAACAATGGACCTCATCCATATTATTATGGATGAGGTTCATTGATGACATTTTCATTCTATGGAAGGGCACAAAGGAGAGTTTATTGGACTTTGTGTCAAGATTGAACATCTACTCCTTGGGCCTGTTTTTTACATCAGAAAGTGATGAGAAACGGATCACTTTTCTGGACCTTACAATTGAGATTGATCCCTCTGGTTGCATTAAAACAAAAGTGTTCCGAAAACCAACAGCCACCAATGCCCTCTTGAGATGTGAGAGTGGACATCCTTACCCACTCAAGAGGGGCATCCCTAAGGGACAATACCTTAGAATGAGACGCAATTGTTCTCAATGGTGTGATTTTAAGACCTCGGCTGATGACCTCAAAAAATGGTTTACAGAAAAGGGCTATCCGAAACCAATTCTGAAGGAAGCATACCAACATGCAGCAGCATGTAATAGAGAGCAACTTCTGCATCCTAAGAATAGAACATCTAATGAGGCACAGATACGAATAATTGGCACTTTTGACACAGCAAGTAGTGAGATACATGCGTTGCTCACTGAAAATTGGGACATTTTAAAAACTGATCCGGATGTTGGTCACCTAGTAGGCAGTCGCCCCATGATTACATATAGACGTGGGGGTAACATTATGGATAGGCTGGTTCACAGTGCCTTTACTACCCCCAGGGATGTTACGTGGTTGGGGGCCAACAGACCTAACGGTACATATCAGTGTGGCAACTGCATAGCTTGTAAAGCTATCTGGAAAAGTACAAAATTTAAGAGCACGACCACAGGACATGAATATTCCATCAAGTCCTTCATTAATTGTAGGACAGTTGGGGTGGTTTATCTGGCCACCTGTATCTGTGGTATACAATATACAGGCAAAACCAAACGTGAATTCAGGAGGCGCGTAGGTGAGCATCTCCTAAAAATTAAAAATTCTGGAGATACCCCTGTGGCACAACATGTGGCCACTTATCATCCTGGCAATTTGGATTGCTTTAAATTCCAAGGAATAGAACATGTCAGGCCACCACCCAGGGGTGGTGATATCGATACACTGTTGCTTAAAGAAGAGGCACAGTGGATATTCACCCTCAACACTGTCAAGCCTAATGGCCTTAATGATGCTACTATCCTACACACCTGATGAATATATGCAATAATTACCAATCATGGAATATCTAGGTTTTATATATATGAATTTTTATAATTACACATTGGCATTTAAGCACAGAGCACTTTATTATGTATATCATATATTATGAATTTTTGTCAGTACTTTGATGTAAATTATGTGAGAATATTGTCTACTACCACTAAGTAATTACTAATTATCTAAATGTATTGAAACTTCATAAATATGCACAATGAGTTTGTATGCATTGCTTGAGAACGGTCCCAGTAAACGGACTGAAGCGTTGCATGGGTGAATAAACAATACAGCTCAGAAAATATATGGCTCATTAACCGCCTCCGGACCGCCTAACGCAGGATCGCGTTCCGGAGGCGGCAGCTCTGCGCAGAGTCACGCATATACGCGCCATCTCGCGAGATGCGAGATTTCGCTCAAAGCCAGCCCGCGCATGCGCATCGCGGGCCGGCAAAAGTTTAAGGAGTATTTCATTAGCAACCTGCCAGCCAATGATCGTTGCTGGCAGGTTGCTAATTTTTAAAAAATCGAATCAGAAGCCATCTAACACCTTATATTTATAAATATAAGGTGTTAAATGGCTTCTCTGCTCCTCTGCTGGTCCTTTTGGTCGGTTGGTTCCAGCAGAGGAGCAGACATCACAGTGAGTACACCCAACACCACACTTAGCCCCCAGATCACCCCCCATCACCCCAATTAACCCCTTGATCACCCCTTGATCGCCCCTGTCAATCACTAGTGAAAGGGAAAAAAGTGATCATTGTAAACTGTCACTTTTTTTTCCACTAGTATTGAAGGTTAGGTTTAGGATAGTTTAGGTCCCTTGGTTAGGTAGTTTAGCGTCAGTTAGCGCCCAGCCCACCGCACTGCAGTCACTGATTCGCTGATTAGCATTTGTACTTTTATAGTATCTGTAAGTGATCAAAACTGATCACAGTCAGATCTATAATTGAATTAGTGTCACCTTAGTTTACCCTCCACCAAAAACGCAGTGTTTGCCCGATCAGGCCTGATCGGTCGCCCACACGTGCGTTCACCCACGCCCGCCCCGCCGCAGTGACAAAAAATATATATTTTTTTGATCACTGCACAATCACTTTACAAGCGCTGCGGCGATAAAAAAAATCAGTTTTGATATTTTTTATCTATCGCAGCGGCCTCCGGCCTCCGGTACTTCGCTAGCCTCCCATTTGTAAGACAGGCTTGCTTTTTTTCTTGGGTAGTCTCAGGGAATACCCCTAAATTTAGTAGTCCAAATGTCAAACAGGGGGTATTCTTCTGAAGAGGCCTACAGGCTTCTGACCCAGTCGGATGAGGAATGGGAACCCTCATCTGACGAATCTAGCGGGTCAGAATATAAACCTGTAGAAAGCAGTGTCAGTCTGACCCAAAGTTCGGACGAGGAGGTTGAGGTCCCTGATAGCACCAGGCGTACCCGGCCCCGTGTCGCTAGACCACAGGTTGCGCAGGATCCGCTTCAAGAGCAGCAGAGTGGGGCTGGCGCTGTCGGATTACGTGGTGAGGCATACACCAGCAGCGCAGCCCTCCCTGGACCTAGTACCAGCACTGCCGTACAACATGGTGAAGTGGCGAGCACCAGAAGGGCAGTTGAAGCTGGTACGGTGGCACGTGCAGTAGTTACCCCGTCGCAGCCACCGCACAGACAGGCCCGTAGAGCCCCTAGAGTCCCTGAGGTGCTGGCAAACCCTGATTGGCAGTCCCCAACTTCAGCTGCACCTGTAGTTCCCCCTTTCACCACCCAGTCTGGAGTTCGGGTTGAGACAGCTCAGATCGGTTTGGCACTCAGAATTTTTGAGCTGTTCTTGATGTCACGAGGGTATCAAGAGCCACGTCTGACTCCGTTATACCCGGGGTCAGGAAGTCGCAGCGGGTGGCTGCGCGCTCTATATCTAAAGATCACGTTGTTTCTTAGTGATTGTTTTCTGTGTTTGCCTTGCTATCCTTTTTGTCTCACTCAGGGATCCGTAGCTTCTCCTCCTCAGCTGTTTCTTGTCTGCCACTCCCAACCTCCTTATATTCTCCCCTCACACTTCTCTAGTTGCCAGTTATAGAGCTTCCTGCCTGGACATCTATACTGACCCACTGGAGTTGTGAATCCTGGTTGTCGTTCCAGAGTGCTGCCCTCCGGATCCCTGTTGGGCTTATTGTTGTCTCCTGTTGTCGCCCTCCTGGGATTATATGTTGAGTCTGTGTTGTCTGTCCTCCCCTTGGTGTTTTCCCTTAGAGCTAGTGGTGCGGACTAGTGTTCCCACCGCCCTGTTCACTATCTAGGGCTCAGCTCAGGGAAAGCCAGGGCTTTAGGCACGTGATCGGCGTACGGGTGAGGAACCCGTCTAGGGACGTCAGGGCAGCCAGGTGCCAGCCGCAAGGTGAGTCAGGGGTCACCACCTTCCCTCTCACTTGGGCAGGGTCTTCCTCGTTCCCTCCCTCTGTGTCACGTATGTGATAGTCACGCCGACCGTGATATTATAACTGGCCCTTACTTTTTGAGAAGAAAAAAATAAATAAAATTTATTTGTTGTTTTTTTTTTCTCTACTTAGAATCCAATATGGATCCTATTGATGCCTTGGCAGAACAGCTTCAAGGCCTGTCTTTGGAGGTGGCAGGATTGAAGGCGTCTGTTCTCCAACAACAGCAGCAAATGCAGCAGACCGCACCCCCAGCGGTTGCTATGGGTAACCAGGTTGTTACAGAACCCAAGGTTGCTCTTCCTGACAGATTTTCTGGGGGAAGGGACAAATTTGCGACGTTCCGTGAGGCCTGCAAATTATATTTTAAGTTGCGCCCTTACTCCTCAGGTAATGAAGAACAGCGGGTAGGGATTGTCATTTCCCTGCTTCAGGGGGATCCGCAATCCTGGGCGTTCTCGTTACCCCCTGGTTCTCAGGCTCTTCGGTCAGTGGAGGGATTTTTTGGGGCTTTGGGTCTCATATATGATGACCCTGACCTAGTCGCCCTGGCTGAGTCAAAGTTACGGAGACTCCTACAGGGAGATCGGTCAGCAGAGGAATATTGCTCAGAGTTCCTTAGGTGGGCTACGGATACTCAGTGGAACGACCCGGCTCTCAGGAGTCAGTTCTGCTCTGGGTTATCTGAAAGGGTTAAGGATGCACTGGCGCTGTATGAGACCCCCCTTTCCCTTGATGCTGTTATGTCCCTCTCTATCAGAATAGATAGACGTCTTAGGGAGAGATCGAAAGTTCCTGAGCAATTGGTTACCTCTCCCAAGCAACAGTCAGCCTGTACTGACTTAGATGAGCCTATGCAGCTAGGCGGAACTTCTCGTCAGGTCCGTCCTCCCGAGGTTCGCCGTAGGGGGGGGGCTTGTTTTTTCTGTGGGGGGAAGGGTCATTTCATTAATGTCTGTCCCTCCTTTCTCAAAAACAAAAGACCGTCGGAAAACTACTAACCCCGGGCTGTGCGGAGGATGTCAGCCGGGGGGTATACGTTTCCTCCATACGAACATCTCAATTTGTGTTACCAGCGGTCATTGTTTTTGGTGTTAAGACGGAGTCTATTTCTTTTTTTCTAGACAGTGGAGCAGGGGTAAACTTGATTGATGCCCATTTTGCCCGCACTATGGGTTTGTCTCTCTGTACGCTGCAGAGACCTATTCCCGTATTCGCTATAGATTCTGCTCCTCTGTCTCAGAGAAACCTCACCCACATTGTTCATAATTTACACCTTCGGGTAGGGGACCACCATAATGAGTGTCTTTCATGTTACGTTCTGGAGGGCCTTCCCTCTCCGGTGGTATTGGGTCTTCCCTGGTTGGTAGCGCACAATCCAGTGGTGGATTGGCAGGCCAGGGAGATATTGGAGTGGAGTGAGCATTGCAGAGAGAATTGCTTAAATAACAATTGCTTAATCGCCTCCATAGCTCCCCTACCTACATTTATTTCGGACTTTGAGGAAGTTTTTTCTGAAAAGGGTTGTCAGAAGCTACCACCTCATCGTCCTTATGATTGCCCGGTTAACCTGATTCCCGGGGCAAAATTACCCAAGTCCAGGTTGTATAATCTTTCGGGTCCCGAGAGACAAGCCATGAAAGATTATATCTCCGAGAGTCTGGCTAAGGGACACATCAGACCCTCTTCTTCACCCGTGGCTGCAGGGTTTTTCTTTGTTAAAAAGAAAGATGGGGGCCTGCGTCCTCGCTTAGATTTCCGTGAGTTAAACCAGATAACCATCCGTGACCCATACCCTCTTCCTCTCATTTCTGACCTTTTTAATCAGATTGCGGGTGCTAAGTGGTTCTCCAAACTTGATCTTAGGGGGGCCTACAATCTGATTCGTATCAAGGAAGGGGATGAGTGGAAGACAGCTTTTAACACCCCTGAGGGGCATTATGAAAATCTAGTTATGCCTTTCGGTCTGACCAATGCCCCTGCTGTCTTCCAACATTTCGTTAATGATATTTTTAGTCATCTCATCGGCAGGTTTGTAGTCATATACCTAGATGATATCTTAATTTATTCGGCTGATCTGAAAACACATGAGGTGCATGTCAGGCAAGTACTGCAGGTCCTACGGACGAATAAATTATATGCGAAAATTGAAAAATGTGTCTTCGCCGTTCAGGAATTACAGTTCCTGGGATATCTATTATCTTCTTCAGGTTTCCGCATGGATCCTGGGAAGGTCCAGGCAATTTTAGATTGGGATCTTCCTGAGAACCTTAAAGCCCTACAACGGTTTTTGGGTTTCGCTAATTTCTATAGAAAGTTCATTAAAAATTATTCAGTGATCGTTAAACCCCTTACCGACATGACTAGGAAGGGGACGGATTTTTCCAAATGGTCTGACGCCGCTAAAGATGCATTTTCCTCTCTAAAGGAGAGGTTTACCTTGGCACCTGTTTTAATTCAACCTGATGTCTCCCAGCCTTTTATTGTCGAGGTAGATGCGTCAGAGGTGGGAGTGGGGGCTGTATTGTCTCAGGGTCCGTCTCCTGGCAAATGGCGTCCTTGCGCTTTCTTTTCCAAAAAATTATCTTCTGCAGAGAAGAATTATGATATTGGAAATAGGGAACTGTTGGCGATTAAACTGGCGCTTGAAGAGTGGCGTCACTTCTTAGAGGGAGCAATCCACCCCGTCACGGTGATTACGGATCACAAAAACCTTCTGTACCTAGAATCGGCTAAGCGTCTCACCCCTAGACAAGCTAGGTGGTCGCTATTCTTTACCAGATTTAACTTTGTAATCACCTATCGTCCTGGGGCAAAAAATACCAAGGCAGACGCATTATCTCGTAGTTTCCCTGGAGGGGGTAATGTTAGTGATCCGGTACCTATTTTACAAAGAGGAGTGGTTGTCTCTGCTGTACACTCTGTTCTAGAGGGAAAGGTGTTAGAGGCTCAGGGGGACGCCCCGGCCTCTTGCCCCTCAGAGAAATAGTTTGTACCGTTAAACCTGCGTCTTGAATTATTGAAAGAACATCATAATTCGGCACTTGCTGGACACCCGGGTAGTAAAGCAACCTTGGAGCTATTATCTCGTCGTTTTTGGTGGCCAAGGTTGCGTCAGGATGTAATGGATTTCGTGTCTACTTGTTCTACTTGTGCACGCGCGAAAGTCTCTCATACACGTCCAGCAGGGTCTTTATTGCCACTTTTCATCCCCAATAGGCCATGGACACATCTGTCAATGGATTTCATCACTGACTTACCGTTGTCGGCGGGTAAAACAGTTATCTTGGTAGTAGTAGACAGGTTTAGCAAAATGGTACACTTTATTGCGCTACCCGCACTTCCTAATGCTAAAAATCTTGCTCAGGTGTTTATCAGTGAAATCGTGAAGCTTCACGGGGTCCCTTCCGATGTGGTTTCGGATCGGGGAACCCAGTTTATTTCTAAGTTTTGGAAAGCTTTTTGTTCCCGTTTGGGGGTTCACTTGTCCTTTTCCTCAGCTTTCCATCCTCAGTCGAATGGACAGACTGAGCGTACCAACCAAAACCTAGAAACATATTTAAGGTGTTTTGTGTCTGAAAACCAAGAGTTGTGGTCATCATATTTACCGTTAGCTGAGTTTGCCATAAATAATCATTATCAGGAGTCCACTGGCAAGTCACCATTCCTTGGTGCATACGGTTTTCATCCCCAATTTTGTACTTTTAAAGAGGAGGGGTCTTCTGGGGTTCCCGAAGAGGAAAGGTTTTCTTCATCTCTTTCATCGGTATGGCAGAAGGTGCAAGTTAACCTGAAAAAGATGAGTGGTAAATATAAACGCATGGCCGATAAGAAACGGTCGCCAGGTCCGGACCTAGGAGTGAATGACTATGTGTGGTTGTCTACTAGGAATATTAAGTTGAAGGTTTCCTTCTTGGAAACTGGGCCCTAGGTTCATTGGTCCCTATAAAATAGTAGCCGTCATTAACCCTGTGGCTTTTCGCCTGGAGCTACCTCAGACTTTTAAGATCCATAACGTCTTCCATAAATCGTTACTCAAGAAGTATGTTCCACCTCTAGAACCATCGCCGCTGCCACCTCCTCCTGTTATTGTGGCTGGTAATCTGGAGTTTCAAATAGCCAGAATTGTTGATTCTCGTCGGGTCCGCCGCTCTCTTCAGTATCTGGTGCATTGGAGAGGTTACGGTCCCGAGGAAAGAATGTGGGTTCCAGCGTCAGAGGTAAACGCCAACAGGTTAATTCAGGCTTTCCATGCCTCTCATCCGGAGAGACCTGGTCCTGAGTGTCCGGAGGCCCCTCGTGAAAGGGGGGGTACTGTCACGAGGGTATCAAGAGCCACGTCTGACTCCGTTATACCCGGGGTCAGGAAGTCGCAGCGGGTGGCTGCGCGCTCTATATCTAAAGATCACGTTGTTTCTTAGTGATTGTTTTCTGTGTTTGCCTTGCTATCCTTTTTGTCTCACTCAGGGATCCGTAGCTTCTCCTCCTCAGCTGTTTCTTGTCTGCCACTCCCAACCTCCTTATATTCTCCCCTCACACTTCTCTAGTTGCCAGTTATAGAGCTTCCTGCCTGGACATCTATACTGACCCACTGGAGTTGTGAATCCTGGTTGTCGTTCCAGAGTGCTGCCCTCCGGATCCCTGTTGGGCTTATTGTTGTCTCCTGTTGTCGCCCTCCTGGGATTATATGTTGAGTCTGTGTTGTCTGTCCTCCCCTTGGTGTTTTCCCTTAGAGCTAGTGGTGCGGACTAGTGTTCCCACCGCCCTGTTCACTATCTAGGGCTCAGCTCAGGGAAAGCCAGGGCTTTAGGCACGTGATCGGCGTACGGGTGAGGAACCCGTCTAGGGACGTCAGGGCAGCCAGGTGCCAGCCGCAAGGTGAGTCAGGGGTCACCACCTTCCCTCTCACTTGGGCAGGGCCTTCCTCGTTCCCTCCCTCTGTGTCACGTATGTGATAGTCACGCCGACCGTGATACTTGACTGCGGAGCTCTTGGACTTAGTCGTGGCAGAAACAAATCGGTATGCCACTCAATTTATAGCCACCAACCCGGGAAGCTATTATGCCCAGCCTTTCCGGTGGAAACCAGTCCAAGTTTCCGAATTAAAAACTTTTCTGGGCCTTCTCCTGAACATGGGTCTAACCAAAAAGCATGAATTGCGGTCATATTGGTCCACGAACCCGATTCATCACATGCCCATGTTCTCTGCTGCTATGTCCAGGGCACGTTTTGAGACCATCCTGCGTTTCCTGCACTTTAGCGACAACAGCACCTCCCGTCCCAGATGCCACCCAGCTTTTGACCGGCTCCACAAAATTTGGCCCCTCATAGAACACTTCAGCCAGAAATTTGCAGATTTGTATACCCCTGAGCAAAACATCTGCGTAGACGAGTCCCTTATACATTTTACCAGGCGCCTTGGCTTCAAACAATACATCCCAAGCAAGCGCGCCCGGTATGGGGTCAAATTGTATAAGCTCTGTGAAAGGGCCACAGGCTATACCCACAAATTTTGGCTCTATGAGGGAAAAGATCAGACCCTGGAGCCGGTCGGTTGCCCTGACTACCTGGGGAGCAGTGGGAAGACAGTCTGGGACTTGGTGTCACCCTTATTCGGCAAGGGGTACCATCTTTATGTGGACAATTTTTACACAAGTGTGCCCCTCTTCAGGCATTTGTTCCTAGAACAGATTGGCTGCTGTGGCACCGTGCGACCTAGTCGCCGGGGCTTCCCCCAACGGCTCGTTACCACCCGTCTTGCAAGGGGGGAAAGGCCTGCCTTGTGTAACGAAGAACTGCTCCCGGTGAAATGGAGAGACAAGCGTGACGTTTACATGCTATCCTCCATTCACGCAGACATGACAATACAAATTGAACGGGCAACCCGTGTCATTGAAAAGCCCCTCTCAGTCCACGACTATAATGCACTCATGGGAGGGGTGGACTTCAATGACCAGATGTTGGCTCCCTATTTAGTTTCCCGACGCACCAGACGCTGGTATAAGAAGGTGTCTGTATATTTGATTCAATTGGCGATGTACAATAGTTTTGTTCTCTACAGTAAGGCTTGGAGAACGGGATCCTTCCTCAAATTTCAGGAAGAGATCATCGCGAACCTCCTGTATCCAGGAGGTTCCGTGGCCCCAACCACCAGTATAGTGAGCCGTCTACACGAGCGACATTTCCCCAGTGTCATTGCTGGTACCTCAACCCAACCGTCACCCCGAAAAAGATGTTGTGTCTGTAGCAGAAGTGGAATAAGGTGTGACACCCGCTATTTCTGTCCTGACTGTTCTGACCACCCTGCCCTATGTTTGGAGAGTGTTTCCGGAAGTACCACACACAGGTACACTTAGCATAGGGATTGCATCTCACAGGACAGGCACACAGGGCTATTAGGGCCCTTTTACTCACAGCTGCTGCAAACCTCTCCTTTCACCTGGGATAAAGTGCATAATGTACTTCGCCACATCTTTGGGCGATTTGCGCTTTGCACATTGTCCCATAGGGAAGGAGAGGTTTGTCCTATAAAGGTAAAAAAAAAAAAAAAAAAAACACTGATAAGCAAAAAAGTTAACGTTCAGTTCAAAAAGTTAAATAAAGTTTATATGTTCCGTTCAAATTTTATTGTAAAGTTAATAAATTTATTGCGTTGTGGCCTGGTTTTTTCTTTTTTTTTTTTTTTTTTTTACCTTCCAGGTGGACCAACTGATGAACCAGCTGCAGCACTGATGTGCATTCTGACAGAAGCATTGCGCTGCTGTCAGATTACACAAAAGTCAGTGTATGCGGTGCTGCAAGACGAGATTTCTCCTCTGCAGTAAAAGATACGTTTGCCGAGGCATATGAGCTGAGGAGGTGGCGGTGTTCATATACTTTGGCAAACACTTTGTATATATAAAAAAAAATATCCCGGCAATGATTTATTCATCCACATCGATTGATGTGAATGGAGAAATCGGGTTTGCCAGGGCATACGAGCTAAGTGGGTATGGATGTTGGGCGGAGCTCCTATGTCCTGGCAGACGCCTTTCCCCTCCTTTTTTTTTTTTTGGCAGAGATTTTTTCATCCACATTGATCGATGCGAATGAAGAAATCTGTGCCGTTCATTTTTTCTTTCAGCCCAGAGGCTGAACGTAAAAAAAAAATATCTCATTACCCGTATGTTCAATATAAGGAGAATAGCAGAAACTCCTAATGCTGGCCATACATGTAATAATTGCGGAGACCCTCAAATGCCAGGGCAGTACAAACACCCCACAAATGACCCCATTTTGGAAAGAAGACACCCCAAGGTATTCACTGAGGGGCATATTGAGTCCATGAAAGATTGAAATTTTTGTCCCAAGTTAGCGGAAAGGGAGACTTTATGAGAAAAAAAAAATCTATTTCCGCTAACTTGTGGCAAATTTTTTTTATTTCTATGAACTCGCCATGCCCCTCATTGAATACCTTGGGGTGTCTTCTTTCCAAAATGGGGTCACATGTGGGGTATTTATACTGCCCTGGCATTTTAGGGGCCCTAAAGCGTGAGAAGAAGTATGGGAGCCAAATGTCTAAAAATGCCCTCCTTAAAGGAATGTGGGCCCCTTTGCGCATCTAGGCTGCAAAAAAGTGTCACACATCTGGTATTTCCGTACTCAGGAGAAGTTGGGGAATGTGTTTTGGGGTGTCATTTTACATATACCCATGCTGGGTGAGAGAAATATCTCGGTCAAATGCCAACTTTGTATAAAAAAATGGGAAAAGTTGTCTTTTGCCGAGATATTTATCTCACCCAGCATGAGTATATGTAAAATGACACCCCAAAACACATTGCCCAACTGCTCCTGAGTACGGCAATACCACATGTGTGACACTTTTTTGCAGAGGCAATAGTGCGAGACGCGAGATTTCGCTCAAAGCCGGCCCGCGCATGCGCATCGCGGGCCGGCAAAATTAAAAGAAGTATTTCGTCACCAGCCTGCCAGCAACGATCATTGGCTGGCAGGCTGGCGATTTTCAAAAAATCCAATCCAAAGTCATATAACAGATCATATTAGTAAATATGATCTGTTATATGGCTTGTCTGCTCCTGTGCTGGTCCTTTTCGTCGGTTGGATCCAGCACAGGAGCAGACTGAACTGTGAGTACACCAACACTACACCTTAGCCCCAGATCACCCACCTGCACCCCAATTAACCCTTTGATCACCCCTTTGATCGCCCCTGTCAATCACTAGTGAAAGGAAAAAAAGTGATCAGTGTAAACTGTCACTTTTTTTTTTTCACTGGTATTGGCTGTTAGGTTTTAGGGATAGTTTAGGCCCCTTGGTTAGGTAGTTAGCGTCAGTTAGCGCCCACCCCACCGCACCGCAGTCACTTTTATTCGCTGTTTAGCGTATCGCTAATCAGCATTTGTACTTTTATAGTATCTGTAAGTGATCAAAACTGATCACGGTCAGATCTATAATAGTATTAGTGTCACTTTAGTTTGCCCTCCACCCAAAACGCAGTGTTTGCCCGATCAGGCCTGATCGGTCGCCCACACGTGCGTTCACCCACGCCCGCCCCACCGCAGTGACAAAAAATATATATTTTTTGATCACTGCTCATTCATTTTACACGCACTGCGGCGATAAAAAAATCAGTTTTGATATTTTTTATCAACCGCAGCGGCCTCCGGTACTTCGCTAGCCTCCCCTTTGTAAGACAGGTTTGCTTTTTTTCTTGGGTAGTCTCAGGGAATACCCCTAAATTTAGTAGTCCAAAATGTCAAACAGGGGGTATTCTTCTGAAGAGGCCTACAGGATTCTGACCCAGTCGGATGAGGAGTGGGAACCCTCATCTGACGAATCTAGCGGGTCAGAATATGAACCTGTGGAAAGCAGTGGCTCTCTGACCCAAAGTTCGGACGACGAGGTGGAGGTCCCTGGCAGCACCAGGCGTACCCGGCCCCATGTCGCTAGACCACAGGTTACGCAGGATCCGCTTCAAGAGCAGCAGAGTGGGGCTGTCGCTGCCGGATCACGTGGTGAGGCATACACCAGCAGCGCAGCCCTTCCTGGACCTAGTACCAGCACTGCCGTACAACCTGGTGAAGTAGCGAGCACCAGAAGGGTAGTTGAAGCTGGTACGGTGGCACGTGCACTAGTTACCCCGTCGCAGCCACCGCACAGACAGGCCCGTAGAGCCCCTAGAGTCCCTGAGGTGCTGGCAAATCCTGATTGGCAGTCACCAACTTCAGCCGCACCAGTAGTTCCCCCTTTCACCGCCCAGTCTGGAGTTCGGGTTGAGACGGCTCAAATCGGTTCGGCCCTGGGATTTTTTGAGCTGTTCTTGACTGCGGAGCTCTTGGACTTAGTCGTGGCAGAGACCAACCAGTATGCCACACAATTTATAACCGCAAACCCGGGAAGCTATTATGCCCAGCCTTTCCGGTGGAAACCAGTCCAAGTTTCCGAACTTAAAATTTTTTTGGGCCTTCTCCTCAACATGGGCCTGACAAAAAAGCATGAATTGCGGTCATATTGGTCAACGCACCCAATTCATCACATGCCTATGTTCTCTGCTGCTATGTCCAGGACACGATTTGAGACCATCCTCCGTTTTCTGCATTTTAGCGACAACACCACCTCCCGTCCCAGAGGCCACCCTGCTTTTGACCGGCTCCACAAAATTCGGCCCCTCATAGACCATTTCAACCTGAAATTTGCAGATTTGTATACCCCTGAGCAAAACATCTGCGTAGACGAGTCCCTAATACATTTTACCGGGCGCCTTGGCTTCAAACAATACATCCCAAGCAAGCGTGCCCGGTATGGGGTCAAATTGTATAAGCTCTGTGAAAGGGCCACAGGCTATACCCACAAATTTCAGATCTATGAGGGAAAAGATCAGACCCTGGAGCCGGTCGGTTGCCCTGACTACCTGGGGAGCAGTGGGAAGACAGTCTGGGACTTGGTGTCACCCTTATTCGGCAAGGGGTACCATCTTTATGTGGACAATTTCTACACAAGTGTGGCCCTCTTTAGGCATTTGTTTCTTGAACGGATTTGCGCCTGTGGCACCGTGCGACCTAGTCGCCGGGGCTTCCCCCAACGGCTTGTAACCACCCGTCTAGATAGGGGGCAGAGGGCTGCCTTGTGTAACGAAGAACTGCTCGCGGTGAAATGGAGAGACAAGCGTGACGTTTACATGCTCTCCTCCATTCACGCAGACACGACAATCCAAATTGAGCGAGCAACCCGTGTCATTGAAAAGCCCCTCTGTGTCCACGACTATAATGCGCTCATGGGAGGGGTGGACTTCAATGACCAGATGTTGTCTCCGTATTTAGTTTCCCGCAGAACCAGACGCTGGTATAAGAAGGTGTATGTATATTTGATTCAATTGGCGCTGTACAATAGTTTTGTTCTCTACAGTAAGGCTGGGAGAACAGGATCCTTCCTCAAATTCCAGGAAGAGATCATCGAGAACCTCCTTTACCCAGGAGGTTCCGTGGCCCCATCCACCAGTGTAGTTAGCCGTCTACACGAGCGACATTTCCCCAGTGTCGTTCCTGGTACCTCAACCCAACCGTCACCCCGAAAAAGATGTCGTGTCTGTAGCAGGAGTGGAATAAGGCGTGACACCCGCTATTTCTGTCCTGACTGTGCTGACCACCCTGCCCTATGCTATGGAGAGTGTTTCCGGAAGTACCACACACAGGTACACCTAGCATAGGGATCACATCTCACCAGGACAGGCACACAGGGCTATTAGGGCCCATTCACTCACAGCTGCTGCAAACCTCTCCTTTCACCTGGGATAAAGTGCATAACGTACTTCGCCACATCTTTGGGCGATTTGCGCTTTGCACATTGTCCCATGGGGAAGGAGAGGTTTGTTCTATAAAGGTAAAAAAAACTAAACAAAAAAAAAAATACCGGTAAGTAAAAAAGTTAAACGTTCAGTTAAAAAAGTTTAAAAAAAGTTTCTATGTTCTGTTCAACAGTTAATAAAGTTATTGCTTTGCGGCCTGGTTTTTTCTTTTTTGTTTTGTTTTTTTTACCTTTCAGGTGGACCAACCGATCGACTAGCTGCAGCACTGATGTGCATTCGGACAGAAGCATTGCGCTGCTGTCAGATTACACGCAAGTCGGTGTATGCGGCGCTGCAAGACGAGATTTCTCCTCTGCAGTAAAAGATACGTTTGCCGAGGCATATGAGCTGAGGAGGTGGCGGTGTTCATATACTTTGGCAAACACTTTGTATAAATAAAAAAAAAAATCCCGGCAATGATTTATTCATCCACATCGATTGATGTGAATGGAGAAATCTGGTTTGCCAGGGCATACGAGCTGAAGTGGGTATGGATGTTGGGCGGAGCTCCTATGTCCTGGCAGACGCCTTTCCCCTCCTTTTTCTTTTTTTGGCAGAGATTTTTTCATCCACATTGATCGATGCGAATGAAGAAATCTGTGCCGTTCATTTTTTTCTTTCAGCCCAGAGGCTGAACGGAAAAAAAAAATCTCATTACCCGTATGCTCAATATAAGGAGAATAGCAGAAACTCCTAATGCTGGGCATACATGTAATGATTGCGGAGACCCTCAAATGCCAGGGCAGTAAAAACACCCCACAAATAACACCATTTTGGAAAGAAGACACCCCAAGGTATTCGCTGAGGGGCATATTGAGTCCATGAAAGATTGAAATTTTTGTCCCAAGTTAGCGGAAAGGGAGACTTTGTGAGAACAAAATCAAAAAAATCAATTTCCGCTAACTTGTGCCAAAATTTTTTTTTTTCAATGAACTCGCCATGCCCCTCATTGAATACCTTGGGGTGTCTTCTTTCCAAAATGGGGTCACATGTGGGGTATTTATACTGCCCTGGCATTTTAGGGGCCCCAAAGCGTGAGAAGAAGTCTGGTATCCAAATGTCTAAAAATGCCCTCCTAAAAGGAATTTGGGCCCCTTTGCCCACCTAGGCTGCAAAAAAGTGTCACACATCTGGTATCTTCGTACTCAGGAGAAGTTGACGAATGTGTTTTGGGGTGTCTTTTTACATATACCCATGCTGGGTGAGAGAAATATCTTGGTCAAATGCCAACTTTGTATAAAAAAATGGGAAAAGTTGTCTTTTGCCAAGATATTTCTCTCACCCAGCATGGGTATATGTAAAATGACACCACAAAACACATTCCCCACCTTCTCCCGAGTACGGAGATACCAGATGTGTGACACTTTTTTGCAGCCTAGGTGGGCAAAGGGGCCCACATTCCAAAGAGCACCTTTCGGATTTCACAGGTCATTTACCTACTTACCACACATTAGGGCCCCTGGAAAATGCCAGGGCAGTATAACTACCCCACAAGTGACCCCATTTTGGAAAGAAGACACCCCAAGGTATTCCGTGAGGGGCATGGCGAGTTCCTAGAATTTTTTATTTTTTGTCACAAGTTAATGGAAAATGATGATTTTTTTTTTTTTTTTTCATACAAAGTCTCATATTCCACTAACTTGTGACAATAAATAAAAACTTCCATGAACTCACTATGCCCATCAGCGAATACCTTGGGGTCTCTTCTTTCCAAAATGGGGTCACTTGTGGGGTAGTTATACTGCCCTGGCATTCTAGGGGCCCAAATGTGTGGTAAGGAGTTTGAAATCAAATTCAGTAAAAAATGACGAGTGAAATCCGAAAGGTGCTCTTTGCAATGTGGGCCCCTTTGCCCACCTAGGCTGCAAAAAAGTGTCACACATCTGGTATCTCCGTACTCAGGAGAAGGTGGGCAATGTGTTTTGGGGTGTCATTTTACATATACCCATGCTGGGTGAGAGAAATATCTTGGCAAAAGACAACTTTTCCCATTTTTTTATACAAAGTTGGCATTTGACCAAGATATTTATCTCACCCAGCATGGGTATATGTAAAAAGACACCCCAAAACACATTCCTCAACTTCTCCTGAGTACGGAGATACCAGATGTGTGACACTTTTTTGCAGCCTAGGTGGGCAAAGGGGCCCACATTCCAAAGAGCACCTTTCGGATTTCACAGGTCATTTTTTACTGAATTTGATTTCAAACTCCTTACCACACATTTGGGCCCCTAGAATGCCAGGGCAGTATAACTACCCCACAAGTGACCCCATTTTGGAAAGAAGAGACCCCAAGGTATTCGCTTATGGGCATAGTGAGTTCATGGAAGTTTTTATTTTTTGTCACAAGTTAGTGGAATATGAGACTTTGTAAGAAAAAAAAAAAAATCATCATTTTCCGCTAACTTGTGACAAAAAATAAAAAGTTCTATGAACTCACTATGCCCATCAGCGAATACCTTAGGGTGTGTACTTTCCGAAATGGGGTCATTTGTGGGGTGTTTGTACTGTCTGGATATTGTAGAACCTCAGGAAACATGACAGTTGCTCAGAAAGTCAGAGCTGCTTCAAAAAGCGGAAATTCACATTTTTGTACCATAGTTTGTAAACGCTATAACTTTTACCCAAACCATTTTTTTTTTTTACCCAAACATTTTTTTTTTATCAAAGACATGTAGAACAATAAATTTAGAGCAAAATTTATATATGGATGTAGTTTTTTTTTGCAAAATTTGACAACTGAAAGTGAAAAATGTCATTTTTTTGCAAAAAAATCGTTAAATTTCGATTAATAACAAAAAAAGTAAAAATGTCAGCAGCAAAGAAATACCACCAAATGAAAGCTCTATTAGTGAGAAGAAAAGGAGGTAAAATTCATTTGGGTGGTTAGTTGCATGACCGAGCAATAAACGGTGAAAGTAGTGTAGGTCAGAAGTGTAAAAAGTGGCCTGGTCTTTCAGGGTGTTTAAGCACTGGGGGCTGAAGTGGTTAAGCTAAAGGGGCTGAAGTGGTCAAAAAAACGCAAAATAGTTAAAGGTAATAAGTAGAGTTGAGCGAACACCTGGATGTTCGGGTTCGAGAAGTTCGGCCGAACTTCCCGGAAATGTTCGGGTTCGGGTTCCGAACCCGACCCGAACTTCGTCCCGAACCCGAACCCCATTGAAGTCAATAGGGACCCGAACTTTTGGGCACTAAAAAGGCTGTAAAACAGCCCAGGAAAGAGCTAGAGGGCTGCAAGAGGCAGCAACATGTAGGTAAATCCCCTGCAAACAAATGTGGATAGGGAAATGAATTAAAATAAAAATTAATAAAATAAAAATTAACCAATATCAATTGGACAGAAGTCCCATAGCAGAGAATCTGGCTTCACATCAGCAGAGAATCAGTCTCTTCATGCCATAGCAAAGAATCTGGCTTCGTGTCAGCAGAGAATCAGTCTCTTCATGCCATAGCAGAGAATCAGGCTTCATGTCAGCACAGATTCAGTCTTCATGTCATAGCAGAGAATCAGGCTTCACGTCACCCACCACTGGAACCGGCCACTGTCACACATTTAGGCCCGGCACCCAGACAGAGGAGAGAGGTCCCGTAACAGAGAATCTGGCCTTATGTCAGCGCAGAATCAGTCTTCATGTCATAGCAGAGAATCAGGCTTCACGTCACCCACCACTGGAACAGGCCACTGTCACATATTTAGGCCCCGGCACCCAGACAGAGGAGAGAGGTCCCATAACAGAGAATCTGGCCTTATGTCAGCACAGAATCAGTCTTCATGTCATAGCAGAGAATCAGGCTTCACGTCACCCACCACTGGAACAGGCCACTGTCACATATTTAGGCCCCGGCACCCAGACAGAGGAGAGAGGTCCCGTAACAGAGAATCTGGCCTTATGTCAGCGCAGAATCAGTCTTCATGTCATAGCAGAGAATCAGGCTTCACGTCACCCACCACTGGAACAGGCCACTGTCACATATTTAGGCCCCAGCACCCAGACAGAGGAGAGAGGTCCCGTAACAGAGAATCTGGCCTTATGTCAGTACAGAATCAGTCTTCATGTCATAGCAGAGAATCAGGCTTCACGTCACCCACCACTGGAACAGGCCACTGTCACATATTTAGGCCCAGGCACCCAGGCAGAGGAGAGAGGTCCCGTAACAGAGAATCTGGCCTTATGTCAGCACAGAATCAGTCTTCATGTCATAGCAGAGAATCAGGCTTCATGTCACCCACCACTGGAACAGGCCACTGTCACACATTTAGGCCCCGGCACCCAGACAGAGGAGAGAGGTTCCGTAACAGAGAATCTGGCCTTATGTCAGCGCAGAATCAGTCTTCATGTCATAGCAGAGAATCAGGCTTCACGTCACCCACCACTGGAACAGGCCACTGTCACATATTTAGGCCCCGGCACCCAGACAGAGGAGAGAGGTCCCGTAACAGAGAATCTGGCCTTATGTCAGCACAGAATCAGTCTTCATGTCATAGCAGAGAATCAGGCTTCACGTCACCCACCACTGGAACAGGCCACTGTCACATATTTAGGCCCAGGCACCCAGGCAGAGGAGAGAGGTCCCGTAACAGAGAATCTGGCCTTATGTCAGCACAGAATCAGTCTTCATGTCATAGCAGAGAATCAGGCTTCATGTCACCCACCACTGGAACAGGCCACTGTCACACATTTAGGCCCCGGCACCCAGACAGAGGAGAGAGGTTCCGTAACAGAGAATCTGGCCTTATGTCAGCGCAGAATCAGTCTTCATGTCATAGCAGAGAATCAGGCTTCACGTCACCCACCACTGGAACAGGCCACTGTCACATATTTAGGCCCCGGCACCCAGACAGAGGAGAGAGGTCCCGTAACAGAGAATCTGGCCTTATGTCAGCACAGAATCAGTCTTCATGTCATAGCAGAGAATCAGGCTTCACGTCACCCACCACTGGAACAGGCCACTGTCACATATTTAGGCCCAGGCACCCAGGCAGAGGAGAGAGGTCCTGTAACAGAGAATCTGGCCTTATGTCAGCACAGAATCAGTCTTCATGTCATAGCAGAGAATCAGGCTTCACGTCACCCACCACTGGAACAGGCCACTGTCACACATTTAGGCCCCGGCACCCAGACAGAGGAGAGGTTCATTCAACTTTGGGATGCCCCGCAATATAATGGTAAAATGAAAAGAAAAATAGGATTGAATGAGGAAGTGCCCTGGAGTACAATAATATATTGTTAAGGGGAGGTAGTTAATATCTAATCTGCACAAGGGATGGACAGGTCCTGTGGGATCCATGCCTGGTTCATTTTTATGAACGTCAGCTTGTCCACATTGGCTGTAGACAGGCGGCTGCGTTTGTCTGTAATGACGCCCCCTGCCGTGCTGAATACACGTTCAGACAAAACGCTGGCCGCCGAGCAGGACAGCACCTCCAAGGCATAAAAGGCTAGCTCTGGCCACGTGGACAATTTGGAGACCCAGAAGTTGAATGGGGCCGAACCATCAGTCAGTACGTGGAGGGGTGTGCACAGGTACTGTTCCACCATGTTAGTGAAATGTTGCCTCCTGCTAACACGTTCCGTATCAGGTGGTGGTGCAGTTAGCTGTGGCGTGGTGACAAAACTTTTCCACATCTCTGCCATGCTAACTCTGCCCTCAGAGGAGCTGGCCGTGACACAGCTGCGTTGGCGACCTCTTGCTCCTCCTCTGCCTTCGCCTTGGGCTTCCACTGGTTCCCCTGTGACATTTGGGAATGCTCTCAGTAGCGCGTCTACCAACGTGCGCTTGTACTCGCGCATCTTCCTATCACGCTCCAGTGTAGGAAGTAAGGTGGGCACATTGTCTTTGTACCGGGGATCCAGCAGGGTGGCAACCCAGTAGTCCGCACACGTTAAAATGTGGGCAACTCTGCTGTCGTTGCGCAGGCACTGCAGCATGTAGTCGCTCATGTGTGCCAGGCTGCCCAGAGGTAAGGACAAGCTGTCCTCTGTGGGAGGCGTATCGTCATCGTCCTGTGTTTCCCCCCAGCCACGCACCAGTGATGGGCCCGAGCTGCTTTGGGTGCCACCCCGCTGTGAACATGCTTCATCCTCATCCTCCTCCACCTCATCCTCGTCCTCCTCGTCCTCCAGTAGAGGGCCCTGTCTGGCCACATTTGTACCTGGCCTCTGGTGTTGCAAAAAACCTCCCTCTGAGTCACTTCGAAGAGACTGGCCTTAAAGTGCTAAAAATGACCCCTCTTCCTCCACTTCCTCCTGGGCCACCTCCTCTTCCATCATCGCCCTCAAGGAGACATAGAAGTGGTATTGTAACGCTGATAACGGCGTCATCGCCACTGGCCATGTTGGTGGAGTACTCGAAACAGCGCAACAGGGTACACAGGTCTCGCATGGAGGCCCAGTCATTGGTGGTGAAGTGATGCTGTTCCGCAGTGCGACTGACCCGTGCGTGCAGCAGCTGAAACTCCACTATGGCCTGCTGCTGCTCGCACAGTCTGTCCAGCATGTGCAAGGTGGAGTTCCACCCGGTGGGCACATCGCATATGAGGTGGTGAGCGGGAAGGCCAAAGTTACGCTGTAGCGCAGACAGGCGTGCAGCAGCAGGGTGTGAACGCCGGAAGCGGACGGCCCGCACTTTATGCAGCAGCTCTGACATGTCGGGGTAGTTGCGAATGAACTTCTGCACCACCAAATTCAGCACATGCGCCAGGCAAGGGATGTGCGTCAAACCGGCTAGTCCCAGAGCTGCAACGAGATTTCGCCCATTATCGCACACCACCAGGCCGGGCTTGAGGCTCACCGGTAGCAACCACTCGTCGGTCTGTTGTTCTATACCCCGCCACAACTCCTGTGCGGTGTGGGGCCTGTCCCCCAAACATATGAGTTTCAGAACGGCCTGCTGACGTTTACCCCGGGCTGTTGAGCAGGTGGAAGAAGAGGAGGAGGAAGCTGAGTAGGAGGAGGAGGAGACAAAAGGCAAAGAATGTTGCCCTGCGATCCTTGGCGGCGGAAGGACGTGCGCCAAACAGCTCTCCGCCTGGGGCCCAGCCGCCACTACATTTACCCAGTGTGCAGTTAGGGAGATATAGCGTCCCTGGCCGTGCTTACTGGTCCACGTATCTGTGGTTAGGTGGACCTTGCCACAGATGGCGTTGCGCAGTGCACACTTGATTTTATCGGACACTTGGTTGTGCAGGGAAGGCACGGCTCTCTTGGAGAATTAGTGGCGGCTGGGAACAACATACTGTGGGACAGCAAGCGACATGAGCTGTTTGAAGCTGTCTGTGTCCACCAGCCTAAATGACAGCATTTCATAGGCGAGTAGTTTAGAAATGCTGGCATTCAGGGCCAGGGATCGAGGGTGGCTAGGTGGGAATTTACGCTTTCTCTCAAATGTTTGTGAGATGGAGAGCTGAACGCTGCCGTGTGACATGGTTGAGATGCTTGGTGACGCAGGTGGTGGTGTTGGTGGTACATCCCATGTTTGCTGGGCGGCAGGTGCCAACGTTCCTCCAGAGGCGGAGGAAGAGGCCGAGGCGGCGGCAGCAGCAGCAGAAGAGGCCGAGGCGGCAGCAGCAGAAGAGGTAGCAGGGGGAGACTGAGTGATTTCTTTGTTTTTAAGGTGTTTACTCCACTGCAGTTCATGCTTTGCATGCAGGTGCCTGGTCATGCAGGTTGTGCTGAGGTTCAGAACATTAATGCCTCGCTTCAGGCTCTGATGGCACAGCGTGCAAACCACTCGGGTCTTGTCGTCAGCACATTGTTTAAAGAAGTGCCATGCCAGGGAACTCCTTGAAGCTGCCTTTGGGGTGCTCGGTCTCAGATGGCAGCAGTCAGTAGCAGGTGGAGTCTCTTAGCGACGGGTTTTCTGATTTTGCCCACTGCTCCCTCTTTTGCTACGCTGTTGGCTCGGTCTCACCACTGCCTCTTCCTCCGAACTGTGAAAGTCAGTGGAACGACCTTCATTCCATGTGGGGTCTAGGACCTCATCGTTCCCTGCATCGTCTTCCACCCAGTCTTGATCCCTGACCTCCTGTTCAGTCTGCACACTGCAGAAAGACGCAGCAGTTGGCACCTGTGTTTCGTCATCATCAGAGACGTGCTGAGGTGGTATTCCCATGTCCTCATCATCAAGAAACATAAGTGGTTGTGCGTTAGTGCATTCTATCTCTTCCACCCCTGGGGAAGGGCTAGGTGGATGCCCTTGGGAAACCCTGGCAGCAGAGTCTTCAAACAGCATAAGAGACTGCTGCATAACTTGAGGCTCAGACAGTTTCCCTGATATGCATGGGGGTGATGTGACAGACTGATGGGCTTGGTTTTCATGCGCCATCTGTGCGCTTTCTGCAGAAGACTGGGTGGGAGATAATGTGAACGTGCTGGATGCACTGTCGGCCACCCAATTGACTAATGCCTGTGCCTGCTCAGGCCTTACCATCCTTAGAACGGCATTGGGCCCCACCAAATATCGCTGTAAATTCTGCTGGCTACTAGGACCTGAGGTAGTTGGTTCACTAGGACGTGTGGCTGTGTCAGAACGGCCACGTCCTCTCCCAGCACCAGAGGGTCCACTAACACCACCACGACCATGTCCACGTCCGCGTCCCTTATTAGATGTTTTCCTCATTGTTCCCGTTCACCACAATTTTGAAAATGGCAAATTTGGGAATAGTTTTTCAACCAAGAACAAAAACTGTGCTTTTACGGTCACTACAAATAATTTGACCAGCTCAAACAGTACAGATTTGGTTGAATAGAAATGTGAGGCCTATTTTTTTTTGCGCTGTGTGACAGGTATACGTTTAATCACAGAATTAGACTTGTATCTGCACGGTAGCGTGTGTGTTAAGTTTTTCTGAATGACACTATCAGCACCTTGAATCTAAGATATCCTTTTTGTGATAGATTTCAAGTAGGCCTCATATAGCATAAACTACTTATTTTGAGAATGTCAAATTTGGGAATAGTTTTTCAACCCAGAACAAAAACTGTGCTTTTACGGTCACTACAAATAACTTGACCAGCTCAAACAGTACAGATTTGGTTGAATAGAAATGTGAGGCCTATTTTTTTTGGCGCTGTGTGACAGGTATATGTTTAATCACAGAATTAGACTTGTATCTGCACCGTAGCGTGTGTGTTAAGTTTTTCTGAATGACACTATCAGCACCTTGAATCTAAGATATCCTTTTTGGGATAGATTTCAAGTAGGCCTCATATAGCATAAACTACTTATTTTGAGAATGTCAAATTTGGGAATAGTTTTTCAACCCAGAACAAAAACTGTGCTTTTACGGTCACTACAAATAACTTGACCAGCTCAAACAGTACAGATTTGGTTGAATAGAAATGTGAGGCCTATTTTTTTTTGCGCTGTGTGACAGGTATACGTTTAATCACAGAATTAGACTTGTATCTGCACGGTAGCGTGTGTGTTAAGTTTTTCTGAATGACACTATCAGCACCTTGAATCTAAGATATCCTTTTTGGGATAGATTTCAAGTAGGCCTCATATAGCATAAACTACTTATTTTGAGAATGTCAAATTTGGGAATAGTTTTTCAACCCAGAACAAAAACTGTGCTTTTACGGTCACTACAAATAACTTGACCAGCTCAAACAGTACAGATTTGGTTGAATAGAAATGTGAGGCCTATTTTTTTTTTGCGCTGTGTGACAGGTATACGTTTAATCACAGAATTAGACTTGTATCTGCACGGTAGCGTGTGTGTTAAGTTTTTCTGAATGACACTATCAGCACCTTGAATCTAAGATATCCTTTTTGGGATAGATTTCAAGTAGGCCTCATATAGCATAAACTACTTAGTTATTTTGAGAATGTCAAATTTGGGAATAGTTTTTCAACCAAGAACAAAAACTGTGCTTTTACGGTCATTACAAATAACTTGACCAGCTCAAACAGTACAGATTTGGTTGAATAGAAATGTGAGGCCTATTTTTTTTTGCGCTGTGTGACAGGTATACGTTTAATCACAGAATTAGACTTGTATCTGCATGGTAGCGTGTGTGTTAAGTTTTTCTGAATGACACTATCAGCACCTTGAATCTAAGATATCCTTTTTGGGATAGATTTCAAGTAGGCCTCATATAGCATAAACTACTTATTTTGAGAATGTCAAATTTGGGAATAGTTTTTCACCCCAGAACAAAAACTGTGCTTTTACGGTCACTACAAATAACTTGACCAGCTCAAACAGTACAGATTTGGTTGAATAGAAATGTGAGGCCTATTTTTTTTTGCGCTGTGTGACAGGTATACGTTTAATTACAGAATTAGACTTGTATCTGCACGGTAGCGTGTGTGTTAAGTTTTTCTGAATGACACTATCAGCACCTTGAATCTAAGATATCCTTTTTGGGATAGATTTCAAGTAGGCCTCATATAGCATAAACTACTTATTTTGAGAATGTCAAATTTGGGAATAGTTTTTCAACCCAGAACAAAAACTGTGCTTTTAAGGTCACTACAAATACCTTGACCAGCTCAAACAGTACAGATTTGGTTGAATAGAAATGTGAGGCCTATTTTTTTTTGCGCTGTGTGACAGGTATACGTTTAATCACAGAATTAGACTTGTATCTGCACGGTAGCGTGTGTGTTAAGTTTTTCTGAATGACACTATCAGCACCTTGAATCTAAGATATCCTTTTTGGGATAGATTTCAAGTAGGCCTCATATAGCATAAACTACTTATTTTGAGAATGTCAAATTTGGGAATAGTTTTTCAACCCAGAACAAACACTGTGCTTTTACGGTCACTACAAATAACTTGACCAGCTCAAACAGTACAGATTTGGTTGAATAGAAATGTGAGGCCTATTTTTTTTTTGCGCTGTGTGACAGGTATACGTTTAATCACAGAATTAGACTTGTATCTGCACGGTAGCGTGTGTGTTAAGTTTTTCTGAATGACACTATCAGCACCTTGAATCTAAGATATCCTTTTTGGGATAGATTTCAAGTAGGCCTCATATAGCATAAACTACTTAGTTATTTTGAGAATGTCAAATTTGGGAATAGTTTTTCAACCAAGAACAAAAACTGTGCTTTTACGGTCATTACAAATAACTTGACCAGCTCAAACAGTACAGATTTGGTTGAATAGAAATGTGAGGCCTATTTTTTTTTGCGCTGTGTGACAGGTATACGTTTAATCACAGAATTAGA
Source organism: Bufo bufo (assembly GCF_905171765.1). NCBI lineage: Eukaryota > Metazoa > Chordata > Amphibia > Anura > Bufonidae > Bufo > Bufo bufo. The sequence goes on from NC_053396.1 coordinate 72,844,715, forward strand.
CTTGTATCTGCATGGTAGCGTGTGTGTTAAGTTTTTCTGAATGACACTATCAGCACCTTGAATCTAAGATATCCTTTTTGGAATAGATTTCAAGTAGGCCTCATATAGCATAAACTACTTATTTTGAGAATGTCAAATTTGGGAATAGTTTTTCACCCCAGAACAAAAACTGTGCTTTTACGGTCACTACAAATAACTTGACCAGCTCAAACAGTACAGATTTGGTTGAATAGAAATGTCAGGTCTATTTTTTAGGCGCTGTGTGACGGGCTCAACTTGCCCCTGATGTAGTATTTGGCCAAAAAATAACCACACTATTGATGGTTAAATGCACTTGGGTGACACAGGCTCAGCCTGCACCTGATGTAGTATATGGCCAAAAATTAACCACACTGTTGATGGTTAAATGCACTTGGGTGACACAGGCTCAGCCTGCACCTGATGTAGTATATGGCCAAAAAATAACCACACTGTTGATGGTTAAATGCACTTGGGTGACACAGGCTCAGCCTGCACCTGATGTAGTATATGGCCAAAAAATAACCAGACTGTTGATGGTTAAATGCACTTCGGTGACACAGGCTCAGCCTGCAGCTGATGTAGAATATAGCAAAAAATAACCACACTATTGATGGTTAAAAGCACTTGGTGGTAGCTTGTGCTGGCGCACCACAAGCCACAAAATGGCCGCCGATCACCCCAGATAAAAGTGATCTAAAAACACTCTGGGCAGCCGAAAAACAATGAGCAAGTCGATATTAGAACTTCAATGATCCACAGCTGGAGATCGATCACAGAATGAAGTCTTTTGGAGGAGTTAATCTGCCTAATCTCGCCCTAACGTCGCAGCAGCAACCTCTCCCTATGCTTGAATCAGCAAAGTGATGTGCAGCGCTACGTGACCCAAGCTTATATAGAGGCTGGGTCACATGCTGCACTGGCCAATCACAGCCTTGCCAATAGTAGGCAAGGCTGTGATGGCCTCTTGGGGCAAGTAGTATGACGCTTGTTGATTGGCTGCTTTGCAGCCTTTCAAAAAGCGCCAAGAAAGCGCCGAACACCAAACCCGAACCCGGACTTTTACGAAAATGTTCGGGTTCGGGTCCGTGTCACGGACACCCCAAAATTCGGTACGAACCCGAACTATACAGTTCGGGTTCGCTCATCCCTAGTAATAAGCTGTCATTCTTACCATGCTATTCAAATGTGCTGTCTTTTAGAGATGTCGCGAACATAAAATTTTCCGTTCGCGAATGGCGAATGCAAAATTTCGCAAATGTTCGCGAACGGGTGAACCGGGCGAACCGCCATTGACTTCAATGGGCAGGCGAAATTTAAAAACCCACAGGGACTCTTTCTGGCCACATTAGTGATGAAAAAGTTGTTTCAAGGGGACTAACACCTGGACTGTGGCATGCCGGAGGGGGATCCATGGCAATACTCCCATGGAAAATACGTAGTTGACGCAGAGTCTGGTTTTAATCCATAAAGGGCATAAATCACCTAACATTCCCAAATTGTTTGGAATAACGTGCTTTAAAACATCAGGTATGATGTTGTATCGATCAGGTAGTGTAAGGGTTACGCCCGCTTCACAGTGACAGACCAAATTCTGAGTTTAACGCACCGCAAACAGTCCATTTGCACAACCGCAAACTCCTCATTTGCACAAGGTTGGATACCAAGCTAGCCATGTCCCGTTCCTTGTTCTCACTGATGTCATTGAAGGTCTCTTCCTCCAACCAGCTATGTACAACACCAAGGGTCCCCGAAAGGTGACAACAAGCCCCCTGAGACACCTGCTGTGGTTGGTCTTCCACCTCCTCAAATCCACTGTCATGCCCTGCTCTGACCATGTGCGGAGGTTGGCCAGATTAGCAGCACGTGTTTAGTTTTTTGTTTTGTTTTGGAGTCATGCTAGATCCGCCTCCCTTCAGGTGCACTGGGTGGGGTAATTGGTTTAAATTACACTCACTCCCAGTGTTCCGTGCGGGTTAAAGCTTTGTCTGGCTTTGGAAGCAAGGATGGAAGGATTGGCTGTTCCTGCTCTGATAAGATAAGTTGGTTTCTGATTTCTTGTTGTTTGCTATCTAGGCTGTTTGAGTTACTTCTGTCCCCTCCTGGTTCTGAGGGAGCAGGCTGCCCCTATTCCCCTTTCACCATCTCAGGGATTCTAGGGTGTTTTCAGCCCAGGCAGCGGGACACATTATTCCCACCTTAAGGGTCTGAATGTGGGCTTAGCAGAATAGGGAGAGCTGTTAGGGATTTGCTAGGAGGTGACCTTATCCCCAGCTTCTCGCCTAGAAACTTGTTTGTTTGTTTATCTGTGTTTCTGATATCCTGTCCGCCGTGACATTATAACCCGCCAATACTTTGACTGCCATTGCTCAGTGGTTTCATGATGGCGTCAATTGATGCGCTAGTTGCCCGCATGCAGGGATTATCCCTAGAGGTTGCGGATCTGCGTAGTTTGGTCACACGGTGTCAGAATGCTCTGGCATCAGGTGCAGGTCAAATTTGTGGGGAGCCTAAATTCGCTCTTCCTGATAGATTTGAAGAAGGTATGGATGACTTTATCCGCTTTAGAGAGTCATGCAAGTTGTATTTTCGGCTGCGTCCATTGTCGTCAGGTGATGAAAGTCAGAGGGTTGGTATAATCATTTCTCTGCTTAAAGAGGATCTTTCACTTGTAAAAACTATGAACTAAGTATGCTGCCATGTAGAGCGGCGCCCGGGGATCTCACTGCACTTACTATTATCCCCGGGCACCGCTCCGTTCTCCCGTTATGCCCTCCGGTACATTTGCTCCTTAAGTTATAGTAGGCGGGTCTTCCCTTGTCCTGTGGGCATCTCCTTCTCCTAGGCTGCAGTGCTGGCCAATCGCAGCGCACAGCTCACAGCCTGGAAGGTTTTTTTCTCCCAGGCTGTGAGCTGTGCGCTGCGATTGGCCAGCGCCGCAGCCTAGGAGAAGGAGGCGCCCACAGGACAAGGGAAGACCCGCCTACTATAACTTGAGGAGCAAAGGTACCGGAGGGCATAACGGAAGAATGGAGCAGCGCCCGGGGATAATAGTAAGTGCAGTGAGATCCCCGGGCGCCGCTCTACATGGGAGCATACTTAGTTCACATAGTTTTTACAAGTGAAAGGTCGTCTTTAAAGGGGACGCGCAATCCTGGGCCTTTTCTCTGCCGCCCGGTTCTCGGGCCCTCCGGTCCGTGGAAGAATTTTTCAAGGCCCTGGGATTAATTTATGATGACCCAGATCGGGTCTCGATGGCGGAATCTAAATTGCGTAATTTATTACAGGGTGAACATACTGCAGAGGCTTACTGCGTTGAGTTTAGGAGATGGGCTACCGAGTCAGAGTGGAATGACCCCGCGTTACGTAGTCAGTTTTGTCAGGGGTTATCTAAAAGATTGAAAGATGCCCTTGCTTTTCATGAGTACCCAGATTCTTTGGAGAATGCAATGTCTTTGGCAGTACGGTTAGATAGACATATTAGAGAGAGGTGTAAGGCTCCCTCCGCGCAAGGGATCCCTTCTGTGAGTGATTTCGTCTCTACTGCTTCCCAGGGTGATGACACAGGTAACTCTGGGGTAGGGGAGGAACCCATGCAGCTGGGTCAGGTATCTTTCCGTTCTGGTAGTAGAGACTTTAAAAAATTGCATAAACTATGTTACTACTGTGGGAAAAGTGGTCATTTTATTTTTGCTTGTCCTTTTGTTAAACCGCATGTTGATGAGAAAAAGAAAAAAAAAACTTTCCTGACTCTTGGTAGCGTGATGGAGTGGTGGAGCAAGCAGGTATGCAAGCTCCCTGTAATACCCGTTTTCTCCTTCCAGCTATGGTGGTGCTAGACTCAAGAAAAAATTTTGTTGAAGTATTCCTTGATTGTGGTGCTGGGGTAAACCTTATTGACTTTCTTTTTCTTCAAAATCTGGGTCTAAGTACTGGCACTTTAGAAAGAGAGATTCCGTTTTTTGCAATTGATTCTTCCCCTCTTTCTCAAAGGAGTCTCACTCATATTGCTCATGGTATTCAGTTAAGGGTGGGAGATTCACATGTTGAGATTATGTCTTGTTTTGTCATGAAGGATTTGCCAGCTCCTATAGTTTTGGGGTTACCATGGTTGACTAAACATAACCCAATTATAGATTGACAAGCAAGACAAATCATTGGTTGGAGTGAATTTTGTTCGGATAATTGTCTTGGCACATCTATCTCTGGTGTGTCCACTACGGCTTTACCTCAGTATCTCTCAGATTTTGCGGATGTCTTTTCGGAGGGTGAGGCTCAGGAATTGCCCCCTCATCGTGACTATGATTGTCCAGTTAATCTCATCCCAGGGGCTAAGTTGCCAAAGTCTCGGCTTTACAATCTTTCTCAATCCGAAAGAGAGGTCATGCGGAAGTATCGCCGAGAGTTTGGCAAAAGGTCATATTAGGTCATCTAAGTCTCCGGTGGCAGTAGGTTTGTTCTTTTAAAAAAAAGGATGTATCGCTGAGACCTTGTTTGGATTTCCGGGAATTGAACCGTATTACGGTCCGGGATCCGTATCCCCTTCCTTTGATCTCCGACCTTTTTGATCAGATTGTTGGAGCCAAGGTGTTCTCCAAGTTGGATTTGAGAGAAGCCTACAATCTGATCAGAATCAAGGAAGGGGATGAGTGGAAAACGGCCTTCAATACGCACAAGGGTCATTTTGAGAATCTGGTTATGCCTTTTGGGTTGACGAACGCGCCAGCGGTATTTCAGCGATTCGTCAATGACATTTTCCATCATTTGGTGGGGAGGTTCGTGGTGGTTTACTTGGATGACATTTTAATTTACTCTCCTGATCTGAAGACCCATCAGGATCATGTGAGACAGGTTTTGACAATCCTTCAGGAGAATAAATGATATGCCGAATTGGAGAAATGTGTGTTTTCTGTGCAGGAGCTTCCGTTTTTTGGGATATCTGCTTTCTGACTCTGGTTTTCGTATGGACCCCGAAAAGGGCCGGGTGGTTCTGGAATGGGACCGACAAGAGAATCAGAAAGCTTTGATGTTGTTTTTGGGGTTTACTAATTATTATAGAAATTTTTTTTCTAACTATTCTACCATTGTAAGACCTCTGACCGATATGACTAAGAAGGGCGCCGACATCTCTGTCTGGTCGGATGAGGCATTGCAGGCCTTTTCGGCTATTAAGGAGTGTTTTGCGTCTGCTCCCATTCTGCTGCAGCCCGATGTGTCTCAGCCATTCATGGTGGAGGTTGATGCATCAGAAGTGGGGGTTGGAGCGATGCGGTCGCAGGGTTCATCTCCTGGCAAATGGGTCCAGTGTGCTTTTTTCTCCAAGAAGCTCTCGGTCGCCGAGAAGAATTATGATGTAGGAGATAGAGAGTTGCTGGCCATCAAGTTGGCCTTTGAGGAATGGCGTCACTATTTGGAGGGGGCGTCTCACCCCGTTACAGTATATACAGATCATAAGAATTTGGCTTATCTGCAATCTGCCAAGCGTCTGAACCCTAGACAGGCCAGATGGTCACTGAAAGAATATATCCCGTCTCAATGCACCGTGATTTCATCCTTTGTCCCCGAAGACAGACGTCTGGAGAACATGTCAGTGACACAAGAAGTATGATGTCAGTAACAGTTCTATTTATTGTTTTGTCATACAGGCCTTATATACAATCCATGCATACATACGAGAATAGCTGCAGCTCTGATTACAATAATAGCAGTTCCTTCTACAGACAGGCAGCTCTTGTTATAATAATGCTGACTAGAAACTTTTCCTTATACAGAGAGGAGGTAAATGTACAGTACAGACCAAAAGTTTGGACACACCTTCTCATTCAAAGAGTTTTCTTTATTTTCATCACTGAAGGCATCAAAACTATGAATTAACACATGTGGAATTATATACATAACAAACAAGTGTGAAACAACTGAAAATATGTCATATTCTAGGTTCTTCAAAGTAGCCACCTTTTGCTTTGATTACTGCTTTGCACACTCTTGGCATTCTCTTGATGAGCTTCAAGAGGTAGTCCCCTGAAATGGTCTTTCAACAGTCTTGAAGGAGTTCCCAGAGATGCTTAGCACTTGTTGGCCTATTTGCCTTCACTCTGCGGTCCAGCTCACCCCAAACCATCTCGATTGGGTTCAGGTCCAGTGACTGTGGAGGCCAGGTCATCTGGCGCAGCACCCCATCACTCTCCTTCATGGTCAAATAGCCCTTACTTTCAAAGTTTTCCCAATTTTTCGGCTGACTGACTGACCTTCATTTCTTAAAGTAATGATGGCCACTCGTTTTTCTTTACTTAGCTGCTTTTTTCTTGCCATAATACAAATTCTAACAGTCTATTCAGTAGGACTATCAGCTGTGTATCCACCTGACTTCTTCTCAACGCAACTGATGGTCCCAACCCCATTTATAAGGCAAGAAATACTACTTATTAAACCTGACAGGGCACACCTGTGAAGTAAAAACCATTTCAGGAGACTACAACTTGAAGCTCATCAAGAGAATGCCAAGAGTGTGCAAAGCAGTAATCAAAGCAAAAGGTGGCTACTTTGAAGAACCTAGAATATGACATATTTTCAGTTGTTTCACACTTGTTTGTTATGTATATAATTCCACATGTGTTAATTCATATTTTTGATGCCTTCAGTGTGAATCTACAATTTTCATAGTCATGAAAATAAAGAAAACTGTTTGAATGAGAAGGTGTGTCCAAACTTTTGGTCTGTACTGTATATATAGTCACCCTTCAATATGATGTCATCCAACCTCCTGTCCTTCATACAGATCATACAGCTAATTCTTGTTAACCCTTCAATCCCCTCTTAAGTCATGAATATGACTTATCTTTTCTCATAGAGAGGTAAGTAGCATAGGATTGTCCAGGGTCTGTGGGTTTTGGACACATTCCACAAAACATCTGTATGAGGGAAGGAATACATTTGATGCAACAACATATGACAATCAAGGAAGCAATTATAATTATAATACTCATCGATAATGTTCTAAACCAACTCAAATCCGGCAGCCAGCTCAATAACCAGTCCCACCAGGAGGATGACTCAACATCTTTCCTGATATTATTAGCAATTTCATGTAACCCTTGAATATGGGACTGGATTGATCTGGAATGATCAGATAAATTAAAGTAACACATTCCTTTAAAATCTTGACATCCTATATTATGTTTCAGTAACAGATAATCTACAGTGAATCTAGTTTCTAGCACTGCTCCTCTTACGCCTTGTATATCTAAAAGCATGTCTGATAAGGCAATAGAGGTATGATTCACAGATTTAGCTAAGTCACATGCAATAGAATTTATAGTACGAGTATTATATAGAGCCAGTCCAGGCACTCCTAATATAGAGGCGCCCAAACTTGTATATTCTGTACGGCTGAGAAGGGGTAAAGTAGAGTCACAGTCTTCTGATAAAGTGTTGGTAACTGATCTGTAAGCTCTCCTGATAGGGGGTTGACTGGGAAGAGCCAAAGTCAGCCTGGATAACGCACAGGGACCTCCAATAACATTAGCAGGAATGTAATTGTAGGTGTTGTTACCATAAGACAAAAACCATCCCTTAGGGAGCATTATATTATAGATAAAACTGGGAGTCACAATGGTCTTTTTACAACTCATGGAATTATCCAGAGAGCTAGCAAGTCTAGTATACTTTTTACAGGTGTTGTCAATATACTCATATACACTATTCTTAGGTAATCCATTTTTTATGTCTCTCTTATCACAATATAAAGTCATATCCTGCAAAAAGGTAAAACAAGTTTCTGCTGCAGTCCTGTTAATAGTAGTTATTCTAATATTATCCCTGCTATTTCCTAATTTCTGACACTCCCCACAGAAGTCATACAAGGGAATAAAAGATTGTGTATTGTTAGCCTTCGACCAGACTTCAAGGAGGGATTTATCAGGTGTAGGCACAGCAATAACACATGTTTGTATAAGATCCCGTGGGCTCTGTAAGTCTTTAAGGCACAATGAACTAACATTTGCCATCCTGACTATACTATTTTGTTCAGAATAAAAGGGGACGGGAGCAAAGGGATCTTGCTCCTGAGCTCTTTTATATACTGGCTGATTATTTGGTGCACCGCAGAAGAAACTCATCTCCTCTAGGTGATAAATACATGTAGTATGCCAGACTGGCAAGAAAACACAAAGATTAATAATTATCAGAAGACAAACAAATCTCCCAGAATATTGTGGGGTCATCATCTTCAGCCTGTGGCAAGGCACTTTTCAGGGAAACTTCTTCTGAGTTCCCCTCTTTGTTCAGGGAATTCACACCTACTTCACCCTCTTTGTCCGTCACCGGAGAAGAAGCCTAAGGGACCCTTTTCACTCTGCTAGCGTGAATCCAGATTGGAGCCTCTTCTGTCAGAATCGCTGTTCTGGTGACTGCTACCACTCGGGTGGGTGGTCCAAACGGGAACTCAGTCTGTTTTCGTCCTTTTGCCAGGCGCTGGACTATCACCACGTCTCCTGGTTGGAAAGGATGCATAGGTTCCTGTGGAGAGAAAGGAGAGGCACGAGCAATATCTTGTTCAATTTGATCTAAGATTTATACAAGTTTCCTCACATATTCTGCCTGTACTACTTCTAGATCCCCTTTTTCTATCACAGGGGCCTTTGGACCCCAAGGGTTGGGGAAGGTCTTTCCATTAGGACCTCAAATGGTGAGTAACCAGTATTCTTATTAGGCTGAATCCTAATTTCTGCTACATATAATACACCGTAAAACATAAGATTGTACCTTTGATCTAAGACCTAGTATAAAAAAATCTCTCTGAATGAGGTCAGTGGTTGCCTGTGCTCCCCTATGGCCAAGACCATGATACTGTGCAATTAAAATCGGGGCGCTTGCAACTGGGATACATGGCTTCCCCTATTGCAGATAAGACCCGTATTAGGGTCTTGTACTGCACCTACCGACTACCATTCTATTTTGTCACTACTGGTAGCCAAATCCTGGAGGCTGAGCAATAGATTGTCAGTAAGGGTAATGTCTGGAACTACTGAGGGCATTTGAACTGTTGCTGCCGTTCTAATAGCAGCCTCTTTTGCTGCCTGATCAGCTAGGGCATTCCCTTTAGCTATGTGTGTTTGGAGTCCAGTATGTGCCTTACAATGGATAATAGCAAGTTTGCTCGGTAATTGGATGGCGGCCAGGAGATCATGTACTAGGGTGGAATGTGAGATTTGTCTCCCATCTGCAGCTATGAAGCCTCTTCTCTGCCAGATTACCCCATGATTGTGTACAACCCCAAAGGCATACTGGGAATCGGTGTATACATTTACATTATTCCCCCTCAAAAAGACAACAAGCTCTAGTGAGGGCAATCAGTTCAGCAGCTTGGGCCGAACGTGGCTGCTGAGTATTTGATATGAAGTTGAGTATTTAGATAGCAACAAAACTTTATATCCACTCAGTCTTTGTGCTGACCTATGTTGCGTATGCATGTTCCTCAATAGGGCCTGAACATTGTGTGAGGTATGCAGAGTGGTGGGATGACCTAGGGTGAAAGACGTGGCCATCTCAGCGACCATAGCACAGGCTGCCAAACTCCTGAGACACGCAGGCATGCCCTGAACCTGTACGGGAACCACTTTTGAGAAAAAAGCAACAGGGCGGAATTTACCTCCATGATCCTGCGCCAGGACTCCCGCCATGGTTTTACAATTGTCCCTGGCAAATAAGTGAAACATCACGCCATAGTCGGGTAGGCCCAAACCAGGACTTGAAACCATTGCACATTTCAAATGACTAAAAGCTTGTAACATGTCATCAGACCATTAAATGGAGTCAGGCATCAGTATTAGTGGCTTGTCTCAAATATTATCATAGTAGGAACAATCAGCAATCCATTGGCGGCAGTAACCAATCATGCCAAGAAAGGACAACATGTCTTTCTTGGTTTGTGGGCAGGGCAGACCCAGTACGGAGGTAATTCTGGCATGGCTGATTCTCCTCTCACCTTTACTGAGAACAAAGCCCAAATACTCAACACTTTCGATACACCATTGTAATTTCTTCCTAGGAACTTTGTGACCATTTTCACATAACCACAGTAGTAAACTAACACAGTCTGCCTGGCAGGCCTCCCGAGTAGAACTACATATGAGGAGATCATCCACATATTGTAGAAGGACAGAACCATGAGGGGCAGTCCAAGGGCGCAGTGTATTTTGGAGGACAATGGAGTAGACTACTGGGGAGTGTACATAACCCTGAGGCATTCTACACCATGTAATGTAAAAGCAAAAAGTGGCCGTGTCTCCTTGTCAACTAGGACAGAAAAAAATGCATTCATCAAATCAATAACATAGAAAAACTCTGCATGGGTAGAAATAGGTGATAGCAGAGATGGTACGACTGGAACCACAGGGGCTATAGGTATAATAACAATCTTATTAATATCAACTACTTCAATAGGTTCCTTTAACAAGGTGACCCCTACAGTCATAAAAGTGAACTGTTTCTCAAGGTCACTGTCCTCATCCTGATGAGGTATATGTTCAGGTTTGGGAAAACATTTTTTTGTGATCTAAGGCGCATGGGAGATATGACATCTCTAGTGTTAGAAATGTGTGAATTGCATTCTACATGTTCTCGTATCTCCAGGACAACAACTGGTCAATCCCAAACTGTCAGAAACTGCATTTTTAGCTGAGGAGCCATCAGCCCCTCCCTTTACTGCTGTCACTCGAAGCCTTGTGTATGTAATGGACATGAGGAGAAGGAGGGGGGCAGGGAGCTGTGCTGTGGGCAGCGTCTGAACTATCACCCAACAGATGCTTTGAAGAAGAAGTGTGTACTGTAAAAAGGGACTCTAGAGTGTCAGCTCTTCTCCTCCTATCTTCTTCCCTTTTGAGCCAATTTAATAATGCCTGGGCCTCAAAGTACTTTTTTAATCTAAGTCATCTTTTAGAAGGGACGGATATATCTGTGGGATATTTCCTAGATAGGGAGGAGGGGGCTTCTGGAGTGAACTCCTTGTCAATTATTTTTCTAACTCATGTTTCTTTTTATATATATATATATATATATATATACATATATATATATACCTCCTGGTTCCCTGCCTTCTGCTTGTGAACCTTTTTTATTTGGTCAATCATACCAGTATGGTGCATAAGTAAGGCAATTTTCCCTTCTTGACTGCATATACTGCATGTCCCACTGGAGGTCTGGACCATAATATGGGTAGCTTCAGTGTCACCCAAACATAACCTTTCTCACCATATCCATATGGAAGGTGTCACTAGCCCCTTCCCGAGGGAACAAATTTATACTCTTTATTGCCTCTGTCCATCCTGGCATATTATCCACCCAGGGAGTAACTAAATAATAATCAGTCCCACAGACCCAGACTACATAATCCCTACATGTTTCTCCTACATTCGGAGGGGGTCGAGAGACCTTACCTTGCTTGTCACCCATTACTTAAAACTTAATTGAGATGGAGGCAGAGCAAAATTTTCCCCAGAACTGGCTGTACAGAACCGTGAAGGACTTATGTCTATGCACAAACTCCTGCTCAACTGTCTGTTAGTATAATCCCTTAAAATAGTTACTTGCGTTCACCAGTTGCTGGGTTAGAAGGTCATCCAGGACAAAACACAATAAAGCTAGTACATTTTTCACAGTATCAATTGCTGCTTACCTTCAGCATAAAAAGTACTTAATGCTTCATAACATTAAAACATAACAGAAAGCCTAAGAAAGCGACAGAAAAGAAGCAACAGACAGGGGGTGACAAGAGAAATCAAGGTGCAGACTCTATATGAATTCTTCCCAAAAAAATTCCTCTAGTGTATCCTTCCCAAAAGATATATCTAATAAATACTTCCCCAAAGATTTTATCTGTGTGACCTGGCCAGGAGTCTATTTACAGTCTATCTTCCCTAAAGACAAACACCATTATTTTTCATTCTATCTTCCCTAAAGACAGACACCATTATGTTTCACTCTATCTTCCCTAAAGATAGCTACCATATCTTTCAGAATGTCTAAAGCGGATTCAAAATAGAAGCAACAGAAAATTTTACGGAAAGTATCGGAATGTCCCCAGTCGTTAGACAGGAATGTTCCGTTACTTACCGAATTCCTGTATTTCTTATTCCACGGACGATCCCCCAACTGAAAGAATATATCCAGTCTCAATGCACCGTGATTTCATCCTTTGTCCCCGAAGACAGACGTCTGGAGAACATGTCAGTGACACAAGCAGTATGATGTCAGTAACAGTTCTATTTATTGTTTTGTCATACAAGGCCTTATATACAATCCATGCATACATACGAGAATAGCTGCAGCTCTGATTACAATAATAGCAGTTCCTTCTACAGACAGGCAGCTCGTGTTATAATACTGCTGACTAGAAACTTTTCCTTATACAGAGAGGAGGTAAATGTATATAAAGTCACCCTTCAATATGATGTCACCCAACCTCCTGTCCTTCATACAGATCATACAGCTAATTCTTGTTAACCCTTCAGTCACTATTTTTTACCAGGCTCAATTTTGTGGTTACCTTTCGCCCGGGGGTTAAGAACTTCAAGGCAGATGCCTTGTCTCGCAGCTTTCCTGGGGGAGGTGATTCAGAGGATCCTGCTCCGATTTTGGCTGATGGGGTGGTGGTCTCTGCTCTGTACCCCGAATTGGAGATGGAGGTGTTGGGAGCCCAGGAGGGGGCTCCTGGTTCTTGTCCCCCAGGTAGTTGTTTGTTCCTAAAGGTCTGCGATACAAGGTATTCAAGGAACATCACGATACTGTCCTTGCTGGACATTTCGGTGGTAAGTCCACCTGTGATCTGGTGTCCCGGAGGTTCTGGTGGCCAGGGTTACGTGAGAGCATTGAGGATTACGTGGCAGCTTGTGAAACCTGTGCTCGGTCAAAGGTTGCTCATACTCGACCGGCTGGTTCACTTCTTCCTCTGTCTATTCCGTCTCGTCCATGGACGCACTTGTCTATGGACTTTATTACGGATCTGCCGAGTTCCTCCGGGAGAACAGTAATTTTGGTGGTAGTTGACCGTTTTAGTAAAATGGCTCACTTTAGATCATTAACTAGTCTGCCTAATGCCAAGACTCTTGCGCAGATTTTTTTTGATAATATTGTGAAATTGCATGGTATTCCTTCGGATGTGGTCTTTGATAGGGGCATGCAGTTTGTCTCCAGGTTTTGGAGGGCCTTCTGCTCTCGGCTTGGCATTTAACTTTCGTTGTCTTCAGCTTTTCATCCGCAGTCGAATGGACAGACAGAGCGTACTAATCAAAACCTGGAGACCTACTTGAGGTGCTTTGTGGCTGAGAATCAGGAGGACTGGTCCTCATTCTTGTCCCTAGCAGAATTTGCTTTGAATAACCGTAGGCAGGAGTCCACGGGTAAGTCGCCATTTTCTGGCGCATACGGTTTTCATCCTCAGTTTGGTACGTTTTCTGGGACTAGTTCCTCTGGGATGCCAGAGGAGGAGAGATTTTCTTCTGCCTTGTCTTCTATCTGGCGGAGTATCCAAGTGAATTTAGAGAAGATGGGTGAGATGTATAATTGAATGGCTGACAAGAGACGTGTGACTGGTCCGGACCTGTGTGTGGGTGATCTGGTGTGGTTGTCCACTAAAAATATTAAACTGAGAGTGCCATCTTGGAAACTGGGTTCAAGATTTATTGGTCCGTACAAAATATCTGCGGTGATCAATCCAGTAGCGTTTCGGCTGGATCTTCCGCAGACTTGGAGGATCCATGATGTGTTCCACAGGTCTTTACTGAAAAAAAAAGTGAAACCATCGCCATTGCCTCCTCCTCCTGTTCTGGTCGATGGCAATTTAGAGTTTGAGATCTCCAGGGTTCTCGACTCTAGAGTTCTTCGGGGTTCCCTTCAGTACCTGGTACACTGGATGGGATACGGCCCTGAGGAGAGGATGTGGGTTCCGGCGCTGGATGTCATAGCCAGCCGACTAATGAGGGCTTTTCACAGATCCCACCTGGATAGGGTTAGTCCGGGGTGTCCGGAGGTCACCCGTAAAAGGGGGGTACTGTCATGCCCTGCTCTGACTATGTGCGGAGGTCGGCCAGATTAGCAGCACGTGTTTAGTTTTTTGTTTTGTTTTGGAGTCGTGCTAGATCCGCCTCCCTTCAGGTGCACTGGGTGGGGTCATTGGTTTAAATTACACTCACTCCCAGTGTTCCGTGCGGGTTATAGCTTTGTCTGGCTTTGGAAGCAAGGATGGAAGGATTGGCTGTTCCTGCTCTGATAAGATAAGTTGGTTTCTGATTTCTTGTTGTTTGCTATCTAGGCTGTTTGAGTTACGTCTGTCCCCTCCTGGTTCTGAGGAAGCAGGCTGCCTCTATTCCCCTTTCACCATCTCAGGGATTCTAGGGTGTTTTCAGCCCAGGCACGAGGACACATTATTCCCACCTTAAGGGTCTGAATGTGGGCTTAGCAGAATAGGGAGAGCTGTTAGGGATTTGCTAGGAGGTGACCTTATCCCCGGCTTCTCGCCTAGAAACTTGTTTGTTTGTTTATCTGTGTTTCTGATATCCTATCCGCCGTGACAGCCACCTTCCACCTCTGACTCCTCTTCTTCAGACTCCTCTCTCTGCATTGCCTCTCTCTGCGTTATTTTAAGGTGTGTTAAGTAGTACTATTCCTATCAGTTTAATCCCTGTTATGTCCCCTATCAGGGGACGTGTACATGGCATCGATTTTAGGAACCGGGAGATGGAAAAAGATGCTTGGTCGCTCCTCCTACTTCAAATTTGGGGCACTGCGCGTGCAATCTAATGTGCCACCAGATAGTTGTGGTGTGTTATGTTGTTCTATTCTTATCAGTTTAATCCCTGTTATGTCCCCTATCAGGGGACGTGTATATGGCATTGATTTTAGGAACAGGGAGATGGAAAAAGATGCTTGGTCGGTCCTCCTACTTCAAATTTGGGGCACTGCACGTGCAATCTAATGTTCCACCAGATAGTTGTGGTGTGTTATGTTATTCTATTCTTATCAGTTTAATCCCTGTTACGTCCCCTATCAGGGGACGTGTATATGGCGTCGATTTTAGGAACAGGGAAATGGAAAAAGATGCTTGGTCGGTCCTCCTACTTCAAATTTGGGGCACTGCGCGTGTAATCTAATGTGCCACCAGATAGGAGTGGTGTGTTAAGTAGTTCTATTCTTGTTTATCTGTGTGTCTGATAATCTGTCCGCCGTGACAGCCACCTTCCTCCTCTGACTCCTCTTCTTCAGACTCCTCTCTCTGCGTTGCCTCTCTCTGAGTTATTATAAGGTGCGTTAAGTAGTACTATTCCTATCAGTTTAATACTATCAGGGGACGTGTATGGAATAGATTTTAGACAACCGCAAAGAGTTGTCAATAGTTGAAACACTCATGACATAAATTTTATACCACTATGCATCAATCTTGGTGTAGGTATGACTGTGCTCGTGGCAACGTTTGGGAGATTGCAGGCGATGGGGGTTTTACAAAGTATATGGTCAGGCTGAGGTAGTTCAGTGACAGTTAAGTGACCCAGAAAACAATGATTCTGCAGTGTGGGCCCATTGTTGGCTTAGTAGGCTTTAATGATAACCTTAGATGATCACAAAGAAAATTTATGTTTTTTTCTATGCAAAATTATCCAGCCGATCGCTTTTGGTCTGTTCACAATGAAGCAACGACCTTATCATCTGGGGTGTGACAACATTGCCATTGCCAACACACTCATAGAGGTGGTCGCTTCATTGTGATACGCAAGCCCCTTCACCACGATAAGGTAACGATCACGAAGGGGAATTGACACATGTATGTGCCTTTTTTTTTGTTTGGTTTTTGAAGCCACAGTGCAGCACCAGAGGCCAGAAAAATTAGGCATGTACACACGCCTGAAAAATTAGGTATTGCTGCAGCCGCTGCTACAGTAGCTGTAGCAGCAGCCAGAAAAGTTGATGTTTGTTTCCCAGGCAGAAAGTGCCCTAAAACATTGCGGCTTGAACCCTAGTTGGTGGCGGATAAGTCACGCAAGTCATCCGGCATTCAGAGGTAAAATACAGCAGGGTATAGACCATGTTTAGCCCAAGGCAGATCATCTCATCACCAGGCCTTTTTTAGTCGAATGTATCGCCCACTGTCAGTCCCTTCGGGATCCATCCCTCATTCATTTTAATAAAGGTGAGGTAATCTAGACTTTTTTGACCTAGGCGACTTCTTTTCTCAGTGACAATACCTCCTGCTGCACTGAAGGTCCTTTCTGACAGGACACTTGAAGCGGGGCAGGCCAGAAGTTCTATCGCAAATTGGGATAGCTCAGGCCACAGGTCAAGCCTGCACACCCAGTAGTCAAGGGGTTCATCGCTCCTCAGAGTGTCGATATCTGCAGTTAAGGCGAGGTAGTCTGCTACCTGTCGGTCGAGTCGTTCTCTAAGGGTGGACCCCGAAGGGCTGTGGCGATGCGTAGGACTTAAAAAGCTCTGCATGTCCTCCATCAACAACATGTCTGTAAAGCGTCCTGTCCTTGCCGGCGTGGTCGTGGTAGGAGGAGGATTACTTTCACCTCTTCCCCTGTTAGATTCCCGTTATGCTGTGACATCACCCTTATACGCTGTGTAAAGCATACTTTTTAATTTATTTTGGAACTGCTGCATCCTTTCCGACTTGCTGTAATTCGGTAACATTTCAGGCACTTTCTGCTTATACCGGGGGTCTAGTAGCATGGCCACCCAGTACAGGTCATTCTCCTTCAGCCTTTTTATACGAGGGTCCCTCAACAGGCACGACAGCATGAAAGACCCCATTTGCACAAGGTTGGATGCCGAGCTCCTCATGTCCCGTTCCTCGTCTTCACTGATCTCACTGAAGGTCTGTTCTTCCCCCCAGCCACGTACAACACCATGGGTACTAGATAGGTGACAACGAGCACCCTGGGATGCCTGCTGTGGTTGGTCTTCCTCCTCCTCAAAGCCACATTCCTCCTCTGACTCCTCTTCCTCAGACTCCTCTTCCAGCGTTGCCGCAGGTCCAGCAAGCGATGCTGATAAGGCTGTTTCTGGTGGTGATGATGGTGACCACAACTCTTCCTCTTCCTCTTCACGCTCATCTACGACCTGATCCAGCACTCTTCGCAGGGCACGCTCCAGGAAGAAAACAAATGGGATGATGTCGCTGATGGTGCCTTCGGTGCGACTGACTAGGTTTGTCATCTCCTCAAAAGGATACATGAGCCTACAGGCATTGCGCATGAGCGTCCAGTAACGTGGCAAAAAAATTCCCAGCTCCGCAGAGGCTGTCCTAGCACCCCGGTCATACAAATACTCGTTGACAGCTTTTTCTTGTAGGAGCAGGCGGTCGAACATTAGGAGTGTTGAATTCCAACGTGTCGGGCTGTCGCAAATCAAGCGCCTCACTGGCATGTTGTTTCGCCGCTGGATATCTGAAAAGTGCGCCATGGCCGTGTAGGAATGCCTGAAATGGCCACACACCTTCCTGGCCTGCTTCAGGACATCCTGTAAGCCTGGGTACTTATGCACAAAGCGCTGTTTGATCAGATTACACACATGTGCCATGCACGGCACATGTGTCAATTTGCCCAAATTCAATGCCGCCAACAAATTGCTTCCATTGTCACACACCACTTTGCCGATCTCCAATTGGTGCGGAGTCAGCCACTGATCCACCTGTGCGTTCAGGGCGGACAGGAGTGCTGGTCCGGTGTGACTCTCTGCTTTCAGGCAAGTCAACCCCAAGATGGCGTGACACTGCCGTATCTGGTATGTGGAATAGCCCCTGGGGAGCTGGGGGGGTGCCGTTGATGTGGAGCAAGATGCAGCAGCAGAAGAGGACTCAGCCGAGGAGGTTATGGAAGAGGATGGAGTAGGAGGAGTAGAGGAGGTGGCAGCAGGCCTGCCTGCAAGTCGTGGCGGTGTCACCAATTCCATGCTTGGCAGCCGTCAGCAGGTTTACCCAATGCGCAGTGTAGGTGATATACCTGCCCTGACCGTGCTTTGCAGACCAGGTATCAGTGGTCAGATGGACCCTTGCCCCAACACTGTGTGCCAGACATGCCATTACTTCCTTTTGCACAATCAAGTACAGGTTGGGGATTGCCTTTTGTGCAAAGAAATTTTGTCCGGGTACCTTCCTAAGCACTGCACTGTGTAACGGTCGCGTACACACACTCACAGGGGGGGGGAAGTGACCACTGCGCTCCACACTTACCCCTGGCCCTGCCTACTTGCCTCGCGAGTCCTAATGACAGGGTACAACTGGACGGCAATCCCTAACTTGGAATAAGTGCAGGGATGACAGACAGACAAACAACAGGACGTGAACGGACCGGGTCAATACCAGGAAAGCTACAAAGTACAAATGGAGCAAGCAGAGAATTGTCAGGAGAAGCCGGGGTCATAAATACCAGGAGAGACGTGAAGTACCAAAGGAGTCAGCAGAGGATCGTCAGGAGGAGGCCGGGGTCAGAATACCAGGAGAGCAGCAAAGTACACAAGGAGTAGGCAGAGGATCGTCAGGAATTCAGCAGGAGGTAAGTATGCCAGGAAAGACCAAATCACAGGTGGAACCTAAATTAACAGGCAACCTTTTTATAGTGGGGAGTGAGGGTCATGTGACGTGGCCAGCGTCACATGACCGACAGACCAACCAGTCGAGCCCCGAGTGATCAGCTCGGCGCTCAAGGCAGACTTAGGAGCAGGGAGCCACCCAGCTAGTAAAGCCGCCCTGGGAACGAGGTAAAACACAGATCCTCGTTCCCGAAGCTAAGCAGCAGGTCTGCGGCTAATGGGGGACCGGGTGCACCTTTGAAACCCCGTTACAGTACCCCCCCTTTTACGAGGGGCCACCGGACCCAAGACTTCAGGCGATGGCCTTTCAATGTGTTCTAAATGAAATTTTTGAACAAGTCTACGAGCATCAACCTCCCTGGCAGGTACCCAAGATCTCTCTTCAGGTCCATACCCTTTCCAGTGAATCAGGTACTGCAAGGAATTACGCACCTTCCTGACATCCACTATTTTAGACACCACCTACTCGACAGCATCATTAACAAGAACCGGCGGAGGCGAGGCTTTCGATGGTACTACCGGTTCAAAATATTTTTTAAGTAGAGATTTATGGAACACATTATGAATGTGGAATGACTCGGGCAGCTCCAACCTAAATGATACCGGGTTAATCACCTCTGTGATCTTATATGGTCCAACAAAACGAGGAGCAAACTTTTTAGAATCTACCTTAAGAGAGAGATTCTTGGAGGACAACCATACCTTATCCCCAACCTGAAAATTCACCACCCTTGAACGTCTCCTATCGGCCTTGAGTTTCTGAGAACTTTGAGCCTTTTCTAAGTTCGATTGAACCCGGGCCCATCTGTGCACAGTTCAGAGGAGAACCTATCCGCCTCAGGGTTAGAGGAGGAGACGGATGACCCAGAATGAAAATGGGGATGGAAACCATGGTTACAAAAGAAAGGTGAAACCCCAGCAGAAGAATTGACACGGTTATTCAAAGCAAATTCAGCCAATGGAAGAAATTTCACCCATAATTGCTGGTCATCAGCAACATACAACCTCAAGAATTGTTCCACAGACTGATTAAGGCGTTCAGTCTGCCCATTACTCTCAGGGTGGTAGGCAGAGGAAAAAGACAATGAAATTTTACATTTTAGACAGAAGGCCCTCCAGAATTTGGACACAAACTGCACACCCCTGTCAGAAACAATATTTTCTGGGATACCATGCAATCAAACAATTTCTTTCACAAAAATAGACGCCAGGGTTTTGGCATTCAGGAGTTTAAACAGGGGAATGAAATGGACCATCTTGCTAAACCTATCGACCACTACCCAAACTACAGTCTTACCCTCTGCCGGCGGTAGGTCAGTTATAAAGTCCATCAAGATATGGGACCAGGGTCTACTGGCAATGGGTAGGGGTCGTAGGTTACCAGCAGGGCGAGTCCTAGGTGTCTTGGACCTGGCACAAACCTCACAGGCTGACACGTAGGACTTGACATCCCTAGTTAGAGTGGGCCACCAATAAGATCTAGAAACCAGATCCTTAGTGCCCTCAACACCCGGATGTCCACAAAAGGCAGAATCGTGACACTCACCCAACAGCTGGAGACGAAATTGTACGGGAACAAACAACTTATCTGTTGGGGTGGATACCGGTGCCAGATGTTGTTCAGACCTAATGCAAGCCAAGATATCCTGGGTAAGAGCTGCTAAGAAGATTTTTGCTGGTAGGATGGATTCAGGTGGTACCTCAGTAGGTTGAAAAGCCTGGAAGCTCCGAGATAATGCGTCCGCCTTCACATTTTTACTTCCCGGCCTGAACGTAATGGAAAAATCAAAACGAGTAAAAAAACAGAGTCCATCTGGCTTGACGGGGATTCAACCTGCATGGGTTCCTCGGTGGAGACCTCAGCATTATCTCTGGGATAGGCCTCTGGCTGAATCACCATCTGGGAAGAGAACTGTTGTTCCTGTCGTCTCTCTCTAACCCGTCGGTCAAGTCGGACAACAAGGGTCATCATCTCCTCTAAGGTCTCTGGAAGTTGAAAACTGACCAGAAGTTCCTTTAATTTATTAGACAGACCTGACGTGAACTGACTCTTTAGGGCTGGTTCGTTCCATCCTGAGGGGACACACCACCTTCTGAATTGGGTGCAATAATCCTCCGCTGGTAGATTACCCTGAACCAGTGCCTTTAGAGACGTCTCGGCTACTAGAGCCCTGTCTGGTTCATCATAGAGGGTACCCAGGGCCTGAAAGAACCCCTCCACAGAAGATAAACAACTGGCGCCAGCAGGTAAAGAGAAAGCCCAGTCCTGGGGATCACCCTGTAATCGGGAAATGATAATGCCCACACGTTGACTCTCGGGGCCAGAGGACACGGGGCGCAAACGGAAGTAAAGTTTGCAATTCTCCTTAAAAGAGAGAAACTTTTTCCGGTCTCCAGAAAAGGGTTCTGGGAGCTTAATCTGGGGCTCAAAATGCGGACTGGAGGCCTGAGGAGTGGAAGAACCTTGCCCTAACTCAAAAGAACTGAGTTTTTCCCCTAACTCCTGCACCATCTGCGTCAGATTAGAGACATGGTCAGTCAGGGTCACTAGAGGATTCATTATACAGTGGTTATTGGGCCTGTTAATCTGTAACGGTCGCGTACACACACACACAGGGGGGAGGGAAGTGACCACTGCGCTCCACCCTCACCCCTGGCCCTGCCTACTTGCCTCGGGAGTCCTAATGACAGGGGACAACTGGACGGCAATCCCTAACTTGGAATAAGTGCAGGGATGACATACAGAAAAACAACAGGACGTGAACGGACCGAGTCAATACCAGGAAAGCTACAAAGTACAAATGGAGCAAGCAGAGAATTGTCAGGTGAAGCCGGGGTCATAAATACCAGGAGAGACGTGAAGTACCAAAGGAGTCAGCAGAGGATCGTCAGGAGGAGGCCGGGGTCAGAATACCAGGAGAGCAGCAAAGTACACAAGGAGTAGGCAGAGGATCGTCAGGAATTCAGCAGGAGGTAAGTACGCCAGGAAAGACCAAATCACAGGTGGAACCTAAATTAACAGGCAACCTGTGGCCAGCAGGCTGCCTGTATTTATAGTGGGGAGTGAGGGTCATGTGACGTGGCCAGTGTCACATGACCGACAGACCAACCAGTCGAGCCCCGAGTCATCAGCTCGGAGCTCAAGGCAGACTTAGGAGCAGGGAGCCACCCAGCTAGTAAAGCCGCCCTGGGAACGAGGTAAAACACAGATCCTCGTTCCCGAAGCTAAGCAGCAAGTCTGCGGCTAATGGGGGACGGAGTGCACCTTCGGAACCCCGTTACACACTGGGCCTTAAACACACAAACACGTGTGTGTAACTGACTGCTATTTATGCAGTCAAAATTGTTGTTTTTCTTTAAATGTAATCGAATGTGACACCGGATATGAGTTGCGCTGGTGACACTTTGCACTTGCAGGGCTTTGAGCCTGACACACACGCTGGCAGGCAGGCAACTGCAATTTGATTACACAGGGAAAAAAAAAAAAGCAGACTGCTGTTCTAGCCCTAAAAAGGGCTTTTTGGGGTGCTGTCCTTACAGCAGAGATCAGATGAGTCCTTCAGAACTGCAGTGGACACTGAATACACTGGCCTAGCTATCGATCTCCCTATTAAATCAGCAGCAGCTACACTTTTCCCTCCTCTCACTAAGAATGCAGCTTCCGAATGAATCAAAAATGGATGCTGTCCAGGAGGTGGGAGGGTCTGGGAGAGAGGGTCTGCTGCTGATTGGCTGGAATGTGTCTGCTGACTGTGAGGTACAGGGTCAAAATTTACTCAATGATGACGAATAGGGGGCGGACCTAACATTGCATACGTTCGCCCGCCGCGGCGAACGCGAACAAGCTATGTTCGCCGGGAACTATTCGCCGGCGAACTATTCGGGACATCTCTACTCTCTTTTTGTAAAAAAAAATGTAAACAATATATTCAATAAATCACTACAATTACATATGTATGAAACAATACAGCACAGTGAATATATGGATCATTAAAATAACACAAAATAGATAAAGGTAATAAGATTTGATTCTTACCTTGCTATTCAAATGTGCTGTCTTCTGTTGAAATGTGCTGTCTTCTGTATTTGAATCTGTGATATGTTGCCGTATACACAGTGTCTGTTTTTATAGGATTTTGAATGTGCTAGGACGGACTATCACAGCCCAATTACCATATTTATAGCCGTGTGTTCCCACAGCTTGGTGGCCTGGGTGTGTTTTTCCTGTGTCATGTGAAAGTATCGCTTTCATTATAACTGACAGCTGCCTTGTTATTGGGAAACAGCTGCTCATACAGTAGACTGACTATTGCTCATTGCCTTTCATAGCCTGGCATATGTTAAAACATTGTGGAATGCTCTGTGCGGTTTTTCACGTGTCAAGTGAAAGTATCGCTTTCATTATAACCGTTAGATGCTTTAGTATTGGGTACAGCTGCTCATACAGTAGACTGTAGAAAACGGATTTGTCCCACGGCGCAAAAAAAACATTCACAGGTCACCAGGGTCAGGAGTAAGATCTTTTATTGCAGCGATACAACGCGTTTTGGGGAATCACTCCCCTTCATCAGGTACAAAGACCTGCACATTTTTAAGGAACAGAAGACTACACATATTTATACATATAAGGACCGCCTATTAGGGGGTCACAAGGTCAGAGGGAGTGTTCCCTAAATTAGTTTATATCGAAACTAATATACATTTCAAAAAATCCATAAACAGGAAAAATGGTGACTACAAACTTATTATTTGCTCACATTAAAAAGACAAATAAAAAGACACACTCTGCTTATTTAAGCAGTGTCTTTTTATTTGTCTTTTTATTGTGAGCAAATAATAGGTTTGTAGTCACCATTTTTCCTGTTTATGGATTTTTTTTAAATGTATATTAGTTTCGATATAAACTAATCTAGGGAACACTCTTTGTACCTCATGAAGGGGAGTGATTCCCCGAAACGCGTTGTAACGCTGCAATAAAAGATCCTACTCCTGACCCTGGTGAGCTGTGGACGTTTTTTTTTTAGCGCCGTGGGACGTATCCGTTTTCTACATACTACTTGCTTTCTTGGGTATCCCAGGCATCTCCGATAAGAAGATTCCTCTTGATCCCGTGGCTGCAGACCGCCATTTCCAGGTGTTCAGGTCCTTCTGATGAGCTTTCACTAGTGTTGTGCCTATATTTGCACAACCTCACAAGGTGAGCCTTGCAATTTATTATTCTTTTATTCATTGGTTCTCGCAGAATTACACTATGGTGCGCACATCTGTTTAATTACAGCACAAACCAAGCCTAATATATCGCATACAGTAGACTGACTATTGCTCATTGCCTTACACAGCCTGGCATATGTTCACACATTGCGGTATGCTGTGTGCGGTTTTTCACTTGTCAAGTGAAAGTATAGCTTTCATTATAACTGTCAGCTGCTCTAGTATGTCACTACACCATTCCCAGGCTTGACAACCGGGTAAAAAGATGTAAGATAGGTAGATAGATGACATGCCATAAATGTTGAATATCTGTGATAGCTGTGGGGCTTGAAATAGGACAAAAATTTAAATATTATAAGGTGTCAAAACAGACAAATAGAGGACGCCGTAAGTTTGGTCTGCGGGCATTACTGCATCTATATCTTACATTGTATCGCTAAAGGTGCATCTTTTGAAAATGTATTAAAAATATTTACGAGTAATTTTAGAAAAAATGACCGTGTTGTACGTTCCTTTGTAGCAAAGCGCATGAAACAATTATGTATACGTTGCTGTAATTACGCACAAACGTGCTTGCCCTGCTGCGTTATTGAAAAATGTACCGTGATGCATCGTAAATAAAGAAATTTTTACTTAATTCACATACGACGTTGATTATAGTTATTTCCATAACGCGACAAAAAACATCTTAGGACATGTCCGAACATGGCTTTAACATGCTCGGACATACACCGACGTGCTTCGAAAAATGGACGCTGTATTTCTCAAAATTGACGCTGCCGGCAAAAAAATAAGGGCTTGTTTTGGAATCAGAAATGTAATGTCCACAGGGGAGAATAATTGACAGAATAAGGGGCGTTGAATGGGGGAGGAACAAGAAGGTATATGTATATGCGCTACTGGATGCCCAGAGTGATGTCACCTTCATTGATCAAGAAATTTGCAAAAACTACAAGTGGCTACAGAACCAGTGAAGCTCAAACTCATAAATCACAGAAAAAATGCACCAAACGGATATGCCACTGACTATACTGGCTAGTCATAAATGCAAATATTAAAAGCTGAGACTTTTGCCAATATATTCCTGTCAGGAAAATATCGGAGCCCATCATGCACCACGTCACGGTCACTCAGCATGGCAAGGGGTCCTACCACTACGCTAACTATGGTGTGAACAAGGTCTGAAGGTGATGTAATCCAGCTCACAGCCAAGCTTCCACACAACCGCCTAGCAGGACAACTAGTGCAATGTGAACAAAGCCAGACTGTAAGCCACACCCATATCAGACCATGTGATGGAGGTTACCAGGTGCAAAAGAGTGTTTGAATGCCAGGTAAAGGCACATACACTACATATAAAACAAGACACAAACACAGAAATATATGGCAATATATGATTATATTTTCATCCGCACAATGCTCCGTTTTGTGTAGGATGCCTTTGTGGTGCATGTGGACCGCGCCGACATCCTCCATTGTATGCATTTTTTGCTGGGGATAGTTGTTTGCTGAGGTCCACATGCGGTGGGGCTGCTCCCCCAATGAAAAACACGCTACAGTGTTAGGGGTTGAGCAGCTCCCCCAGAATTGCCACTATATTTCTGTGTTTGTGTCTTGTTTTATATGTAGTGTATGTGCCTTTACCTGGCATTCAAACACTCTTTTGCACCTGGTAACCTCCATCACATGGTCTGATATGGGTGTGGCTTACAGTCTGGCTTTGTTCACATTGCACTAGTTGTCCTGCTAGGCGGTTGTGTGGAAGCTTGGCTGTGAGCTGGATTACATCACCTTCAGACCTTGTTCACACCATAGTTAGCGTAGTGGTAGGACCCCTTGCCATGCTGAGTGACCGTGACGTGGTGCATGATGGGCTCCGATATTTTCCTGACAGGAATATATTGGCAAAAGTCTCAGCTTTTAATATCTGCATTTATGACTAGCCAGTATAGTCAGTGGCATATCCGTTTGGTGCATTTTTTCTGTGAGTTATATGATTGTATTTACATCCGCACAATGCTCCGTTTTGTGTAGGATGCCTTTGTGGTGCATGTGGACCGCGCCGACATCCTCCATTGTATGCATTTTTTGCTGGGGATAGTCGTTTTCTGCGGTCCACATGTGGTGGGGCTGCTCCCCCAATGAAAAAAACGCTACAGTGTTAGGGGTTGAGCAGCTATATTTCTGTGTTTGAAGCTCAAACTCACCACAATGACGAGGAGAGACACATTAGTGAACATTCAAAGGGTCAATGGACTGAGAGTTAGAGGACTTCCTTCAAACTTCACATTAGATCTACCTCCAGCTTATACAAAAGACTATATACCTCTAGATCGAGATTGCATACCTATCCGGGAAACAGCCAATAAATGGGAGCACCTATCTGTCATATCACATGAAATGTCCCCGCTGAAGGAGTTTGGTGTTGGACTGTTGATAGGTTACGATTGTCCCGAAGCCTTGGTACCACGAAAGGAAAGGGGTAACCCTATGCTGTTCAAACTGATCTAGGATGGGGTGTTGTTGAAGGAAAACAGCAGATGGCAAACTCAAGACAGGTGACAGGATTGTGTCATTGAATATCTGTCCAAGAGTTACCAACCGTAAGGCCAGCAAAAGTAATCAAGATCCTTGAATCTAACTTTGCAGACATAAGTTCTAAAGAAAAGAGTGCATCCCAAGAAGACATAAAGTTTGTTCACACTCTAGAAGAAAGTATTCCATTACTTTTTTGAGAACGAGAGGATTGTGGAACATCTAAAATCCCATGGATTGAAAGATGAAAAACAGCATGGGTTTACTTCAGGGAGATCATGTCAAACTAATCTTATTGATTTTTTTGATTGGGTGACTAAAATAATAGATGGTGGAGGTGCAGTAGACATCGCTTATCTAGACTTTAGTAAGGCTTTTGATACTGTCCCACATAGAAGGCTTATCAATAAATTGCAGTCTTTGGGCTTGGACTCCCATATTGTTGAATGGATTAGGCAGTGGCTGAGGGACAGACAACAGAGGGTTGTATTCAATGGAGTATATTCAGACCATGGTATTGTTACCAGTGGGGTACCTCAGGGATCTGTTCTGGGACCCATATTGTTTAATATCTTTATCAGCGAAATTTCAGAAGGCCTCGATGGTAAGGTGTGTCTTTTTGCTGATGACACAAAGATTTGTAACAGGGTTGATGTTCCTGGAGGGATACACCAAATGGAAAAGGATTTAGGAATACTAGAGGAATGGTCAAAAATCTGGCAACTAAAATTTTATGTTGATAAGTGCAAGATAATGCACCTGGGGCGTGAAAACCCAAGAGCAGAATATAAAATCAGTGATACAGTCCTAACCTCAGTATCTGAGGAAAGGGATTTAGGGGGTCATTATTTCAGAAGACTTAAAGGTAGGCAGACAATGTCATAGAGCAGCAGGAAATGCTAGCAGAATGTTTGGGTGTATAGGGAGAGGAATTACCAGTAGAAAGAGGGGGGTGCTCATGCCGCTCTACAGAGCACTGATGAGACCTCATTTGGAGTATTGTGCGCAGTACTGGAGACCATATCTCCAGAAGGATATTGATACTTTGGAGAGAGTTCAGAGAAGAGCTACTAAACTGGCGACACATTCTATGTTTCTATGTTTCTATGACCTTGCCTGCCAACTAACAGAAATCTTGCCCTAGCAAGATTAAAATGTTTGAAGAAAAGGATGGGAAGAGATCCCAAACTCAAGAATGCTTATTTGAAATTCATGGAAGGTATCCTCGAAGAAGGACATGCAGAGAAAGTTAATAACCAACCTAAAGAAGGAGAAGTGTGGTACATCCCATATCAAGGTGTTTACCACCCAAAGAAACTAGATAAGATTAGAGTAGTATTTGATTGTTCAGCAAAGTACGATGGTGTTGCATTGAATGATCATCTACAAACCGGATTCCAAAAAAGTTGGGACACTAAACAAATTGTGAATAAAAACTGAATGCAATGATGTGGAGATGGCAAATGTCAATATTTTATTTGTAATAGAACGTAGATGACAGATCAAACATTTAATCCGAGTAAATGTATCATTTTAAAGGAAAAATACGTTGATTCCAATTTTCACGGTGTCAACAAATCCCCAAAAAGTTGGAACAAGTAGCAATAAGAGGCTGGAAAAAGTAAATTTGAGCATAATGAAGAGCTGGAAGACCAATTAACACTAATTAGGTCAATTGGCAACATGATTGGGTATAAAAAGAGCTTCTCAGAGTGGCAGTGTCTCTCAGAAGCCAAGATGGGTAGAGGATCACCAATTCCCACAATGTTGCGCAGAAAGATAGTGGAGCAATATCAGAAAGGTGTTACCCAGCGAAAAATTGCAAAGACTTTGCATCTATCATCATCAACTGTGCATAACATCATCCGAAGATTCAGAGAATCTGGAACAATCTCTGTGCGTAAGGGTCAAGGCCGTAAAACCATACTGGATGCCCGTGATCTCCGGGCCCTTAAACGACACTGCACCACAAACAGGAATGCTACTGTAAAGAAAATCACAGAATGGGCTCAGGAATACTTCCATTGTCAGTGAACACAATCCACCGTGCCATCCGCCGTTGCCAGCTGAAACTCTACAGTGCAAAGAAGAAGCCATTTCTAAGCAAGATCCACAAGCTCAGGCGTTTTCACTTGGCCAGGGATCATTTAAAATGGAGTGTGGCAAAATGGAAGACTGTTCTGTGGTCAGACGAGTCACGATTCGAAGTTCTTTTTGGAAATCTGGGACGCCATGTCATCCGGACCAAAGAGGACAAGGACAACCCAAGTTGTTATCAACGCTCAGTTCAGAAGCCTGCATCTCTGATGGTATGGGGTTGCATGAGTGCGTGTGGCATGGGCAGCTTGCATGTCTGGAAAGGCACCATCAATGCAGAAAAATATATTTAGGTTCTAGAACAACATATGCTCCCATCCAGACGTCATCTCTTTCAGGGAAGACCCTGCATTTTTCCACAAGATAATGCCAGACCACATTCTTCATCAATCACAACATCATGGCTGCGTAGGAGAAGGATCCGGGTACTGAAATGGCCAGTATGCAGTCCAGATCTTTCACCTATAGAGAACATTTGGCACATCATAAAGAGGAAGGTGCAACAAAGAAGGCCCAAGACGATTGAACAGTTAGAGGCCTGTATTAGACAAGAATGGGAGAGCATTCCTATTTCTAAACTTGAGAAACTGGTCTCCTCGGTCCCCAGACGTCTGTTGAGTGTTGTAAGAAGAAGGGGAGATGCCACACAGTGGGGAAAATGGCCTTGTCCCAACTTTTTGGGGATTTGTTGACACCATGAAATTCTGATTCAACATATTTTTCCCTTAAAATGGTACATTTTCTCAGTTTAAACTTTTGTTCTGTGATTTATGTTCTATTCTGAATAAAATTTTAGAAGTTGGCACCTCCACATCATTGCATTCAGTTTTTATTCACGATTTGTATAGTGTCCCAACTTTTTTGGAATCCGGTTTGTACTAAAAGGACCAGACCTTACAAACACTCTGCCTGGAGTACTTTGTAGATTCAGAAAGTATCCTGTAGCAGTCATGTGTGACGTTGAAAAGATGTTCCATCAGTTTCGTGTGAAGACTGAAGATAGAGACTTCCTGAGGTTCCTATGGTGGGAGAAAGACAGAAACAGAGACAGCAGATTACAGAATGAAAGTACACTTGTTTGGAGCAGCATTGTCTCCAGGTTGCACCAATTATGGTATGAAGTACCTGGCCAATCAGAATGAAAAGGATTGCCAATCAGCAGCAAATTATCTGAAGAAAAACTTTTATTTAGATGATGGTCTTATAAGTCTAGAGTCCACAGAATCTGAAATCGAACTAGTAAAAGAAAGCCAAGAGTTATGTGCAAGAGGATACCTGTGCCTACATAAATTAATCTCAAACAACAGAGAGATACTGGAATCCATCAGTGACTCTGAACGTGCATCAACAATGAAGAATGTAGATCTCAATTATGATCATCTTCCAGTTCAAAACATACTTGGATTGGGATGGAATGTAGAGAATGACAAGTTCTTCTTTGAAGTATCTATTGAAAAGAAAGTTGCAACTAGACGTATCATTCTTTACACAGTGGCTTCTATAAATGATCCATTAGGATTCTTGGCCCCAGTAATCCTCAAAGCAAGAAAAATACAGAAAGAATTAGGCTGCGTTCACACGGGCGAGATTTCCGCGCGGGTGCAATGCGGTAGGTGAACGCATTGCACCCGCACTGAATCTGGACCCATTCATTTCAATGGGGCTGTTCAGATGAGCGATGATTTTCACGCATCACTTATGCGTTGCGTGAAAATCGCAGCATGCTCTATATTCTGCGTTTTTCACGCAACGCAGGCCCCATAGAAGTGAATGGGGTTGCGTGAAAATCGCATGCATCCGCAAGCAAGTGCGGATGCGGTGCGATTTTCACGCACGGTTGCTAGGTGACAGTCTATACACTGTATTATTTTCCCTTATAACATGGTTATAAGGGAAAATAATAGCATTCCGAATACAGAATGCATAGTAGGTGATCAATTGAGGGTTAAAAAATAAAAAAAATTAACTCACCTTCTCCTCTTGTTCGCGTAGTTCTCCCGGTCTTCAGTTCTTTAAAAAGATGAACTATGGGCTAAAGGACCTTTGGTGACGTCAGATCACATGCTCCAATCACATGGTACATCACCGCGGTGATGTACCATGTCATTGGAGCATGTGATCTGACGTCACCAAAGGTCCTTTAGCCCATAGTTCATCTTTTTAAAGAACTGAAGACCGGGAGAACTACGCGAACAAAAGGAGAAGGTGAGTTAATTTTTTTTATTTTTTAACCCTCAATTGATCACCTACTATGCATTCTGTATTCGGAATGCTATTATTTTCCCTTATAACCATGTTATAAGGGAAAATAATAACATCTACACAACACCGAACCCAAACCTGAACTTCTGTGAAGAAGTTCGGGTCTGGGTACCACAGTCGGTTTTTTATCACGCGCGTGCAAAACACATTGCACACGCGCGATAAAAACTGAACATCGGAACGCAATCGCAGTCAAAACTGACTGCAATTGCATTCCTACTCGCGCGGGTTTGCCGCAACACACCGGGACGCATCCGGAACTAATCCGGACACGCTCGTGTGAACCCAGCCTTATGTAGACATAGGTTAGGATGGGATAAACCCATGCCTGAAAATTTGAGTCCAAGGTTGGAGAGAAAATAAGGGGACTCAAAACTTGACAAAGGCAAAACATCTCACTACTCCACTCAAGTTGGAACGTCCTGTACAGAAGTTAGTTGTTCTACTTGAGAGTGATCAAAGACACTTTGAAGTTGAGAACCTGATGGAAAATTCCTCACATTCATGTTTAGGTCCTACCACTAAGAACATAGAATTATAGGTAATTTTGGTGGGAGTGTAGCTGGCCAGCTAAGACCTGTCCTAGGTTTGGATGTCGTATAACTGTTATATATTGTATTCACAGAAGCAGAAAAGATAATATGCCTTTAAAGGGAATCTGTCACCTGCTTTAAAGGGTTTCTGTCACCCCGCAAAACTCATTTTTTTTTTTTTGGATAGTTAGATTCCTCATAGTGCGATATAGGAGAATATAATGCTCTTACTTACTTTCATGCGGCCGATTCTTTATAAAACAAACTTTTATAATATGTAAATGAGGGCTCTACCAGCAAGTAGGGCGTCTACTTGCTGGTAGCTGCTGCAGAAATCCGCCCCCTCGCCGTGTTGATTGACAGGGCCAGCCGTGATCTCCTCCTCCGGCCGGCCCTGTCAGTAATTCAAAAATCGCGCGCCTCGCGTCATTCGGCGCAGGCGCTCTGAGCTGAGGAGGCTCGTATCCTCAGCACTCCCTCAGTGCGCCTGCGCCGATGACATCACCGAAAGAGAAGACGTCATCGGCGCAGGCGCACTGAGGGAGTGCTGAGGAGACGAGCCTCCTCAGCTCAGAGCGCCTGCGCCGAATGACGCGAGGCGCGCGATTTTTGAATTACTGACAGGGCCGGCCGGAGGAGGAGATCACGGCTGGCCCTGTCAATCAACACGGCGAGGGGGCGGATTTCTGCAGCAGCTACCAGCAAGTAGACGCCCTACTTGCTGGTAGAGCCCTCATTTACATATTATAAAAGTTCGTTTTATAAAGAATCGGCCGCATGAAAGTAAGTAAGAGCATTATATTCTCCTATATCGCACTATGAGGAATCTAACTATCCAAAAAAAAAAAAATGAGTTTTGCGGGGTGACAGAAACCCTTTAACCATTTTTAAGCTGGCACCATCGCTATGTGGACTAAAGTACCTTGTTTCCAGCAGTCTTCTTTTTACTTGATTTCGTTTTGTAGTTTTGATATAAAAGCTCTTTTTCTGATATGCTAATTAGGGTCCAAGGAGCCCAGAGGGGCGTTCTTTTCCCTCTCCGGAGCCCAGTGACGCCCCCCTGCAGTGCCCAGCCCGCCTTAATTTGAATTCCAAGAATGCCTCCTGATCATCAGATAACCTCCCACAGCCCGGCAAATGGTTCCGCCCCCTCCCCACGTCATATTCTACCTTATAGAAATGCCCCGTCCTTCTTCCTGTCTGCGGCCAGAAAACTTGCGCAGGCGCAGTACCGCCTGCGGCCTGCGCCTGTGCGATCATCAACCTCCTGAGGGCAACAGCCTCAAAAGTCTCACTGGGCATGCGCCGAGCCCAGTGATGTGACCTGAGCGCTGCTGCCCTCAGGACGTTGATGATCGCGCAGGCCGCAGACGGTACTGCGCCTGCGCGAGTTTTCGGGCCGCAGACAGGAAGAAGGACGGGCATTTCTATAAGGTAGACTATGACGTGGGGAGGGGGCGGAACCACTTGCCGGGCTGTGGGAGGTAATCTGATGATCAGGAGGCATTCTTGGAATTCAAATTAAGGCGGGCTGGGCACTGCAGGGGGGCGTCACTGGGCTCCGGAGAGGGAAAAAAACGCCCCTCTGGGCTCCTTGGACCCTAATTAGCATATCAGAAAAAGCGCTTTTATATCAAAACTACAAAACGAAATCAAGTAAAAAGAAGACTGCTGGAAACAAGGTACTTTAGTCCACATAGTGATGGTGCCAGCTTAAAAATGGTTAAAGCAGGTGACAGATTCCCTTTAAGATTTATTATATAATGTAAGGTACTCTCAGTGACACAGCAGACACAACAGAAAGCATAGAGTTAAACTGTTGTTGCTGGGCAGGAGTCTTGACCAATCACAGCCAGCCTCACACACAGCAGGACTTTTGACCAATCACAGCCAGCTTCACACACAGTCTGTGTGGGAAATCCACCTAGCAGGAGCTGCTAGAATCATTACACCAAAGAGAGGAGTTGAACAGTCATTCACTCCACTAGGAGCAGTGTTTTATTGAAGCAGAGAGGCCAAATTAGGTATTTAATCTGTTTTGGACACATGAAGTACCGGCACGGCATGATGTCCCATTACTTAAGGACACATGACGTACCGGGGACGTCATGTGTAGTTCCAATCACCGCCGTCCGGCGGGCGTTGATCGGAACAAGGTGCCTGCTCAAATCATTGAGCAGGCACCCTGGGACAATGCGCTGTGGGGTCAATTCACAGGCAGGAAGCTGTATGAGTAATACACACTGTATACTCATACAGCCAATGAATTCTAATACAGAAGTACTGGAATGCATTGTAAAGGGTAATGATTAGACCCCCAAAAGTTGAAGTCCCAAAGTAGGACAAAAAATTAAGTGAAAAAAAAAAGGTTTAAAAAATAACGTTTTTCCCCAAAAAATTTAAAGTCATTTTTCCCCAAATACAGTAAAAAAAAAATAGGGTAAAAATAGGGGGGAAAAAAGTTGACATATTAGGTATTGCCGCGTCCGTATCAGCAGGCTCTATAAACATATCACATGAGCTAACCCCTTAGATGAACACCGTAAAAAATAAAAAATAAAAACTGTGCTAAATAAAGATTTTTGTCACCTTACATCACTAAAAGTGCAACAGCAAACTATCAAAATAGTACCAATCTCATCCCGCAAAAAACGAGCCCCTACCTGAGACAATCGCCCAAAAAATAAAAAAAACTATGGCTCAGAATATGGAGACACTAAAACATAATTCTTTTTTGTTTTAAAAAAGCTTTTATAGTTACTTAAGTATATAAAAAAGTATACATATTAGGTATCGCCACATCCGTAATAAGCTGATCTATAAAAATATCACATGAACTAACCCCTCAGGTGAATACCGTAAAAAAAAAAAAAAAAGAAACGGTGTAAAAAAAGCAATTTTTAGTCACCTTACATCACAAAAAGTGTAATAGCAAGTGATCAAAAAGTCATACGCACCCCAAAATTGTGCCAATAAAACCGTCATCTCATCCCACAAAAATCATACCCTACCCAAGATAATCGCCTCAAACTATGGAAACACTAAAACATGTTTTTTTTTTGTTTCAAAAATGAAATCATTGTGTAAAACTTACATAAATAAAAAAAAGCATACATATTAGGTATTGCCACGTCCATAATTACTTGCTCTATAAAAATATCACATGACCTAACCCCTCAAGTGAATACCGTAAAAAAAAAAACGGTGTAAAAAAAACTATTTTACCCAAGATAATCGCCCAAAACTGAAAAAACTATGGCTCTCAGACTATGGAAACACTAAAACATGATTTTTTTTTGTTTCAAAAAATGAAATAATTGTGTAAAACTTACATAAATAAAAAAATAGTATACATATTAGGTATCTGTGACAACTAGGTCTATAAAATTACCACATGAATAGAGTTGAGCAAACACCTGGATGTTCGGGTTCGAGAAGTTCGGCCGAACTTCCCGGAAATGTTCGGGTTCGGGATCCGAACTCGACCCGAACTTCGCCCCGAACCCGAACCCCATAGAAGTCAATGGGGACCCGAACTTTTCGGCACTAAAAAGGCTGTAAAATAGCCCAGAAATGGGCTAGAGGGCTGCAAAAGGCAGCAAAATGTAGGTAAATCCCCTGCAAACAAATGTGGATAGGGAAATGAATTAAAATAAAAATAAAAGAAATTAATTTAACCAATATCAATTAAAGAGAGGTCTCATGGCAGAGAATCAGGCTTCATGTCATAGCAGAGAATCAGGCTTCACGTCACCCACCACTGGAACAGGCCATTGTCAGATATTTAGGCCCCAGCACCCAGACAGAGGATAGAGGTCCCATAGCAGAGAATCAGGCTTCATGTCACAGCAGAGAATCAGGCTTCAAGTCATAGCAGAGAATCAGTCTTCATGGCATAGCAGAGAATCAGGCTTCACGTCACCCACCACTGGAACAGGCCATTGTCAGATATTTAGGCCCAGGCACCCAAAAAGAGGAGAGAGGTCCCATAGCAGAGAATCAGGCTTCATGTCATAGCAGAGAATCAGGCTTCAAGTCATAGCAGAGAATCAGGCTTCATGTCATAGCAGAGAATCAGGCTTCACGTCCCCCACCACTGGAACAGGCCATTGTCAGATATTTAGGCCACGGCACCCAGATAGAGGAGAGAGGTCCCATAGCAGAGAATCAGGCTTCATGGCATAGCAGAGAATCAGGCTTCACGTCACCCACCACTGGAACAGGCCATTGTCAAATATTTAGACCCCGGCACCCAGACAGAGGAGAGAGGTCCTCTTAGCAGAGAATCAGGCTTCATGTCATAGCAGAGAATCAGGCTTCAAGTCATAGCAGAGAATCAGGCTTCATGTCATAGCAGAGAATCAGGCTTCAAGTCATAGCAGAGAATCAGGCTTCATGTCATAGCAGAGAATCAGGCTTCACGTCACCCAACACTGGAACAGGCCATTGTCAGATATTTAGGCCTCGGCAGCCAGACAGAGGAGAGAGGTCCCATAGCAGAGAATCAGGCTTCATGTCATAGCAGAGAATCAGGCTTCATGTCACCCACCAATGGAACAGGCCATTGTCAGATATTTTTAGGCCCCGGCACCCAGACAGAGGAGAGAGGTCCCATAGCAGAGAATCAGGCTTCATGTCATAGCAGAGAATCAGGCTTCAAGTCATAGCAGAGAATCAGGCTTCATGTCATAGCAGAGAATCAGGCTTCACGTCACCCACCACTGGAACAGGCCATTGTCAGATATTTAGGCCCCGGCACCCAGACAGAGGAGAGAGGCCCCATAGCACAGAATCAGGCTTCATGGCATAGCAGAGAATCAGGCTTCACGTCACCGACCACTGAAACAGGCCATTGTCAGATATTTAGGCCCCGGCACCCAGACAGAGGAGAGAGGTCCCATAGCAGAGAATCAGGCTTCATGTCATAGCAGAGAATCAGGCTTCAAGTCATAGCAGAGAATCAGGCTTCATGTCATAGCAGAGAATCAGGCTTCACGTCACCCAACACTGAAACAGGCCATTGTCAGATATTTAGGCCCCGGCAGCCAGACAGAGGAGAGATGTCCCATAGCAGAGAATCAGGCTTCATGTCATAGCAGAGAATCAGGCTTCATGACACCCACCACTGGAACAGGCCATTGTCAGATATTTTTAGGCCCCGGCACCCAGACAGACAGATTAGAGAGGTCCCATAGCGCCTTGGTCCCATAGCGCCTTGGGCTTCCACTGGTTCCCCTGTAACATTTGGGAATGCTCTCAGTAGCGCGTCTACCAACGTGCGCTTGTACTCGCGCATCTTCCTATCACGCTCCAGTGTAGGAAGTAAGGTGGGCACATTGTCTTTGTACCGGGGATCCAGCAGGGTGGCAACCCAGTAGTCCGCACACGTTAAAATGTGGGCAACTCTGCTGTCGTTGCGCAGGCACTGCAGCATGTAGTCGCTCATGTGTGCCAGGCTGCCCAGAGGTAAGGACAAGCTGTCCTCTGTGGGAGGCGTATCGTCATCGTCCAGCGTTTCCCCCCAGCCACGCACCAGTAAAGGGCCCGAGCTGCGTTGGGTGCCACCCCGCTGTGAACATGCTTCATCCTCATCCTCCTCCACCTTCTCCTCATCCTCGTCCTCCTCGTCCTCCAGTAGTGGGCCCTGTCTGGCCACATTTGTACCTGGCCTCTGCTGTTGCAAAAAACATCCCTCTGAGTCACTTCTAAGAGACTGGCCTGAAAGTGCTAAAAATGACCCCTCTTCCTCCTCCTCCTCCTGGGCCACCTCCTCTTCCATCATCGCCCTAAGTGTTTTCTAAAGGAGACATAGAAGTGGTATTGTAACGCTGATAACGGCGTCATCGCCACTGGCCATGTTGGTGGAGTACTCGAAACAGCGCAACAGGGCACACAGGTCTCGCATGGAGGCCCAGTCATTGGTGGTGAAGTGGTGCTGTTCCGCAGTGCGACTGACCCGTGCGTGCTGCAGCTGAAACTCCAATATGGCCTGCTGCTGCTCGCACAGTCTGTCCAGCATATGCAAGGTGGAGTTCCACCTGGTGGGCACGTCGCATATGAGGCGGTGAGCGGGAAGGCCGAAGTTACGCTGTAGCGCAGACAGGCGAGCAGCGGCAGGATGTGAACGCCGGAAGCGCGCACAGACGGCCCGCACTTTATGCAGCAGCTCTGACATGTCGGGGTAGTTGTGAATGAACTTCTGCACCACCAAATTCAGCACATGCGCCAGGCAAGGGATGTGCGTCAAACCGGCTAGTCCCAGAGCTGCAACGAGATTTCGCCCATTATCGCACACCACCAGGCCGGGCTTGAGGCTCACCGGCAGAAAACACTCATCGGTCTGTTGTTCTATACCCCGCCACAACTCCTGTGTGGAGTGGGGCCTGTCCCCCAAACATATGAGTTTCAGAATGGCCTGCTGACGTTTACCCCGGGCTGTGATAAAGTTGATGGTGAAGGTGTGTGGCTGACTGGATGAGCAGGTGGAAGAAGAGGAGGAGGAAGCCGAGTAGGAGGAGGAGGCAACAGGAGGCAAAGAATGTTGCCCTGCGATCCTTGGCGGCGGAAGGACGTGCGCCAAACAGCTCTTCGCCTGGGGCCCAGCCGCCACTACATTTACCCAGTGTGCAGTTAGGGAGATATAGCGTCCCTGGCCGTGCTTACTGGTCCACGTATCTGTGGTTAGGTGGACCTTGCCACAGATGGCGTTGCGCAGTGCACACTTGATTTTATCGGATACTTGGTTGTGCAGGGAAGGCACGGCTCTCTTGGAGAAGTAGTGGCGGCTGGGAACAACATACTGTGGGACAGCAAGCGACATGAGCTGTTTGAAGCTGTCTGTGTCCACCAGCCTGAATGACAGCATTTCATAGGCCAGTAGTTTAGAAATGCTGGCATTCAGGGCCAGGGATCGAGGGTGGCTAGGTGGGAATTTACGCTTTCTCTCAAATGTTTGTGAGATGGAGAGCTGAACGCTGCCGTGTGACATGGTTGAGATGCTTGGTGACGGAG
The DNA here is from genome assembly GCF_905171765.1 of Bufo bufo. NCBI lineage: Eukaryota > Metazoa > Chordata > Amphibia > Anura > Bufonidae > Bufo > Bufo bufo. Next base: position 72,882,964 of record NC_053396.1, read on the forward strand.
GTGGTGGTGTTGGTGGTACATCCTCTGTTTGCTGGGCGGCAGGTGCCAACGTTCCTCCAGAGGCGGAGGAAGAGGCCAAGGTGGCAGCAGCAGAAGAGGTAGCAGGGGGAGCCTGAGTGAGTTCCTTGTTTTTAAGGTGTTTACTCCACTGCAGTTCATGCTTTGCATGCAGGTGCCTGGTCATGCAGGTTGTGCTAAGGTTCAGAACGTTAATGCCTCGCTTCAGGCTCTGATGGCACAGCGTGCAAACCACTCAGGTCTTGTCGTCAGCACATTGTTTGAAGAACTGCCATGCCAGGGAACTCCTTGAAGCTGCCTTTGGGGTGCTCGGTCCCAGATGGCGGTGGCCAGTAGCAGACGGACTCTCTTGGCGGCAGGTGTTCTGCTTTTGCCCACTGCTCCCTCTTTTGCTACGCTGTTGGCTCGGTCTCACCACTGCCTCTTCCTCCGAATTCTGAAAGTCAGTGGCACGACCTTCATTCCATGTGGGGTCTAGGACCTCATCGTCCCCTGCATCATCTTCCACCCAGTCTTCCTCCCTGACCTCCTGTTCAGTCTGCACACTGCAGAAAGACGCAGCGGTTGGCACCTGTGTTTCGTCATCATCAGAGACGTGCAGAGGTGGTATTCCCATGTCCTCATCATCAGGAAACATAAGTGGTTGTGCGTCAGTGCATTCTATGTCTTCCACCGCTGGGGAAGGGCTAGGTGGATGCCCTTGGGAAACCCTGCCAGCAGAGTCTTCAAACAGCATAAGAGACTGTTGCATAACATGAGGGTCAGACAGTTTCCCTAATATGCATGGGGGTGATGTGACAGACTGATGGGTTTGGTTTTCATGCGCCATCTGTGCGCTTTCTGCAGAAGATTGGGTGGGAGATAATGTGAACGTGCTGGATCCACTGTCGGCCACCCAATTGACTAATGCCTGTACCTTCTCAGGCCTTACCATCCTTAGAACGGCATTGGGCCCAACCAAATATCGCTGTAAATTCTGGCTGCTACTGGGACCTGAGGTAGTTGGTTCACTAGGACGTGTGGCTGTGGCAGAACGGCCACGTCCTCTCCCAGCACCAGAGGGTCCACTAACATCACCACGACCATGTCCGCGTCCGCGTCCCTTACTAGATGTTTTTCTCATTGTTACCGTTCACCACAATAAGAAAAAAATTATTTGGCCCAATGTATTGAATTCAAATTCAGGCCTTTTTTTACAGGCACCTAACACTATCTGGCTATCTATTTAGGTACCGTATTACACTAATACAGGCACAGCAGTAACAACAGATTTAGCTGAATATAAATTGTAGGTCTAGTATTTAGGCCCTGGATGACAGGTATCCCTTTTACGGACAGAATTAGACTTGGAAATGCATGGTAGCGTGTGAAGTTATTGAGGATGACCCTATCCGCACCTTCAATGTAATATACCCTTTTATGGATAGATTTAACCTTGGCCTGATACAGCAGAAACCACTGATTTAAGGAGCTGCTAAGTTGGGAATTGTATTTCAACCCAGAACAAAAACTGCTTTGGCGGACACTAAATAGATTGACCAGCCACAGCAGTAACAACAGATTTAGCTAAATATAAATTGTAGGCCTATTATTTCGGCGCTGGATGACAGGTATACGTTTACGGACAGAATTAGACTTGGAAATGCACGGTAGCGTGTGAAGTTATTGAGAATGACCCTATCCGCACCTTCAATGTAATATACCCTTTTATGGATAGATTTAAACTTGGCCTGATACAGCAGAAAACAATTATTTAGGGAATTGCTAAGTTGGGAATTGTATTCAACCCACAACAAAAACTGTACTTCTGCAGACAGCAGACAGTATTACAATTGGCTAGCCACAGCTGAAACACCAGATTTAGGGTACTGCTATTTTGGCAATTGTATTTTACCCCTCAATAAAATAACAAGCACAGCCAAGCCCCTGATGTAGGATATAGCAAAAAAAAACACACACTATTGATGGTTAAAAATGGACTTGGTGGCAGCTTGTGCTGGCGCACCACAAGACACAAAATGGCTGCCGATCACCCCAGAAAAAAGTGACTGAAAAACGCTCTGGGCAGCCTTAAAACAGTGAGCAATTGAATAGCTGAGGTTGTATGATACACAGCTGTATATCGATCACTTCAGTAAATAAATCACTGCCTAATCTCGCTCTAACAGCAGCAGCTGCATCCTATCCCTACACTGATCAGAGCAGAGTGACGTGCGGCGCTACGTGACTCCAGCTTAAATAGAGGCTGGGTCACATGCTGCACTGGCCAATCACAGCCATGCCAATAGTAGGCATGGCTGTGATGGCCTCTTGGGGCAAGTAGTATGACGCTTGTTGATTGGCTGCTTTGCAGCCTTTCAAAAAGCGCCAAGAAAGCGCCGAACACCGAACCCGGACTTTTACGAAAATGTTCGGGTTCGGGTCCGTGTCACGGACACCCCAAAATTCAGTACGAAACCGATCTATACAGTTCGGGTTCGCTCATCCCTACACATGATCTAACCTGTCAGATGTCAGTTGTAATGTTGTAAATAAAAAATAAAAGCGCGACCAAAATAGTTATTTCTTGTTACCTTGCTTCACGAAAAGTGTAATATAGAGCAACCAAAAATCATATGTACCCTAAACTAGTACCAACAAAACTGCCACCCTATCCCGTAGTTTCTAAAATGGGGTCACTTTTTTGGAGTTTATACTCTATTATAGAAGTAGAGAAACTGAAACTTGGAAATTTGATAATTTTTCAAAATTTTTGACAAATTTTGTATTTTTTTATAAATAAAAAAGATTTCTTTTTACTCTATGTTACCAGTGTCTTGAAGTACAATATGTGATGAAAAATTGCCTGGATAAGTCAAAGCGTTTTAAAGTTATCACCACATAAAGTGACACTGGTCAGGTTTGCAAAAAAAGGCCTGGTTCTTAAGGTAAAAATGAGCCCGGTCCCTAAGGGGTTAAAACAGTTATATAATGTTCCTACTGTTTATATAGTGATTAAAACTGTATACTGAACCAGTTATATGTGTGTTTACTTACAGTTCCACCAATTGGAAACTACAAAGTACACAATCTAAATTCAATTTCCATACAAACAACCATACAAACGAACTACTGAGCGATACAATCATACAATCCAAACAAATTGCATACAAACTGCTCATACCAGATCATAAGCAATTGTATAGCGCAAACTGCAAACCAAGTAGAGCAAGTGAACTATTGGTTAACCTCAGATATACCTCTCAGAGAGATTATAAAGTGCTTAAATAACTTAAAGTGAGAGCACGGATACTCAAGAGAGAAATATATCCACCATTTTATGATGAATGACAAGATTGAACAATTAAACCACCATCTTATGCATACCGCCATTTTATGATACTTTATTCAACACGTGTTTTGTACATGGACTATCTGCTGCGAAGAAAAGTTGAAGGTAATAAAGAAGTTATTTCAAGCATTTGGTGTGCTCTTTAAACCTACTGCTTCCATAGAACGACGCTAGAGGAATTAAGGAGTAATAGACAGTCTGGTTAGACTAAAAAGTCAGATATCAAAATTCTTCTAATGCAACAGCGCAAAAGGAACTTCATAGTGCTGCACCTGCCACAAGGGGAGTGTAAGTCAATTAAGATAGATGTGAAGGGAGGATGTGGATAATATGCATGGTGTGGATACCAGACCTGCACGAACACAGAAGTGTCAATAGGACTATTGCAGTGGTGCCATGCATCAGCGCTACAGTACAGAAACTTGACCTGGTTGGCCTTCAAAGAAAAGTACTATCTGAGGCCAGTTGCTCCATTTATCCATGGTGCCATGCACCTGACTGCCCTGCAACAGTTCCTAGGAGCAGCCCGCATTCTTCACCATATGATAATACAATATATTTTTTTAGAAAATAAATTTTGCAAGTGGCCAGTGGTAGCAATACCATAGAACTAGAGATGAGTGAATTTGTTGAAATTTGTTTAGGGTCTGATTCACCAAATCAATTCTACTCAAGTCAAATATGTTCCAGTTGCCTTGAGGGTTAGTATTTAACACTTTCTGGTCTCCTAGGACTTATATTTTTTTCTGGGAAGTCTCTAGTATTAGAAAGAAAGTAAGAGCAAGAAAGAAAGCCTACTATGCTACTCTGGGTTTCTGATATATGTGTTGTATGGAGGTTACTCTTTCTCATTGTTAGGAGCGTCTAAAATGCATAGTATGTTTGCGGAGTATTGTAGGCCAGGCAATGCCCTCTGGGAAAGATATTCAAATTAGCCTATCTCATGCCAGCAGAAACAAGATGTGCTAATTTTCATAGATTTTTCCTAGAAACCCCAAAGAGCATTGATGCTTTCTTTTTTCAGCTCTGCTGAAGCATAGTTAAAAAAAAACCAAAAAAAAAAAAACAGCTGTGTTCTGATACAGGACACTATTTCTTTCTTTTGGAAAGGAGACTAGCTTCCATGTCTCTTTTTAAGAGAAGCATTATGTCGGGATGCAAGCACAGCAAAGAAAAAAACATCTTATTATGAAAGAGCACTGATTGAACAGTTGAAGGCTACAGTACCATTAAGAAAACCCTCATAATTAAAAAAGGCACTGATTAAACAGTTTGAGGCTTCCACCAGAAACTTAGTGGAAAAAATAGTAGAAAATTGATCTATGAAGCACAAGGAAATATTTATAAATATACCTACAAGAAATGAGCACATCAATTCTATCATTTTGAAACTCATCCCAAGTTATCCATATAAATTGGATTTTAACTAGAGGTGAGCAAACTTCCTTCAAATTTGTTTCAGTTCTGCTTTGTCTAACTTTTTGAGGAGTTCAATTCAAACCTAATCAATTCTAGACTAATCAAATATGCTCCAATTAACCTAAAAATGGGTATATAACACCTTCTAGTCCCCTAAGACTCACTTTTATTTGAGGCTTTAAAAAATATATGAGTCTAGAAGACAGTAGCTTGTAAGAATAGTCATAGTGCAGCAAGGTGCATAGCACCTGGAGGCGAGTTTGTGAATCTGGGCCACTATACATTAGGCCAGGCAGAAAACTCTGATACATGAACTTTTTGAAAACATAATGGCATTTGGAGTCCAATGTATGTTAGGACAGGTACACAATTTTGATACATGGAGTTTTTGCCATACAGTTTTCATAATTTTTTTTATAAACAAAATTTGCACTTGATGGCTGGCATTCCAGAGACAAATTACCACATTACCACTGTCACCAACTGAACTTGCCCTAGGTCTGACTCAGCTTTTCAGCCTCCACCAACAGACTAATACATCAGGTTAGATAGACAAGTCTGTGCTAAATAGAATTTTTGTAATAACATTTTCAGCAGTTGTTTTGAAAAAAGGCACAATAGGACAGAATCTGTGGCAAAACTATATGGTGTCAGTGATGCTGGAAAATTATTATTTGCACACTTATAAATAGTCTATTGTGGGTGCGGCTCACAGCTTTATTCTACCTCGCAGTGCATTGATGATACCACTATGGAGGCCTGTGAGAGCCTGGCTGTGAGTTGGTTTCTAGCACTGTTCAGACCTTGTTCACACACCACGGGCAGTTTAGTGGTAGGACCCCATGCTTGCTGAGACACCGTGATGTGGTGCATGAGGGGCTCCGATATGTTCCTGACTGGAGGATATTGGCAAAGTTCTCAGTTTTTAACATCGGCTTGAGGAATTAGCTAGTATTGTCAGTTGCGTATCACTTTTTGCAGTGATTTTTGTATTTATATATTTTTTCATCGGCACATTGTATCATTTTGTGTAAGATGTCCTTGTGGTGCATGTGGTCCACCCCGTCATCCTCCATTGTACACATTTTTTGCTGGGGATTGCCGTTCTGCAGACCGCATGCAGAGGAATTGCTCCCCCGGTTAGAGACACGCTACAGTGTCTGGGTTTGGAGCATTTCCACCCATTTAGGCCACTTTTTTCAGTGAGATTTTTTTCTTTATGTGTATGGAATGTGCCACTTCATTTTGCTTGTAACATAATTTTGCACCTGGCAGCTTCTGTGTCACATGGTCTGTTGTGGGTGCGGCTCACAGCTTTATTCTACCTCACAGTGCATTGGTGATACCACTGTAGAGGCATGTGAGAGTCTGGCTGTGAGTTGGTTTCTAGCACTGTTCAGACCTTGTTCACACACTATAAGCAGTTTAGTAGTAGGACCCCATGCTTGCTGAGACTTCGTGACGTGGTGCATGAGGGGCTCCGATATGTTCCTGACTGGAGGATATTGGCAAAGTTCTCAGCTTTTAACATTGTCTTGAGGAATTAGCTAGTATTGTCAGTTGCGTATCATGTTGGTGCATTTTTTGCAGTGATTTTTAAGGTAATAAATACAGGCCCAATTAAACATCCCCTGCTACTAGAGATAGCCTTGCGATTCGTCCGGCGGTTGTTTTTCCTGCGAACTTTGCGTGTTCGCGATTTGCCGAACATGCGAACATCTGGAGATATTCGCTCCTGCCATATTCTATTACATTCTGAAGAACTTTGACCCATGACACATCCATCAGGTGGTACAGGACAGCCATTTCAGACGTTTTAGCACATGGACATACCCCCTACCTTATAAATCAACCTGATCTGGCCACCATTTTACATTCAGTGTTTTGCCAGTGTAGGGAGAGGTTGCTGAGTGGAGCAGGGACAGACTGTTAGGGACACCAAATGCTAGCTAATAGGGCCACAAAAGTCATTTTAAGGACTGGTATAGGTGTGCTATCGATAGGTGTGATAGACAGAGGGGTTCGATTTACTTATACTTTTATAATGAGTCAAAAACACATAGATCTATATAGTGATCACCTGGAAGTCAGGGGCCTAGGGGCTAGGGGCTTATTAGGGCCATTTTTATATTGGATAAGGTTCCGGACGGGGTCGCTCTTATCAGGGCGGGTTGTCTCTGGTTAGGCTATCAGGGCCAGAATAGCTCCCCCCTGTAGGGCAATATCAGGGACAGTTCTTTGCCCACCCTGTCCTTCAATACCACATCATTTTCTAGCCCAGGGATAAATGTTTTTTGCTTTCCCTCTGGGATTCATGGATGTGCACTGGAACCCTCTGGATTGTGGTAGGACATATGGTTTCTGAATTTAACTTTAATTATTTAATTTATTTTCATTTTGAGGGATATCTTTTCCATTCACATGTCTGCAAAATGGGTCCGCATCCGTTCCGCAATTTAGCGGAACGAGTGCAGACCCATTCATTTTCAATGGGGACGGAATGTGCATTTCCGAATCCGTGCCTCCGTTTCCGCAAAAAAATAGAACATGTCCTATTCTTGTCCACAATTGCAGACAAGATTAGGCATTTTCTATTATAGTGCCGGCGATGTTCTGTCCGCAAATTACGGACGTGTGAATGAACCCTCATAGTAACATTATTAAAGGTTACGTTTTATCTTTATGTATATTCTAATGGATTGCCTTCCTTGTACAAAGTTATAATATACTTTCTATGTTAGAAAGTATATTATTTTCACGAGGGTGTCAAGAGCCACGTCTGACTCCGCTATGCCCGGAGTCAGTGGCTGCGCGCTGTATGTCTAAAGTTTGCACTGTTTCTTAATGGTAGCTTTCTGTGTTTGCCTTGCAATCCTTTTTGTCTCACTCAGGGATCCGTAGCTTCTTCTCCTCAGCTGTTTCTTGTCCGTCACTCCCAACCTCCTTATATTCTCCCTCCCACTTCTCTGGTTGCCAAATAAAGAGCTTCCTGCCTGGACTTCTATACTGACCCACTGTGTAGCTGTGATTCCTGGTTGTCGTTCCAGAGCGTTACCCTTAGTGATGAGCGGGAGGTGCCATATTCGATTTCGCGATATTTCGCGAATATTCAAATGAATTTTCGTATTATTTTCGTCGAAATCGAATATTCGTAATTATTTTATTTTTCGCGAATAATATACGATTAAATTAATCGTACGATTTTTATTTTTATTTTTTTCCTGTATAAGGCAACGTTCCTATGACTATGGCTAGGCTAATATGTGTATTTTACGAAATTTCTTAATATTGCTCAAACTTCGTATTTTAGAATATTTGTAATATTCTAAAAGACGAAGTTAGAGCAATATTAAGAAATTTCGTATAATACACATATAGATTCTAATTCAGCTAATATAGTGCTATAATTATTATTTTTTTGCCTAATTTTATTTTGCCTCTTCTGCACTTTAGTTTTGGGAAATATTTACACTATTAAAAAAAAAAGGATATAGCACTATATTAGCTAAATTGCAGTCTATATGTGTATTTTACGAATATTCTTAATATTGCTCTAACTTCATCTTTTAGAATATTCGTAATATTCTAAAAGAAGAAGTTAGAGCAATGTTAAGAATATTCGTAAAATACATATATAGACTGTAATTTAGCTAATATAGTGCTATATCATTTTTTTTTAATAGTGTACATATTTCCCAAAACTAAAGTGCAGAAGAGGCAAAAAAAAATTTGCCAGAAAAATAATAATTATAGCACTATATTAGCTGAATTACAATCTATATGTGTATTTTACGAAATTTCTTAATATTGCTCTAACTTCGTCTTTTAGAATATTCGTAATATTCTAATAAAAGAAGCTATAGCAATATTAAGAATTTATTCGTAATTTTGAATCATTTTTTTTGATGTGTACTGTTATCTCACTTAATCGGCATACTGCTCCCCGACAAGCGTCCCGTCACCATGGCAACGGCTGTGGGTTATATAATATACCATCGGATCTGAGTATTTCCTGCACTCAGATCCGATGGTATATTCTAAACCACAGTTGTTCCTATGGTGACGAGGACGCTTGTCGGGGAGCAGTATGCCGAACATATGTACTAGTTGAAAAAATATATATATTCGAAATTACGATTCTTTTCTCTCGAATATTTGCTATATTGAATGAAAGAAGTAGGGTCACAGGTGGAATCAATTGCTTTATATTCGAATTCCCGATTTGTACCCGAAAATCTGAAACAAAACAATACGATAGTATGACGTAATCGCGTCACATGACCTGGTTTCGGTTTCACTTTGCTTCATGCTAGAGTGGTTTTGAATTTGTCTCCCGAAAATTCTTATCGAAAAAATGGTTCGAAAAAGCTTTAATGAGGATGAAGAAAAGATTATTCTAACTGTAAGTAATATTGTATTACAGTACTGTATTTTATTATATATTGCATGCATGCCAGAACAATATTTTGCAACACTAGAACAATGTATAAATTATTCATTTGTGGATCGTCTGTTGCAAAATATTCGTATATCCCAATAAAAACTACATTGATTATTTTTCATTTATTTTTTTTCTCCCCCCCCCAATAAGGGTCCATTCACACGTCTGTGGTGTGTTGCGTACCCGCAAATTGCGGATCCGTAACACACCCGGCCAGCACCCGCTATAGAAATGTCTATTCTTGTCCGCAGCTGCGGACAAAATTAGGACATGTTCTATCTTTTGCGGAGCTGCGGACCGGAAGTTTGGGGCCGAAACCCGGAAATTCGGGACCGCGCTCCGCAAATGCGGAAGTGGAGAGCACATAGTGTGCTCTCCGCTTCACGTCCGGTCCCATAGAGAATGAATGGATCCGCACCCGTTCCGCAAAATTGCGGAACGGGTGCGGACCATTTTGCGGACGTGTGAATGGACCCTAGTAGATATTACAGATTGATGCACTAAGGGTACTTTCACACTTGCGGCAGTGTGATCCAGCGGGAAGTTCCGTCGTCGGAACTGCCCGCTGGATCCGCCGATCTGCCGCTGACTGAAAGCATTTGTGAGGGCTCTTTCACACTTGCGTTGTTCTGTTCCGGCATAGAGTTCCGTCGTCGGGGCTCTATGCCGGAAGAATCCTGATCAGGATTATCCTAATGCATTCTGAATGGAGAGAAATCCGTTCAGGATGCATCAGGATGTCTTCAGTTCAGGACCGGAACGTTTTTTGGCCGGAGAAAATACCGCAGCATGCTGCGCTTTTTGCTCCGGCCAAAAATCCTGAACACTTGCCGCAAGGCCCCATTGAAAGGCATTAATCCGGATCCGGCCTTAAGCTAAACGTCGTTTTGGCGCATTACCGGATCCGACGTTTAGCTTTATCTGAATGGTTACCATGGCTGCAAGGACGCTAAAGTCCTGTTTGCCATGGTAAAGTGTAGTGGGGAGCGGGGAAGCAGTATACTTATCGTCCGTGCGGCTCCCGGGGCGCTTCAGAATGACGTCAGGGCGCCCCATGCGCATGGATGACGTGATCGCATGGGGTGCTCTGACGTCATTCTGGAGCGCCCCGGGAGCCGCACGGACGGTAAGTATACTGCTCCCCCGCTCCCCACTACTACTACGGCAACCAGGACTTTAATAGCGTCCTGGCTGCCATAGTAACACTGAACGCATTTTGAAGACGGATCCGTCTTCAAATGCTTTCAGTTCACTTGCGGTGTTACGGATCCGGCGGGCACTTCCGGCAAATGGAGTACACGACGGATCCGGACAACGCAAGTGTGAAAGAGGCCTGAGACGGATCCGTATGCGGATCCGTCTCACAAATGCATTGCAAGGACGGATCCGTCTCTCCACTTGTCATGCGGACCGACGGATCCGTCTTGTACATTTTTTCACATTTTTACCGATCTGCGCATGCGCATGCCGGAACGACGGATCCGGCATTCCGGTATTCTGAATGCCGGATCCAGCGCTATATCATTCCTATGGGAAAAAATGGCGGATCCGGCGTTCAGGCAAGTCTTACGTTTTTTTCGCCGGAGAGAAAACCGTAGCATGCTGCTGTTTTCTCTTTTGCCTGATCAGTCAAAACGACTGAACTGAAGACATCGTGATGCATCCTGAACGGATTACTCTTCATTCAGAATGCATTGGGATAAAACTGATCAGTTCTTTTCCGGTATTGAGCCCCTGTGACGGAACTCAATGCCGGAAAAGAAAAACGCAAGTGTTAAAGTACCCTAAGTATTCTTGTTACTTCGCAGCACTATGTCAGTAGCATGTATGCATGGACAACAGATAAATATATATCACATGCACATAGCATGTCCGTTTTCCTGCCATACAATATATACCACACACACAATATATATATATAGATTGAATTTTATGTCCATGAGGTTTTTTTGTTGGACCAAAAGTATTTGATTGTTTATTTAGCGTTACTCAGGGAGCACCACGGGGATGCAAACCAGCTTTACACCCCATATAGTACCGTCACTTCCTAAACAGGTACATCGCAGCTTAGCTGGCTAATATCTGATTGCTCAGACCTCACACACATACAATCGCAATACAATCTGATCTTATAACCGTAACATTAAATCTAATATTTCCCCTTCAAAGGCGTAACTTCTTTTTTGCGTATTTGTTGAGGATATTTTTTTTTAGATTTGTATAATAAAACAATGGGGATTATTTGCTTTCATCTTTATCCTTCAGCGATTTCTGGAGCGGGGATATCACCTGACCCGGAAACATAAAGAAAAAGAGGTGATAATAACATCTGTCCGGACCGAGCTATATCTAAAACACGGCAAAAAGTACAATAAGGAAGCAATACAAAAGAAATTTTGCGACCTAAAACGCCTTCACCCTGAGCTTGTAAAGGAATACAGTCAGCAATTACGCCCAGGTACAATGCTTACATGAATTTTGTATCTCTCTCTACAACACTCAGTAATGTATATATTCAGTAATGCTGCTAATCTGTACAGATGTAGTAGGGTTAACACACAACCTCTCAGATTTATTAATTCATCCCGTAATCTTGAAACAAAAGCCATTTTAAAAAATAGCGTAACACATTTAATTGCATTAAGTTTACATAACACGTCTCATAAAGCATGTGTGTTAACTCTACTACATCCATATTTCATCCCTTTTCAAATGATTACTTAATACCTGTTGTGACATGTACAAAATCTTCCGGTTACATCATACATCTCTACCTCGCTGAGATTGTATATTTATTGTTATACCAGCGCGGTACAGATGTATGATGTCACCGGATGATTTCATACGTTTCACACGCATAAATATATATAGGTATTTTTGTTTATATCTACATAAACTGCAAACATGATTAACTATTCAGGTCAAAGTCCCCGACCATTACATACATCCCCCCCTACAATTTGCATGGGATTCAAGAATATATACGTATATACGTATGTATGTATGTATTTATGTATGTTCCTCAAAAACGCAACAATCAATTTCAATGATTCTTGGTATACGCATTCCTTGCTACCTGGAATGAAATCTTGCGGGGGTCTCAGCTATCTAGGACGTACCGTTCACGAGATATATAAAAAAAATGAACTGCATTAGCCAATACTAGCCTCCCAGCCTTTCACTTAAATCCTAACTGCAAACTGAAGGGCGCTGCGGAGTTCAAAGTTAAAGGGCCGATCACCGTGAAACTCACTTTTAAAGGGCCGGTCACCGTCAGTCACTGTTAAAGGGCCGGTCACTGTCAGTCACTGTTAAAGGGGCGGTCACCGTGAAACTCAACATTAAAGGGCCGGTCACTGTGAAAGTCACTGTTATTTAATATAAAATTGCTATGAATAAATACCCGAGCAACGCGGGTCATTGACTAGTGTGTGTATATATATATATATATATATATATATATATATATTGTAAGGATTCACAAATGGTAGCCTTCAGATAAATACACAGAAGCATTTTTCCATGGAAATCTTAAAATAACAAGTGTCCTTTATTGTTGGCACACAAACAATCAACAGGCAGCATTAATCGGCTTACTCCAGCCGACACTTAAAGAAAAAACAATTACACAAGTAAGGCACAGTACCGTAAATCCCACAGAGTATCTTGCATTGTCCTCTGTATCCAAGCAGAGACCCTCTGGTCTTTCACTCAGTTCCAAACACAAACACCCAGCCATCCAGAACTCCACCGTCAGCCATGTAATCATCCCCACCTGACCCTTCTTGCTGACTTTTGTAAGCCATTCAAAACCTGGCCTGGATTGTGTGGAGTAGTCACCCGCCCAACTCTATGACTACTCCCAATAAGTGGGAACCCTATACACAGCGGAGAAAACCTGGTGTGAACAAATTTGTTCTACATACTCCCAATAAGAGCCATCCCGTGTTAGCTTTTCACAGCTATGCTAACTACCAAAGTGTCCGTCAGCAACTGCTGCGGACATATGCACTAGTCGCTCCTACTTCACCGAGGCCAGAATCCTCGGTGACACATATCTTCCATCTATTATAGTCCCTTGTGCCTTTCTACTATATATATATATATATATAAAAAAAGGAAAATAATGGCGGCACCGGAAGAATAACACAAGGAGGGTGCTATGTCCAGGGATGTAGCAGCTTACCCCGTCAATGGAAGATGAAAAAACGGACAGCACGCCAGGTAAAAGTAAGTGGTGTTTTATTCACCCATGTGGATGGCAACGTTTCAGCTCATACAAGAGCCTTTGTCAAGCAATGAACACAATACAAAGGGGGGTTTATAAAGGCCAACCCCTATGACATCACAGTGCAATCAATTAACAGCCAAATATAATAAAGTGCAAATAGTGCATGTATAATACATAAAAATGTATATATAACAGTGTAAAATACAGATATAAATCGATAATATATATCAAGTACATTATATGATGAATGCATAATCGCAAACAAAGTGCAAACAAATAAATTGATAAATCAATATATATCAGGTGTGTACCAGAGTGTATATTAGGTGGGAGGGACCGAAACGATGCTGCCAAAGAGAGGAGGAGCGATGACATACCCAGTGTCGCCATCCGTGCCATATATGTCAAACACCGCCACGTCCGACGTTCAGGTGGATGCAGTGCGCAGGCGCCAAGTCGCGTGAGGAACAAGATGTAACTTCCTCCTATGACGTAACCGGAGCATGCGCATAGATGTAAAAAGCTATGTCGGCCATCTTAGAAGTGGTAAAAAAACCTCAGATGAGATACAGCGCAAAGAAAAACCGCATCATAGACGCGATATAGTGTAGTAGCCTCACATATAGCAGTGAGAATATGCGCAAGATGACAAAACACTAGAATCAAACAAAAAGAAAATAGCTAATGTTGATCACTGTGTGTGCGCATAGCCTGATAATGAACAGAATAGCGCAAAACGGAAATAATGCCGTTTATCCAATTCTGTATCCATAAGGGACAGGAGAGCGCATACCAAGGATGCAACTCATCTCCCAAATGCGCCATTTGAAGCAATGCACCAAGCAACAAATGCTACGGGCATGCCGCAAAAGGGCCCACAATCCCCAATGGACACACATATATCATAGGACACACAGTAGACCACACAATGCACAAAATATACAAAAGGTTTGAAAAAATGTAACCAAAGCAAAAAACAACATAAGTACTGCATGAAAACATGTAGGCAAATACGGAACACATCGGGTACGTCTCACATTCTCCAACCTGCAGCATCATTCTTGTCTGTGCATAGAGAAAAGAGAGAATAAAATAAGAAACTGGCTTAATAGTGTTCATAATACACTAAATACCCTCAAAAGGTAGACACATATCGCACAGATAACAATTGTGGGGCAAACCACTCCTCTAAACATATAACCCCGGGTTGTAATCCGCATTAAGCCCATTGGGTCTCAGGCTGTTAAGAGTATAGATCCAAAAGAGCTCTCTTTTTCTAAGGATCAACACCCTGTTGCCCCCACGTCTAGGCATGGGAATGTGGTCAATAGCCCAACATTTGAGATCTCTTTCGGAGTGTTGAAGCTCCGTGAAATGTTTGGCAACAGGGAGGTCCTTTCTTTTTTTGCGTATGGACAATCGATGATTGTTCAACCGCGTTCTGAGATCCGTCGACGTTTCACCCACATACAATAATTTACACGGACAAGTCAAAACATAAATTACATAGTTTGAATTGCATGTAAGGTGAAATCGAATTGGGTAAGAAACTCCAGTGGTGGGATGGACAAAGGTAGAGCCCTTACCCATATATTTGCAATCAATGCAACATAAACAGGGAAAACTACCTTTGCCATGTGTAGTTAGGGAGGTTTGAACAGATTTGGACCTAGGCCCAATGTCCGCTCTGACAAGTTGGTCACGTAAATTTCTAGATCGACAAAAAGAAAAGAGGGGAGGGGATCTAAATTCTACGATCTCACTGTGACAACCACCCAGAATCCCCCAATGTCGCTTGATAATGCGATTAATGGCCTCACTTCGTTCCGTATATTTGGAGATGAAGGGTATCCGACTGACAGACCTATCCGACACCCTCCTCTCCAAAGTGCTGTTCCTATCTACACTACGGACCTTTTGTATGTGAGAATCAAGGAGCTGGGTGGGATACCCCCTATTCTGAAATTTCCTGGACATGTTGTCCAAAGCCAGGTCAACCTGTTCAGGTTCAGAAACAATGCGTTTCACTCTAAGAAACTGAGAAAAAGGCAAACACTTAAGCATACTACGGGGATGCCCACTATTAAAGCAAAGAAGGGTGTTTTTGTCCGTGGGCTTGGTGTATAGTCGAGTATGCAGCTTACCCTGATCGTAAATGACCGTGGTATCTAAAAACTGTAGTTCAGTCTCAGAGTGGACCAAGGTGAATTTAAGGTCCCTATTGACACTATTGAGAAACAGATGAAAATCATCAAGTTGGGCAACACTACCTGTCCATATGAGGAAGATGTCGTCGATGTATCTCCACCACCGCAGCAGATGGCTGCGGTGGTATGATGCATGGACGACATCTTCCTCAAAGCACCTCATAAAGATATTTGCATACGTAGGTGCTACATTAGAGCCCATAGCCACGCCCCTTTGTTGTTGAAAAAATGTGTCCTGGAAAAGGAAGTAGTTGTGTCTTAAGATAATTTGTAGTAGATCAATAATAAACTGTCTAGCAGCCATGGAGTAAGATGAGGAACCCAACATACGTTCGATGGCACCAATACCCAGATCATGGTCAATCGAGGTATATAACGAGGTGACATCGAAGGATGCCAGGTGGACCTCATGGAAACCAGTAAAATCAATTTTGTCCAATCTACACAGGAAATCAGTCGTATCCTGTATATACGACTCAGCCCCTGTAGCAAAGCCATGCAAGACTTTATCAAGGAAAATGGCAATGCAACTAAAGATGGAGTCTGAACCAGCCACAATAGGGCGTCCGGGTGGATCCACAAGCGACTTGTGCACTTTGGGAAGAATATACAGAACAGGTGTGACCGGATGGTCAACAGTAAGAAAAGTGCACAAGTCCTCATCGATAGTGCCAGCCAACATGGCCTCAGCCAAGCATTCCCTGATATATATACAGTTGCAAGAAAAAGTATGTGAACCCTTTGGAATGATATGGATTTCTGCACAAATTGGTCATAAAATGTGATCTGATCTTCATCTAAGTCACAACAATAGACAATCACAGTCTGCTTAAACTAATAACACACAAAGATTTAAATGTTACCATGTTTTTATTGAACACACCATGTAAATATTCACAGTGCAGGTGAAAAAAGTATGTGAACCCCTAAACTAATGACATCTCCAAGAGCTAATTGGAGTGAGGTGTCAGCCAACTGGAGTCCAATCAATGAGATGAGATTGGAGGTGTTGGTTACAGCTGCCCTGCCCTATAAAAAACACCCACCAGTTCTGGGTTTGCTTTTCACAAGAAGCATTGCCTGATGTGAATGATGCCTCGCACAAAAGAGCTCTCAGAAGACCAACGATTAACGATTGTTGACTTGCATAAAGCTGGAAAGGGTTATAAAAGTATCTCCAAAAGCCTGGCTGTTCATCAGTCCATGGTAAGACAAATTGTATATAAATAAAGAAAGTTCAGCAGTGCTGCTACTCTCCCTAGGAGTGGCCGTCCTGTAAAGATGACTGCAAGAGCACAGCGCAGACTGCTCAATGAGGTGAAGAAGAATCCTAGAGTGTCAGCTAAAGACTTACAAAAGTCTCTGGCATATGCTAACATCCCTGTTAGCGAATCTACGATACGTAAAACATTAAACAAGAATGGATTTCATGGGAGGATACCACAGAGGAAGCCACTGCTGTCCAAAAAAAACATTGCTGCACGTTTACAGTTTGCACAAGAGCACCTGGATGTTCCACAGCAGTACTGGCAAAATATTCTGTGGACAGATGAAACCAAAGTTGAGTTGTTTGGAAGAAACACACAACACTATGTGTGGAGAAAGAGAGGCACAGCACACCAACATCAAAACCTCATCCCAACTGTGAAGTATGGTGGTGGGGGCATCATGGTTTGGGGCTGCTTTGCTGCGTCAGGGCCTGGACGGATTGCTATCGAAGGAAAAATGAATTCCCACGTTTATCAAGACATTTTGCAGGAGAACTTAAGGCCATCTGTCCACCAGCTGAAGCTCAACAGAAGATGGGTGTTGCAACAGGACAACGACCCAAAGCATAGAAGTAAATCAACAACAGAATGGCTTAAACAGAAGAAAATACGCCTTCTGGAATGGCCCAGTCAGAGTCCTGCCCTCAACCCGATTGAGATGCTGTGGCATGACCTCAAGAAAGCGATTCACACCAGACATCCCAAGAATATTGCTGAACTGAAACAGTTCTGTAAAGAGGAATGGTCAAGAATTACTCCTGACCGTTGTGCACGTCTGATCTGCAACTACAGGAAACGTTTGGTTGAAGTTATTGCTGCCAAAGGAGGTTCAACCAGTTATTCAATCCAAGGGTTCACATACTTTTTCCACCTGCACTGTGAATGTTTACATGGTGTGTTCAATAAAAACATGGTAACATTTAATTCTTTGTGTGTTATTAGTTTAAGCAGACTGTGATTGTCTATTGTTGTGACTTAGATGAAGATCAGATCACATTTTATGACCATACTTTTACTTGCAACCGTATATACACACACACACACACACACACACACACACACCTCACCCAGTAAATTAACCTCACAAACCACAAATTAAATGCTATATGAAAGGTAAGATTGTATTAAAAATGCGGCTGGGCAGACAGTATAACGATGACAGCCCAAAAAATTATTATACCCAACATAATACCATCAAAGAAATAACCTCTGTTACGTCATCCTACCTTTTAAGTTAGGCCAGTTTTACCCATCTGTAAAACTGGTTTTGGCATGTTATATAACACCAAAATGAGGCAAATCCACCGTGTGGAGAATCAGAATCCCATGCAGATCCCTCCATATAGGATTTTTTTTTAATATTTACCTTTGTTATGATTTATGAGTTGTTTGTCTAAATTCTTAACATTCTGTGATTACAGGGGTTCCCATTCCTTCTGTATGACCAAGAACTTCTAAAAAGAAGGTGGTCGCAGGAACGGATGAGGAGGAAGAGTTGGAGAAGCAGGCAGAGGAGGAGCAGCCTGGACCCTCCTCTGATCCAGGACCATCACAGCAAGGGGATTCCTCCCCCCCACCTCCAGAAGAGGGGGACAAGGAGGTGTACACCCCCAACCAGGAGGGTAAATATGTGCACACAGCTATATAATTCAATATCCATACAATATTTATAAGAAAAAGGGCCTAAAATGTTTTAAATTTGCGAAAAGTAGATAAATAAATAAAAAAAATCAAATAAAAAAACTCTGTAGTTTATATTAAAACCATAAAGTACCCAACTAATTCACATTAAACATTACATAACTATAACAAAGTAATTCTGTACTCTCATTAAGAAATACCAAATAAGAGTTGTGCTGGCTTGATACCTTTTAATGGCCAAAAAATAATAATTACCATGTCACATAGCGAGCTTCCGAGAACTGACCAGTCCCTTCATCTGTCTTATATACAATAAGAAGGGAGACATTGCGGAATGAATGGACATTTGAAATATAAGATACAAACATATCAAAGACGATCATAATAAGTCCGTTATTATCTTGCAGATAAGGGGCTGAGTACATATTATTGTCTTTAAATTGATGGCATCTCAGAGACCTGGTGCCACAACTATGTCTCTAGAAGACTAATTAGATCTTGTAGTGTGTTCAAAATCCCTCTTAAAAATTAAATCCAGTCTTCGAAGTGTCAAGTAGTGTTTTTAAAATACCTTGTAACAAATTTTTGTCCTCAATTTGCACGCAAAAAATCTTATAGCTCTTTTGTATTAGAAGTTATATTTTAATATGAGAACTTTCATGTGTTATTCATATTGACCATGGCCGTGCACTAGTGGCTCCTACTTCAACCAGGCCAGGGTCCGCGGTGACACATATCTTCCATCTATTATAGTCCCTTGTGCCTTTCTACATATATATATATATATATATATACACACACACACACCCCACCAAGTAAATTAACCTCCTAAACCACTAATTAAATGCTATCTGAAAGGTAATATTGTGATAGGGGTAAGGTAAGGGAGATCAGGATGTTAGTGGAGTAAAATGAGGATTTTACATGACAGACTCCCTTTACCCGCTGAATAGAACAGCGCTAAACAGTGCCTAAATAGCATATAGAAATCTAGTCATCTCGCCACCTATCTGCAAGCGACTTTACCCCTCCTTCTATTAATAAAGTGACCCTGACAACTAAATCAACTGTGAGTGAAGACGGACAGCAGATATTTAAAATGCGGCTGTGCAGACAGTATAACGATGACAGCTCAAAAATATAATATAACCCACATAATACCATCAAATAACCCCTGTTACGTCATACTACTTTTTAACTTAGTCCAGTTTTACCCATCTGTAACACTTGTTTTGTCATGTAATATAAACCCATAATGAGGCAAATCCACCTTGTGGATAATCAGAATCCCATGCAGATCACTCCATATAGGATATTTTTTTTATTTACCTTTGTTATGATTTATGAGTTGATTGTCTAAATTCTTAACATTCTGTGATTACAGGGGTTCCCGTTCCTCCTGTACAAGAAACGGTTGAGGAGGAAGAGTCGGTGGAGCAGGCAGAGGAGGAGCAGCCTGGACCCTCCTCTGATCGAGGAGGACCATCACAACAAGGGGATTCCTCCCCCCCACCTCCAGAAGAGGGGGACAAGGAGGTCTACACCCCCCATCAGGAGGGTAAATATGTGCACACAGCTATATAATTAAATATCCATATGATGTTTATAACAAAAAGGGCCTAAAATGATTTAAAAAAGCGAAAAGTAGAGAAATATATATATATATATATATATTTTTTAAAGCAAAATAAATCTGTAATCTACATTAAAACCATAAAGTATCCAACTAATTCACATTAAACATTACATTACTATAACCAAGTAATTCTGTGCTGTCTTTAATAAATACTAAATAAGAGTTGTGCTGGCTTGATGCATTTTAATGGCCATAAAATAATAATTAATATGTCACATAGCGAGCTTCCGAGAACTGACCAGTCCCTTCATCTGTCGTATATACAATAAAAAGGGAGACATGGCGGAATGAATGGGCATTTGAAATATAAGATACAAACATATCAAAGACCATCATAATAAGTCCGTTATTATCTTACAGATAAGGGGCTGAGTACGTATTATTGTCTTTAAATTTATGGCATCTCAGAGACCTGGTGCCACGACTATGTCTATAGAAGACTATTTAGATTTTGTAGTGTGTCCAAAAGCCCTTTTAAAAAAGTTTTGTTTTCTATTTCGATTCATAAAATCTTATAGCTCTTTTGTATTAGAAGTGATATTTTTTAAGATGAGAACTTTCATGTGTTATTCATATTGACCATGGCCAACATAAATGCTTAGCAACACGAAAGTGTAGATTGTTCTTTCATCTCAAAGAAACCAACTAAATACTATTATACTGTAATGATCTTGCATTAATTAACCCACTAAATAACATTATACTATATTGAAATACTAAATAAACAACTATATAATTTTCAAAACTGTAATTAAAAAAAATTTGGTTCTATAAATGGACAGTACTGTAACAAAAACTCCACACAAACCATTAACTGCCTTCATCATGATTGATGAATTATTTTTTATCCTAACAGTTATTAGAAAACTTAAAAAGAGGCTCCTTGAGCATGGAAAATCAGAAGCCAAGGCAATGCGGGCTATAAAAGCCGAAAAAAAAAATATGGGGCTTCTTCAGGGGCGCTTACAGAGGCATACAAGCAGCTGATGCCTACAAGAAGCTGGAGGAGCAGAGGAAGAACCAGAATAAAGAGCTCCTGGAGATCCATCAGGAACTCCAAAGTTTGCCTTAGGTTTTTTTTTTATATTTTACATACTTTGTATTTGAAAATTAATATTTTATTACGTTTAATCACTTGCTTTCGTATGTTTGATATTGTTATTTAATACATAAACTAGCTGTGGACCCCGCGTTGCTCGGGTATTTATTTATTGCAAATATATATTAAATAACAGTGACTTTTGCAATGGTCGCCCCTTTAACAGTAAATTTCACGGTGACCGGCCCTTTAACTATGAACTCTACAGCGCCCGTCAGTTGGCAGTTAGGATTTAAGTTAAAGGGGTTATCCGAGTTAATGAAAAAAAAAAAAACTCTTAACCACTTAAGGACCACAGGTTTATACCCCCCTAGTGACCAGGCCCTTTTTTACAAATCGGCACTCCACAACTTTAGCGGTTTATTGCTCGGTCATGCAACTTACCACCCAAATGAATTTTACCTCCTTTTCTTCTCACTAATAGAGCTTTCATTTGGTGGTATTTCATTGCTGCTGACATTTTTACTTTTTTTGTTATTAATCAAAATTTACCGATTTTTTGTTTGCAAAAAATGACATTTTTCACTTTCAGTTGTAAAATTTTGCAAAAAAAAACGACATCCATATATAAATTTTTCACTAAATTTATTGTTCTACATGTCTTTGATAAAAAAAAAATGTTTGGGTAAAAAAAAATGGTTTGGGTAAAAGCTATAGCGTTTACAAACTATGGTACAAAAATGTGAATTTCCGCTTTTTGAAGCAGCTCTGACTTTCTGAGCACCTGTCATGTTTCCTGAGGTTCTACAATGCCCAGACAGTAGAAAAACCCCACAAATGACCCCATTTCGGAAAGTAGACACCCTAAGGTATTCGCTGATGGGCATAGTGAGTTCATAGAACTTTTTATTTTTTGTCACAAGTTAGCGGAAAATTATGATTTTTTTTTATTTCTTTTTTTCCTTACAAAGTCTCATATTCCACTAACTTGTGACAAAAAATAAAAACTTCCATGAACTCACTATGCCCATCACGAAATGCCTTGGGGTGTCTTCTTTCCAAAATGGGGTCACTTGTGGGGTAGTTATACTGCCCTGGCATTCTAGGGGCCCTTAGGTGTGCTAAGTAGTTTGAAATCAAAATCTGTAAAAAATGGCCGGTGAAATCCTAAAGGTGCTCTTTGGAATGTGGGCCCCTTTGCCCACCTAGGCTGCAAAAAAGTGTCACACATCTGGTATCGCCGTACTCAGGAGAAGTTGGGCAATGTGTTTTGGGGTGTCTTTTTACATATATCCATGCTGGGTGAGAGAAATATCTCGGCAAAAGACAACTTTTCCCATTTTTTTATACAAAGTTAGCATTTGACCAAGATATTTATCTCACCCAGCATGGGTATATGTAAAATGACACCCCAAAACACATTCCCCAACTTCTTCTGAGTACGGCGATACCACATGTGTGACACTTTTTTGCAGCCTAGGTGGGCAAAGGGGCCCACATTCCAAAGAGCACCTTTAGGATTTCACCGGCCATTTTTTACACATTTTGATTTCAAACTACTTCGCACACATTTGGGCCCCTAGAATGCCAGGGCAGTATAACTACCCCTCAAGTGACCCCATTTTGGAAAGAAGACACCCCAAGGTATTCCGTGAGGGGCATGGCGAGTTCCTAGAATTTTTTATTTTTTGTCACAAGTTAGCGGAAAATGATGATTTTTTTTTTTTTTTTCTTACAAAGTCTCATATTCCACTAACTTGTGACAAAAAATAAAAACTTCCATGAGCTCAATATGCCCATCACAAAATACCTGGGGGTTTCTTCTTTCCAAAATGGGGTCACTTGTGGGGTAGTTATACTGCCCTGGCATTTTAGGAGCCCGAATGCGTGAGAAGTAGTTTGAAATCAAAATCTGTAAAAAATGGCCGGTGAAATCCGAAAGGTGCTCTTTGGAATGTGGGCCCCTTTGCCCACCTAGGCTGCAAAAAAGTGTCACACATGTGGTATCGCCGTACTCAGAAGAAGTTGGGGAATGTGTTTTGGGGTGTCATTTTACATATACCCATGCTGGGTGAGATAAATATCTCGGCAAAAGACAACTTTTCCCATTTTTTTTATACAAAGTTGGCATTTGGCCGAGATATTTCTCTCACCCAGCATGGGTATATGTAAAATGACACCCCAAAACACATTCCCCAACTTCTCCTGAGTACGGCGATACCAGATGTGTGACACTTTTTTGCAGCCTAGATGCGCAAAGGGGCCCACATTCCTTTTAGGAGGGCATTTTTAGACATTTGGATCCCAGACTTCTTCTCACGCTTTAGGGCCCCTAAAATGCCAGGGCAGTATAAATACCCCACATGTGACCCCATTTTGGAAAGAAGACACCCCAAGGTATTCAATGAGGGGCATGGCGAGTTCATAGAATTTATTTTTTTTTGCCACAAGTTAGCGGAAATTGATTTTTTTTTTTGTTTTTTCTCACGAAGTCTCCCTTTCCGCTAACTTGGGACAAAAATTTAAATCTTTCATGGACTCAATATGCCCCTCACGGAATACCTTGGGGTGTCTTCTTTCCGAAATGGGGTCACATGTGGGGTATTTATACTGCCCTGGCATTTTAGGGGCCCTAAAGCATGAGAAGAAGTCTGGAATATGAATGTCTAAAAAAATTTACGCATTTGGATTCCGTGAGGGGTATGGTGACTTCATGTGAGATTTTATTTTTTGACACAAGTTAGCGGAATATGAGACTTTGTAAGAAAAAAATAAAAAATTTCCGCTAACTTGGGCCAAAAAAATGTCTGAATGGAGCCTTACAGGGGGGTGATCAATGACAGGGGGGTGATCAGGGAGTCTATATGGGGTGATCCTCCCCTTGTCATTGATCACCCCCCTGTAATGCTCCATTCAGACGTCCGTATGTTTTTTACGGATCCACGGATACATGGATCGGATCCGCAAAACACATACGGACATCTGAATGGAGCCTTACAGGGGGGTGATCAATGACAGGGGGTAATCAATGACAGGGGGGTGATAAGGGAGTCTATATGGGGTGATCACCCCCCTGTAAGGCTCCATTCAGATGTCCGTATGTGTTTTGCGGATCCGATCCATGTATCAGTGGATCCGTAAAAATCATACGGACGTCTGAATGGAGCCTTACAGGGGGGTGATCAATGACAGGGGGTGATCAATGACAGGGGGGTGATCAGGGAGTCTATATGGGGTGATCACCCCTGTCATTGATCACCCCCCTGTAAGGCTCCATTCAGACGTCCGTATGTGTTTTGCGGATCCGATCCATATATCAGTGGATCCGTAAAAATCATACGGACGTCTGAATGGAGCCTTACAAGGGGGTGATCAATGACAGGGGGGTGATCAATGACAGGGGGGTGATCAGGGAGTCTATATGGGGTGATCTGGGGTGATCAGGGGTTAATAAGGGGTTAATAAGTGACAGGGGGGGTGTAGTGTAGTGGCGCTTGGTGCTACATATTACTGAGCTACCTGTGTCCTCTGGTGGTCGATCTAAACAAAGGGGACCACCAGAGGACCAGGTAGCAGGTATATTAGACGCTGTTATCAAAACAGCGTCTAATATACCTGTTAGGGGTTAAAAAAATCACATCTCCAGCCTGCCAGCGAACGATCGCCGCTGGCAGGCTGGAGATCCACTCGCTTACCTTCCGTTCCTGTGAACGCGCGCGCCAGTGTGCGCGCGTTCACAGGAAATCTCGGCTCACGCGAGATGATGCCAATCGGCGTTAGCGTAGCCTGGGAGAGCCGCCGCAATGACGCCTTTCGGCGTTAAATGTGCGGCAAGTGGTTAAAACCCATCAGGATATACATATAATTTGGTTAAACTAGATTTCATCAAGTTAAAACCCATATGTCCACCTTTTCATGGTTCTGTCATTGTTTGTTTACATGCTGAAGTACATGCTGAGGGGGCAGGGCCGGATTAACGTAGGGGCGGATGGAGCTGCAGCTCCAGGCCCCTGAATGAAAATAGGCCCAGCAGCTCGCATAGGCCAACCGGAGCTAGGCCCGCATAGGCCGCCTCGCTGAGGTTGCCTGGCGGCCGCCCCGCATCCCTTTAGTAGGACCGAACGGTGACGACTGGAAGATGATGACAGGGCCGGCGCGCAAGGAGAAATCTCCCAGGCCGGCCCTTTGCAGAACTCACCAGGACAGTGACAGCTGACAGATCAGGTCAGGTGACAGGTCAGCTGTGCACGCCGCGCTGCGTCGTCACGTCAGACTCCTCCCCTGGGGCCTAGGCCATGCCATAAAGTGAAAGACCGTGACGGCTGCTGCGCGCGGGAAGTTCAAAATTCTTCCTGCGTAGAGTCAGGGGTGCTGCCAGCGGTGAGTCACGTTCAGCAGCCTTCAGTGTGTACTGCCCAGAAAACAACTCATAGGCGGTAAGTAAATCAGCATTGGCTCACCTCACCTATTATACTGTATACTGTATAATTTATACATGTCATTCAGGAGCATGGAAAAGCTAGGTGATGATTTTTTTCACCTAGCTTTTCCATGCTCCTGAATTGCATATCTGCTTATATCATATATATCTTTATAATAGCTGAGCCTGATCTATTATAAACAGATATGCCATTCAGGAGCATGGAAAAGATAAGTGAGAAATAGTCACCTAGCTCTTCAATGCTCCTGAGTGGTATATCTGCTTATAATAGATCAGGTATTATAAACAGATATGCCTATAGGCAGATTTGCCACTCAGGAGCATGGAAAAGCTAGGTGACTATTTCTCACCTAGGTTTTCTATGCTCCTGAATGGCATATCTGCTTATAATAGATCAGCTATTATAAACAGATATGCCTAAAGGCAGATTTGCCATTCAGGAGCATAGCATGGAAAAGTTAGGTGAGAAATTGTCACCTAGCTTTTCCATGCTCCTGAATGATATATCTGCTTATAATAGTTCAGCTATTACAGACAGATATACCTAAAGGCAGATCTGCCATTCAGGTGCATGGAAAAGCTAGGTGACTGTTTCTCACCTAGCTTTTCCATGCTCCTGAATGGCAGATCTGCATATAATAGCTTGGCTATTATAAACATGCATGCATATAAGCAGATATGCCATTCAGGAGCATGGAAAAGCTAGGTGACTATTTCTTGCCTACCTATCTTTTCCAAGCTTCTCAATGGCATATCTGCTTATAATAGATTAGCTTTTATAAACACATATGCCATTCAGGAGCATGGAAAAGCTAGACGTGAATAGCTTTTTCATGCTCCTGAATGACATATCCAGCAGCACTAGTTAACTCCTAGATGGCTGTATATTTAAACTGTGGCCAGAGATGTACACTTAGGCTAAGTTCACACAGCAGATTTTTCACACGCAAACCCGTGCGTAAATCTGCTTCAAAATTACGCATGAACTTTAGTCCAATAGACTTGAATGGGATTACGCAGACCCGTTCACACTTCAAACTTTATGCATGCGTATTTTCACATGTGTAATTTTGCGTAAATTCACACTTTATTTGTGCTATAAAAAGTTGCTCTGCGTTGCGTTTTAATTTTCTATAAAAAGGCCCATTAAAATCTTCTGCACCAGGCCCATGATGCTCTTAATCCGGCCCTGTGAGGGGGCGTGTAACAACAAAGCCTGAGCTCTGCCTCATGAATAACCTGACCTTTCCCGCCCCCTGCTCTGCACTTTGCATAAAAAAAAAACCACATGATCATCTCCTAGCTCACACTGGCAGAAGATCTTCCTGTCACATTGCAGCTGGAGCTGCCTGCCGGATCCGCCGATCAGTGTTACAACTGACAGCATTTGTAGATTGATGCATTGCAAGAACGGATCCGTCTACAAATGCATTTTTTGTACGGATCCGTCTATCCGCTTGTCATGCGGATGGATGGAACCCTCTGGCAGTCTTTTTCACAGTTTTCCCGGTCTGTGCATGCGCAGACCGGAAGGACGGATCTGTCCTTCAGTTGTTTTGCAATGCCGAATCCGGCAGGCAGTTCCGTCGTCGGAACTGCTCGCCGGATCACTATGCTGCAAGTGTGAAAGTAGACTTAGTCCTGCGACCTCTCGCCGTGCTGCGCTGGAGCTCCGCCCTCGTCCCGGAGCGGCAGTCCAGCGGCACGGCCAAATAGCGGCAGGGCGGATCCGACAGGGTGAACAGCCTGTAGGATATGTCCTGCCGCTAGTGTGAAAATACACTTATGCTAGTGTGCAAGTACCATTATCAGTATCTGTATCTAAGCAATATCTATATTATTCAAATATATATTCAATATCGATATTGCTTAGATAAATATATATATTGGTGGTAGATATGGATTATGTATAGCTGAATCAATAAATATGATGTACAATTATTTATTTATTTTTCCCAGGGGGTGTTCAATGTGGAATGTGTACTAGTGGGGGGGAACAGGGCTGTAAGAACGATCCCCAGACGCAGAGGGGAACGGGTACAAACTGGCACCTCTAGCCCATGTGAGTGCAGGAGCTATAAACATACCCTGCTGCCGGAGAAGAGTTTGCCTCGGCTCTGGTATGTACTGCGCATGAGCGATCGCATACCATCGCCGAGGCAGTATTAGAAGAGCTGGAGAAGGGAGGGCACCAGAGGCTATGACGTCTCGTTTACAGAGCCTGGCCGCTCCCTCAAGCAGGGAGAAGCCTGTAAACGAGACGTCATCACCAGAGTCTGCTTGCTGACGTCGGGGGTCACATGAACCATAATTGAACTGGCCAAACAGTGAAAGATAGCTAATGGAAGTGATTTGAAGAAACTTTCAATGGACTATAATAAGAGTAAGTAGAATGAATTTATTTAAGTCGGATAACCCCTTTAAAGGCTGGAGGCAGGCTTGTATTGGCTAATGCAGGTGATATTTTGGGAATATTTCGGGAATGGTACGTCCTAGAGAGCCGAGACCCCCGCATTATTTCTTTCCAGGTAGCAAGGGATGTTTATACCAAATTTCATTGAATTTGATGGTTGTGTTTTTGAGTTTTTGCAGAACATACACACATGCATCCTTTTTTATATATAGATTTAAATTTATCAGGTTGCAGGAAGGCCCCTTGAGTCCTAGTGCAAAGTCATACGGATCAGGACAGACAGCAGCAGCAGGTTAAGGTAACAGTGGAGGGTACGGTCTACACTAAACTCAATATGATCAGGACAGACAGAAATTATGCTAACACAGAACAATATGAAAGAATGCTGTCAGACATTTGAACAGAACAGAATAAATATTTATTAACAAAATAACAAACATGCCTCTATGGCAGTGTTTCTCAAATAGTGGGGCCCGGCCTTTGGGGTGTGCGAATTTCTTCTGTATAATGCCGGCAGGCAGGCCGGGCGGCCGGCGCGTCCCTCAGTGATGTCACATGTCTGCGCCGCCTGCTTTATGAATGAAGCAGGCGACGCAGACAAGTGACGTCACTGAGGGACGCGCCGGCCGCCCGGCCCGCCTGCCGGCATTATACAGAAGATATACGGTACTATTAGGAGTGAGGGGGGCATGTTTAATAACTTTAAACGGCGGCGGTGGGCACACGGAATCGGTGGATGGCACAGTTAAGGGGTGGGGGTCTGTGGATGGCACTGTTATGGGCTGGGGGGGCACTGTGGATGGCACTGTTATGGGGTGGGGGGTGTGTGGATGGCACATATATAACAGTGCCAGCCACAGATCCCCCTGTAACAGTGCCAGCCACAGATCCCCCCCATAAGTGTCCGTCATCCACAGATCCCACCATAAGTGTCCGTCATCCACAGATCCCCCCCATAAGTGTCCGTCATCCACAGATCCCCCCCATAAGTGTCCGTCATCCACAGATCCCCCCCATAAGTGTCCGTCATCCACAGATCCCCCCATAAGTGTCCGTCATCCACAGATCCCCCCATAAGTGTCCGTCATCCACAGATACCCCCATAAGTGTTCGTCATCCACAGATCCCCCCATAAGTGTCCGTCATCCACAGATCCCCCCATAAGTGTCCGTCATCCACAGATCCCCCATAAGTGTCCGTCATCCACAGATCCCCCCATAAGTGTCCGTCATCCACAGATTCCCCCCATAAGTGTCCGTCATCCACAGATCCCCCCATAAGTGTGTGTCCGATCCACATTTCTTTCTTTTTTTATTCTCTTATACGTTAATAAGGATACAGTGTTATACAGAGGTGTACTTATAACAATTTTATAGACAAATGATACTATTTACAGTCGCGCGGGGGGCGCAAAATGTTTTCTTCTTCCTAGGGGGGGCATGACAGAAAATAATTGAGAAGCACTGCTCTATGGCAACTTTTTAACTTTGTTATAAAGCATTAACATATCCCTCTTTTGTTTAAGGTGCTGTTTCTTAAACTTGGCCATCAGCCTCTGCATTTGGCGCATGCCGGCATTCTGTTCCCGCTGATTATGTTTCTTTTTTTTTTTTTTTCCTGTAACAGTGCCAGCCACAGATCCCCCCCATAAGTGTCCGTCATCCACAGATCCCACCATAAGTGTCCGTCATCCACAGATCCCCCCCATAAGTGTCCGTCATCCACAGATCCCCCCCATAAGTGTCCGTCATCCACAGATCCCCCCCATAAGTGTCCGTCATCCACAGATCCCCCCATAAGTGTCCGTCATACACAGATCCCCCCATAAGTGTCCGTCATCCACAGATCCCCCCATAAGTGTTCGTCATCCACAGATCCCCCCATAAGTGTCCGTCATCCACAGATCCCCCCATAAGTGTCCGTCATCCACAGATCCCCCATAAGTGTCCGTCATCCACAGATCCCCCCATAAGTGTCCGTCATCCACAGATCCCCCCATAAGTGTCCGTCATCCACAGATCCCCCCATAAGTGTGTGTCCGATCCACATTTCTTTCTTTTTTTATTCTCTTATACGTTAATAAGGATACAGTGTTATACAGAGGTGTACTTATAACAATTTTATAGACAAATGATACTATTTACAGTCGCGCGGGGGGCGCAAAATGTTTTCTTCTTCCTAGGGGGGGCATGACAGAAAATAATTGAGAAGCACTGCTCTATGGCAACTTTTTAACTTTGTTATAAAGCATTAACATATCCCTCTTTTGTTTAAGGTGCTGTTTCTTAAACTTGGCCATCAGCCTCTGCATTTGGCGCATGCCGGCATTCTGTTCCCGCTGATTATGTTTCTTTTTTTTTTTCAAAAACAGCAGTACTGTTAGGATTAGAAAATAAAATTATATTACTTGCAATTCAGATTACGTGGTATCGATATAGAATTATATTTCTATGTGCACATATTTACCCTCTTGGCGGGGGTTGGTTACAACATCCTCTGGAGTGGTGGGGGGTTCTTGTGGAGGCAGGGAGGGTCCAGCGTCTTCTACTTCCACCTCTTCTCCCACATCCGGTGTGTCAGTCACCTCATCCTGAAGCTCATGGGAGGGTCCTGGCTCATGAGCTTTCATAGGAGCCATCATATTGCCATCAGGTGGTGGACGGGCTGCTACATCCTCTGAGGGTCCTGTCTGCTCTGTGGAATCCTCCTCATCTGTGGTGGAGACCCCCATCACCACCACATTCAGCAGATGTTTTTTCTGTTTCCACGGTCCTCTCTTCTTTATGGTAGGAGCAAGAACACCTGTAATCACAGAATATTACGAATTTTGACAATGAAATCATAAATCACAACAAAGTTAAAGATCCAGAAATTCATATACTGTATGGAGGGATCTGCATGGGATTATGATAAAACACAAAGTGTATTTGACTCTTTTTGGCGTTATCTAACATTTTAAAACCAGTGTTCCAGATGTGTTAAACTAGCCAAATTTACAATATAGGATGAGGTAACACTGTATTTATTAGGAAGGTGTCCTTTACGGTATTGCGGCTGGGTTATTGACTTTTAATCAAAACATGCAAATGTTCAGAAATTAGATAAGAGGTTACTAGATATTGTTATAAAAGGTGGAGAAAGGAATCAATTTTAATATGCTATTTAAGCAGAATTTATCTTTGGCATATTCAGTGTTAAAAAGCAGTCTTTCATTTAAAATCATTTTAGAAATAAAAGATAAAGATCTGCCTTAAGCTTGCATTTCATTAGTGGTTGTAGCAGACTGCGTTTCAACTACAATGGATCTTTCATATGTACTGTTGAATGGATTTACAATGTTAGGTATAATTACCTAATTAGTATGTAACCTGCTTAGCATTCGTCTGGTTGAGCGGTAGAAACACAATGACTACAATGGGTGTCTGAATGGATTGTTGATTATTAAATTACTTCGCAGACTGAGGGGAGGGGATTTGTGTGGCCTGTAACCAGTATGTGATTAAACAATGGATAATTTTCTGTATGTGTTTGCCTTGCATGGTAGAAGAGGTGCATAAAAGTAGGGGATGTGACATTAAAAATAGTCCTGCTTTCAAGTGGTCTTAAACTTTTGATCAGGACTGTATATATATATATAATCTATAATCCCATGCAAATTACGTGGGGGATATATGAAATGGACGGGGCCTTTCAAATAAATACTGAATGATGCTTGCATTTTATGTATATATAAACATAAAGACATATATATATGTATGTGTGTCTGTGAAATGTATCAAATCATCTGGTCAGATCATACATCTGTACCGCGCTGTTTGTATAACTATATATATATATATATATATATATATATACAGTACAGACCAAAAGTTTGGACACACCTTCTCATTCAAAGAGTTTTCTTTATTTTCATGACTATGAAAATTGTAGATTCACACTGAAGGCATCAAAACTATGAATTAACACATGTGGAATTATATACATAACAAACAAGTGTGAAACAACTGAAAATATGTCATATTCTAGGTTCTTCAAAGTAGCCACCTTTTGCTTTGATTACTGCTTTGCACACTCTTGGCATTCTCTTGATGAGCTTCAAGAGGTAGTCCCCTGAAATGGTTTTCACTTCACAGGTGTGCCCTGTCAGGTTTAATAAGTGGGATTTCTTGCCTTATAAATGGGGTTGGGACCATCAGTTGCGTTGAGGAGAAGTCAGGTGGATACACAGCTGATAGTCCTACTGAATAGACTGTTAGAATTTGTATTATGGCAAGAAAAAAGCAGCTAAGTAAAGAAAAACGAGTGGCCATCATTACTTTAAGAAATGAAGGTCAGTCAGTCAGCCAAAAAATTTGGAAAACTTTGAAAGTAAGGGCTATTTGACCATGAAGGAGAGTGATGGGGTGCTGCGCCAGATGACCTGGCCTCCACAGACACCGGACCTGAACCCAATCGAGATGGTTTGGGGTGAGCTGGACCGCAGAGTGAAGGAAAAAGGGCCAACAAGTGCTAAGCATCTATGGGAACTCCTTCAAGACTGTTGGAAGACCATTTCAGGGGACTACCTCTTGAAGCTCATCAAGAGAATGCCAAGAGTGCGCAAAGCAGTAATCAAAGCAAAAGGTGGCTACTTTGAAGAACCTAGAATATGACATATTTTCAGTTGTTTCACACTTGTTTGTTATGTATATAATTCAACATGTGTTAATTCATAGTTTTGATGTCTTCATAGTCATGAAAATAAAGAAAACTCTTTGATTGAGAAGGTGTGTCCAAACTTTTGGTCTGTACTGTATATATATATATATATATATATATATATATATACAGTCGTGGCCAAAAGTTTTGAGAATTACATAAATATTGGAAATTGGAAAAGTTGCTGCTTAAGTTTTTATAATAGCAATTTGCATATACTCCAGAATGTTATGAAGAGTGATCAGATGAATTGCATAGTCCTTCTTTGCCATGAAAATTAACTTAATTCCAAAAAAACCTTTCCACTGCATTTCATTGCTGTCATTAAAGGACCTGCTGAGATCATTTCAGTAATCGTCTTGTTAACTCAGGTGAGAATGTTGACGAGCACAAGGCTGGAGATCATTATGTGAGGCTGATTGGGTTAAAATGGCAGACTTGACATGTTAAAAGGAGGGTGATGCTTGAAATCATTGTTCTTCCATTCTTAACCATGGTGACCTGCAAAGAAACGCGTGCATCCATCATTGCGTTGCATAAAAATGGCTTCACAGGCAAGGATATTGTGGCTACTAAGATTGCACCTCAATCAACAATTTATAGGATCATCAAGAACTTCAAGGAAAGAGGTTCAATTCTTGTTAAGAAGGCTTCAGGGCGTCCAAGAAAGTCCAGCAAGCACCAGGATCGTCTCCTAAAGAGGATTCAGCTGCGGGATCAGAGTGCCACCAGTACAGAGCTTGCTCAGGAATGGCAGCAGGCAGGTGTGAGCGCATCTGCACGCACAGTGAGGCGAAAAATTTTGGAAGATGGCCTGGTGTCAAGAAGGACAGCAAAGAAGCCACTTCTCTCAAAAAAAAACATCAGGGACAGATTGGTCTTCTGCAGAAAGTATGGTGAATTGACTGCTGAGGACTGGAGCAAAGTCATATTCTCCGATGAAGCCTCTTTCCGATTGTTTGGGGCATCTGGAAAAAGGCTTGTCCGGAGAAGAAAAGGTGAGCGCTACCATCAGTCCTGTGTCATGCCAACAGTAAAGCATCCTGAGACCATTCATGTGTGGGGTTGCTTCTTATCCAAGGGAGTGGGCTCACTCACAATTTTGCCCAAAAACACAGCCATGAATAAAGAATGGTACCAAAACACCCTCCAACAGCAACTTCTTCCAACAATCCAACAACAGTTTGGTGAAGAACAATGCATTTTCCAGCACGATGGAGCACCGTGCCATAAGGCAAAAGTGATAACTAAGTGGCTCGGGGACCAAAACGTTGACATTTTGGGTCCATGGCCTGGAAACTCCCCAGATCTTAATCCCATTGAGAACTTCTGGTCAATCCTCAAGAGGCGGGTGGACAAAAAAACCCCCACTAATTCTGACAAACTCCAAGAAGTGATTATGAAAGAATGGGTTGCTATCAGTCAGGAATTGGCCCAGAAGTTGATTGAGAGCATGCCCAGTCGAATTGCAGAGGTCCTGAAAAAGAAGGGCCACCACTGCAAATACTGACTCTTTGCATAAATGTCATGTAATTGTCGATAAAAGCCTCTGAAACGTATGAAGTGCGTGTAATTATATTTCACTACATCACAGAAACAACTGAAACAAAGATCTAAAAGCAGTTTAGCAGCAAACTTTGTGAAAACTAATATTTGTCATTCTCAAAACTTTTGGCCACGACTGTATATATACACATACACAATCTCAGCGAGGTAGAGATGTATGATGTAAGCGGATTATTTTGTATGTGTCACACCGGGTATTAAGTAATCATTTTTAAAGGGATGAAATACGGATGTAGTAGATTTAACACAGATCCTTTAGGAGACGTGTTATTTTAACAAAATGCAATTAAATGCGTTACACTATTTTTTAACAATGGCTTTTGTTTCTAGATAACGCAATGAGTTAAGAGGTTGTGTGTAGGGATGAGCGAACCCGAACTGTATAGTTCGGGTTCGTACCGAATTTTGGGGTGTCCGTGACACGGACCCGAACCCGAACATTTTCGTAAAAGTCTGGGTTCGGTGTTCGGCGCTTTCTTGGCGCTTTTTGAAAGGCTGCAAAGCAGCCAATCAACAAGCATCATACTACTTGCCCCAAGAGGCCATCACAGCCATGCCTACTATTGGCATGGCTGTGATTGGCCAGTGCAGCATGTGACCCAGCCTCTATATAAGCTTGGGTCACGTAGCGCTGCACGTCACTCTGCTGATACAAGTGTAGGGAGAGGTTGCAGCTGCGACGTTAGGGCGAGATTAGGCAGTGATTAACTCCTCCAAAAGACTTCATTCAGTGATCGATCTACAGCTGTGGATCATTGAACTGCTGCTATTCAATTGCTCACTGTTTTTAGGCTGCCCAGAGCGTTTTTCATTCACTTTTTTCTGGGTTGATCGTGGCTTGTGGTGCGCCAGCACAAGCTGCCACCAAGTACATTTAACCATCAATAGTATGGTTATTTTTTGCTATATCCTACATCAGGGTCAAGCTGTCATCAAGTGCATTTAACCATCAATAGTGTGGTTATTTTTTGGCCATATACTACATCAGGGGCAAGCTGAGCCTGTCACAATTGCATTTAACCATCAATAGTGTGGTTATTTTTTGGCTATATCTTACATCAGGGTCAAGCTGTCATCAAGTGCATTTAACCATCAATAGTGTGGTTATTTTTTGGCCATATACTACATCAGGGGCAAGCTGAGCCTGTCACAAAGTGCATTTAACCATCAATAGTGTGGTTATTTTTTGGCTATATCCTACATCAGGGTCAAGCTGAGCCTGTCACCAAGTTATTCTCAATAACTTCACACACACGCTACTGTGCAATTCCAAGTCTAATTCTGTGTGTAAACGTATACCTGTCACCCAGCGCCTAAAAAATAGGCCTCACATTTATATTCATCCAAATCTGTCATTACTGATTTAGCTGGTCAAGTTATTTAGTGTACGTCAAAGCACAGTTTTTGTTCTGGGTTGAAATACAATTCCCAATTTTGCAATTCTCTAAATTAGTGGTTTCTGCTGTATCAGGCCTACTTTAAATCTATCCCTAAAAGGATATATTAGATTCAAGGTGCTGATAGGGTAATTCTCAATAACTTCACACACACACGCTACTGTGCAGATCCAAGTCTAATTCTGTGATTAAACGTATACCTGTCACCCAGCGCCTAAAAAATAGGCCTCACATTTATATTCATCCAAATCTGTCATTACTGCTTTAGCTGTTCAAGTTATTTAGTGTCCATCAAAGCACAGTTTTTGTAATGGGTTGAAATACAATTCCCAATTTTGCAATTCTCTAAATTAGTGGTTTCTGCTGTATCAGGCCTACTTTAAATCTGACCCTAAAAGGGTATATTAGATTCAAGGTGCTGATAGGGTAATTCTCTATAACTTCACACACATGCTACTGTGCAGATCCAAGTCTAATTCTGTGATTAAACGTATACCTGTCACCCAGCACCTAAAAAATAGGCCTCACATTTATATTCATCCAAATCTGTCATTACTGCTTTAGCTGGTCAAGTTATTTAGTGTCCGTCAAAACACAGTTTTTGTTCTGGGTTGAAATATAATTCCCAATTTTGCAATTCTCTAAATTAGTGGTTTCTGCTGTATCAGGCCTACTTTAAATCTATCCCTAAAAGGGTATATTAGATTCAAGGTGCTGATAGGGTAATTCTCAATAACTTCACACACACGCTACTGTGCAGATCCAAGTCTAATTCTGTCCGTAAACGTATACCTGTCACCCAGCGCCTAAATAATAGGCCTCAAATTTATATTCAGCTAAATCTGTCATTACTGGTGTGCCTGTATTAGTGTAATACGGTACCTAAATAGATAGCCAGATAGTGTTAGGTGTCTGTAAAAAAAGGCCTGAATTTGAATTCAATACATTGGCCCGAATAATATTTTTCTTATTGTGGTGAACGGTAACAATGAGGAAAACATCTAGTAAGGGACGCGGACGCGGACATGGTCGTGGTGGTGTTAGTGGACCCTCTGGTGCTGGGAGAGGACGTGGCCGTTCTGCCACAGCCACACGTCCTAGTGTACCAACTACCTCAGGTCCCAGTAGCAGCCAGAATGCCGTTCTAAGGATGGTAAGGCCTGAGCAGGTACAGGCATTAGTCAATTGGGTGGCCGACAGTGGATCCAGCAAGTTCACATTATCTCCCACCCAGTCTTCTGCAGAAAGCGCACAGATGGCGCATGAAAACCAAGCCCATCAGTCTGTCACATCACCCCCATGCATATCAGGGAAACTGTCTGAGCCTCAAGTTATGCAGCAATCTCTTATGCTGTTTGAAGACTCTGCTGGCAGGGTTTCCCAAGGGCATCCACCTAGCCCTTCCCCAGGGGTGGAAGAGATAGAATGCACTAACGCACAACCACTTATGTTTCCTGATGATGAAGACATGGGAATACCACCTCAGCACGTCTCTGATGATGACGAAACACAGGTGCCAACTGCTGCGTCTTTCTGCAGTGTGCAGACTGAACAGGAGGTCAGGGATCAAGATCTGGTGGAAGACGATTCAGGGGACGATGAGGTCCTAGACCCCACATGGAATGAAGATCGTGCCACTGACTTTCACAGTTTGGAGGAAGAGGCAGTGGTGAGACCGAGCCAACAGCGTAGCAAAAGACAAAGAGGGAGCAGTGGGCAAAAGCAGAACACCCGCAGCCAAGAGACTCCGCCTGCTACTGACCGCCGCCATCTGGGACCGAGCACCCCAAAGGCAGCTTCAAGGAGTTCCCTGGCATGGCACTTCTTCAAACAATGTGCTGACGACAAGACCCGAGTGGTTTGCACGCTGTGCCATCAGAGCCTGAAGCGAGGCATTAACGTTCTGAACCTTAGCACAACCTGCATGACTAGGCACCTGCATGCAAAGCATGTACTGCAGTGGAGTAAACACCTTAAAAACAAGGAAGTCACTCAGGCTCCCCCTGCTACCTCTTCTGCTGCTGCCGCCTCGGCCTCTTCTGCTGCTGCCGCCGCCGCCTCGGCCTCTTTCTCCGCCTCTGGAGGAACGTTGGCACCTGCCGCCCAGCAAACATGGGATGTACCACCATCACCTGCGTCACCAAGCATCTCAACCATGTCACACGGCAGCGTTCAGCTCTCCATCTCACAAACATTTGAGAGAATGTGTAAATTCCCACCTAGCCACCCTCGATCCCTGGCCCTGAATGCCAGCATTTCTAAACTTCTGGCCTATGAAATGCTGTCATTTAGGCTGGTGGACACAGACAGCTTCAAACAGCTCATGTCGCTTGCTGTCCCACAGTATGTTGTTCCCAGCCGGCACTACTTCTCTGAGAGTAGTGCCTTCCCTGCACAACCAAGCATCCGATAAAAATGCCATCTGTGGCAAGGTCCACCTAACCACAGATACGTGGACCAGTAAGCACGGCCAGGGACGCTATATCTCCCTAACTGCACACCGAGTAAATGTAGTGGCGGCTGGGCCCCAGGCGGAGAGCTGTTTGGCGCACGTCCTTCAGCCGCCAAGGATCGCAGGGCAACATTCTTTGCCTCCTGTCTCCTCCTCCTCCTACTCAGCTTCCTCCTCCTCTTCTTCCACCTGCTCATCCAGTCAGCCACACACCTTCACCACCAACTTCAGCACAGCCCGGGGTAAACGTCAGCAGGCCGTTCTGAAACTCATATGTTTGGGGGACAGGCCCCACACCGCACAGGAGTTGTGGGGGGGTATAGAACAACAGACCGACGAGTGGTTGCTACCGGTGAGCCTCAAGCCCGGCCTGGTGGTGTGCAATAATGGGCGAAATCTCGTTGCAGCTCTGGGACTAGCCGGTTTGATGCACATCCCTTGCCTGGCGCATGTGCTGAATTTGGTGGTGCAGAAGTTCATTCACAACTACCCCGACATGTCAGAGCTGCTGCATAAAGTGCGGGCCGTCTGTTCGCGCTTCCGGCGTTCACATCCTGCCGCTGCTCGCCTGTCTGCGCTACAGCGTAACTTCGGCCTTCCCGCTCACCGCCTCATATGCAACGTGCCCACCAGTTGGAACTTCACCTTGCACATGCTGGACAGACTGTGCGAGCAGCAGCAGGCCATAGTGGAGTTTCAGCTGCAGCACGCACGGGTCAGTCGCACTGCGGAACAGCACCACTTCACCACCAATGACTGGGCCTCCATGCGAGACCTGTGTGCCCTGTTGCGCTGTTTCGAGTACTCCACCAACATGGCCAGTGGTTCTATGTCTCATTGAGAAAACACTTAGGGCGATGATGGAAGAGGAGGTGGCCCAGGAGGAGGAGGAGGAGGAAGAGGCGTCATTTTTAGCACTTTCAGGCCAGTCTCTTCGAAGTGACTCAGAGGGAGGTTTTTTGCAACAGCAGAGGCCAGGTACAAATGTGGCCAGACAGGGCTCACTACTGGAGGACGAGGAGGACGAGGATGAGGAGGAGGTGGAGGAGGATAAGGATGAAGCATGTTCACAGCGGGGTGGCACCCAACACAGCTCGGGCCCATCACTGGTGCGTGGCTGGGGGGAAACGCAGGACGATGACTATACGCCTCCTAAGAGGACAGCTTGTCCTTACCTCTGGGCAGCCTGGCGCACATGAGCGACTACATGCTGCAGTGCCTGCGCAACGACAGCAGAGTTGCCCATATTTTAACGTGTGCGGAGTACTGGGTTGCCACCCTGCTGGATCCACGGTACAAAGACAATGTGCCCACCTTACTTCCTGCACTGGAGCGTGATAGGAAGATGCGTGAGTACAAGCGCACGTTGGTAGACGCGCTACTGAGAGCATTCCCAAATGTCACAGGGGAACAAGTGGAAGCCCAAGGCGAAGGCAGAGGAGGAGCAAGAGGTCGCCAACGCAGCTGTGTCACGGCCAGTTCCTCTGAGGGCATGGTTAGCATGGCAGAGATGTGGAAAAGTTTTGTCACCACGCCACAGCTAACTGCACCACCACCTGATACGGAACGTGTTAGCAGGAGGCAACATTCACTAACATGGTGGAACAGTACCTGTGCACACCCCTCCACGTACTGACTGATGGTTCGGCCCCATTCAACTTCTGGGTCTCCAAATTGTCCACGTGGCCAGAGCTAGCCTTTTATGCCTTGGAGGTGCTGGCCTGCCCGGCGGCCAGCGTTTTGTCTGAACGTGTATTCAGCACGGCAGGGGGCGTCATTACAGACAAACGCAGCCGCCTGTCTACAGTTAATGTGGACAAGCTGACGTTCATAAAAATGAACCAGGCATGGATCCCACAGGACCTGTCCATCCCTTGTGCAAATTAGACATTAACTACCTCCCCTTAACCATATATTATTGTACTCCAGGGCACTTCCTCATTCAATCCTATTTTTATTTTCATTTTACCATTATATTGCGGGGCAACCCAAAGTTGAATGAACCTCTCCTCTGTCTGGGTGCCGGGGCCTAAAAATATCTGACAGTGGCCTGTTCCAGTGGTGGGTGACATGAAGCCTGATTATCTGCTATGACATGAAGACTGATTCTCTGCTGACATGAAGCCTGAATCTCTGCTATGGGACCTCTCTCCTCTGTCTGGGTGCCGGGGCCTAAAAATATCTGACAGTGGCCTGTTCCAGTGGTGGGTGACATGAAGCCTGATTCTCTGCTATGACATGAAGACTGATTCTCTGCTGACATGAAGCCAGATTCTATGTTATGGGACCTCTCTCCTCTGTCTGGGTGCCGGGGCCTAAATTATATGACAATGGACTGTTCCAATGTTGGGTGACGTGAAGCATGATTCTCTGCTATGACATGAAGACTGATTCTCTGCTGACATGAAGCCAGATTCTATGTTATGGGACCTCTCTCCTCTGTCTGGGTGCCGGGGCCTAAATTATATGACAATGGACTGTTCCAATGTTGGGTGACGTGAAGCATGATTCTCTGCTATGACATGAAGACTAATTCTCTGCTGACATGAAGCCTGATTCTCTGCTATGGGACCTCTCTCCAATTGATATTGGTTAATTTTTATTTATTTTATTTATATTTTTATTCATTTCCCTATCCACATTTGTTTGCAGGGGATTTACCTACATTTTGCTGCCTTTTGCAGACCTCTAGCCCTTTCCTGGGCTGTTTTACAGCCTTTTTAATGCCGAAAAGTTCGGGTCCCCATTGACTTCAATGGGGTTCGGGACGAAGTTCGGGTCGGGTTCGGATCCCGAACCCGAACATTTCCGGGAAGTTCGGCCGAACTTCTCGAACCCGAACATCCAGGTGTTCCCTCAACTCTAGTTGTGTGTTATCCCAACTACATCTGTACAGATTAGCAGCATAACTGAATATATACATTACATAGTGTTGTAAAGAGAGATACAAAAGTTATGTAAATATTGCACCTGGACATAATCGTTTGCTCATCTCCTTTACAAGATTGGGCTTAAAACGCTTTATATCGCACCACTTCTTTTGCAGTTCCACATATTTGTGCCACAAAGAAAACTTCATAAATAACTCCGCACGTAGAGACCTTAGAATGGCGCGCTTCTCCACTCTCTTCTTGGTTAGGGCGTAGCCCCTCACCAACAAACGCTGCAATATAAAGATGCAAGCATATAATTCCAATTTTTTACATTCAAAATTTTAAAACATATGTCCTCAACAAACCTGCAAAAAGTAGTTATGTCTTTAAAGGGGAAATATTAGATTGATGTTAACGTTATAAGATCGGATTGTAATGTGATTCTATGTGTGTGGGTATCTGAGGGAGCAATCGGATATTGGCCGGCTAAGCTGCAATGTACTTGTCTAGTGTAGTGACGGTA
This sequence comes from Bufo bufo, assembly GCF_905171765.1. Lineage (NCBI taxonomy): Eukaryota > Metazoa > Chordata > Amphibia > Anura > Bufonidae > Bufo > Bufo bufo. The sequence goes on from NC_053396.1 coordinate 72,924,558, forward strand.
CGGTATTGGGTGTACTGCTGGTTTGCATCACCGTGGTGCACCCTGGGTAACGCTAAATGAACCAGCAAATACGGTAATACAAAGAAAGCTCATGGACATAAAATAGAATCTATATATATATAGGTGCAGTAGACATCGTATATCTAGATTTTAGTAAGGCTTTTGACACTGTCCCACATAAAAGACTTATCAATAAACTGCAGTCATTGAGCATGGACTCCCATATTGTTGAGTGGATTAGGCAGTGGCTGAGTGACAGACAACAGAGGGTTGTAGTCAATGGAGAACATTCAAAACAAGGTCATGTTACCAGTGGGGTTCCAAAGGGATCTGTACTGGGACCGATTTTGTTTAATATCTTCATAAGTGATATTGCAAAAGGCCTCGCTGGTAAGGTTTGTCTTTTTGCTGATGACACAAAGATATGTAACAGGGTTGATGTTCCTGGAGGGAAACGCCAAATGGAAAAGGATTTAGGAAAACTAGAAGAATGGTCAGAACTCTGGAAACTGAAATTTAATGTGGATAAGTGCAAGATAATGCACCTGGGGCGTAAAAACCCAAGGGCAGAATATAGAATATTTGACACAGTCCTGACCTCAGTATCTGAGGAAAGGGATTTAGGAGTAATTATTTCAGAAGACTTAAAGGTGGGAAGACAATGTAATAGAGCAGCACGAAATGCCAGCAGAATGCTTGGATGTATAGGGAGAGGTATAAGCAGTAGAAAGAGTGAAGTGCTTATGCCGCTGTACAGAACACTGGTGAGACCTCACTTGGAGTATTGTGCGCAGTACTGGAGGCCATATCTCCAGAAGGATATAGATACTCTAGAGAGAGTTCAGAGAAGAGCTACTAAACTAGTACATGGATTGCAGGATAAAACTTACCAGGAAAGGTTAAAGGACCTTAATATGTATAGCTTGGAAGAAAGAAGAGACAGAGGGGATATGATAGAAACTTTTAAATACATAAAGGGAATCAACTCGGTAAAGCAAGAGAGCATATTTAAAAGAAGAAAAACTACCACAAGAGGACACAGTTTTAAATTAGATTAGGTTTAAAAGTAATATAAGGAAGTATTACTTTACTGAGAGAGTAGTGGATGCATGGAATAGCCTTCCTGCAGAAGTGGTAGCTGCAAATACAGTGAAGGGGTTTAAGCATGCATGGGATAGGCATAAGGCCATCCTTCATATAAGATAGGGCCGGGGGCTATCCATAGTATTCAGTATATGGGGCAGACTAGATGGGCCAAATGGTTCTTATCTGCCGACACATTCTATGTTTCTATGTTTCTATGTGTGTGTGTATGGTATATAGTGTATGGTACCGTATATAGTGTGTGTATGGTATATAGTGTATGGTACCGTATATAGTGTGTGTGTGTATGGTATATAGTGTATGGTACCGTATATAGTGTGTGGTATACAGTTGCAAGAAAAAGTATGTGAACCCTTTGGAATGATATGGATTTCTGCACAAATTGGTCATAAAATGTGATCTGATCTTCATTTAAGTCACAACAATAGACAATCACAGTCTGCTTAAACTAATAACACACAAAGAATTAAATGTTACCATGTTTTTATTGAACTAACCATGTAAACATTCACAGTGCAGGTGGAAAAAGTATGTGAAACCTTGGATTTAATAACTGGTTGAACCTCCTTTGGCAGCAATAACTTCAACCAAACATTTCCTGTAGTTGCAGATCAGCTGGTGGACAGATGGCCTTAAGTTCTCCTGCAAAATGTCTTGATAAACTTTGGAATTCAAATTTCCTTCGATGATAGCAATCCGTCCAGGCCCTGACGCAGCAAAGCAGCCCCAAACCATGATGCCCCCACCACCATACTTCACAGTTGGGATGAGGTTTTGATGTTGGTGTGCTGTGCCTCTTTTTTTCCACACATAGTGTTGTGTGTTTCTTCCAAACAACTCAACTTTGGTTTCATCTGTCCACAGAATATTTTGCCAGTACTGCTGTGGAACATCCAGGTGCTCTTCTGCAAACTGTAAGCAATGTTTTTTTGGACAGCAGTGGCTTCCTTTATGGTATCCTCCCATGAAATCCAATCTTGTTTAGTGTTTTATGTATCGTAGATTCGCTAACAGGGATGTTAGCATATGCCAGAGACTTTTGTAAGTCTTTAGCTGACACTCTAGGATTCTTCTTCACCTCATTGAGCAGTCTGCGCTGTGCTCTTGCAGTCATCTTTACAGGATGGCCACTCCTAGGGAGAGTAGCAGCAGTGCTGAACTTTCTCCATTTATAGACAATTTGTCTTTCCATGGACTGATGAACAGCAAGGCTTTTGGAGATACTTTTATAACCCTTTCCAGCTTTATGCAAGTCAAGAATTCTTAATCGTAGGTCTTCTGAGAGCTCTTTTGTGCGAGGCATCATTCACATCAGGCAATACTTCTTGTGAAAAGCAAACCCAGAACTGGTGTGTGTTTTTTTTTTATAGGGCAGGGCAGCTGTAACCAACACCTGCAATCTCATCTCATTGATTAGACTCCAGTTGGCTGACACCTCACTCCAATTAGCTCTTGGAGATGTCATTAGTCTAGGGGTTCACATACTTTTTCCACCTGCACTGTGAATGTTTACATGGTGTTCAATAAAAACATGGTAAAATGTAATTCTTTGTGTGTTATTAGTTTAAGCAGACTGTGATTGTCTATTGTTGTGACTTAGATGAAGATCAGATCACATTTTATGACCAATTTGTGCAGAAATCCATATCATTCCAAAGGGTTCACATACTTTTTCTTGCAACTGTATATTTAGTGACAGGAAAGTGGACGTGCTATGTGCTGTGAATGTGATATAAATGTATCTGTTGTTCATACATACAGGCTACAAACATAGTACTGTGAAGTAGCAAGAATACTTAGAGCAGTGCACAAATCTGTATTATCTATTTTTACCTTAAAAATAAAAAAATAAAAAAAATCATAAGAAAAAAATAATCGTATTCATATTGAAAATATTTGAATTTACGAATATTTCACTAGACTCGATCAACTTAGAATAATCGTTCTGACATGCATGCGAAAATACTGTAATATTACTTACGGCTACGATGATTTCATCCTCGGCTTTTATAAGGCGATGTCTGATGATCTTTGCCGAGCACATTCTACTGAGTGTCTGAGAGTGTCTGGAGTGGAGAGTCCAGTGAAAACAATTTATAGTTGCCATCTACATAACGTGAGTCACCTCAGGTTACGTACTAGTGAAGTGAATCGGATGTCATGCGGTCGGGCACACGTATTAAAATTACGATTTTTATGTTGTAATATTCGTGAACTCGAATAATATAACCGAGATTATTGGTTTAGAATATAATAGGACGAATATTCTAAAAAAGAAATTACAGCAATATATTCTTTATTTAGAATATTCGTATTTGATCCATCTGAAAACGTTATTCCTTCCAGCTTCAATTCAGTTGCTTGTGGGCCAATGACTCATTGACCCACAAGCAAGAAGCAAAGAGGAATCATATATTTTCAGATGAAAAAAATAAATAAATTTTTTTAATAAAATAAAAAAAACTAATATTCGACTCGCGAATATATAGAACTATATTCTAAATATTTGCGAAATCTCGAAGTTGCGATATTCGAGAAAAAAAATTCGAAATTCGAATATTCGCGCTCAACACTAGTTACCCTCCTGTTGGGCTTTTGTTGTCCGCTGTTGTCGCCCACCTGGGATTATATGTTTTGTCTGTATTGTCTGTCCTCTCCTTGGTGTTTTCCTTTAGTGTTAGTGCTGAGGACTAGTGTCCCCACCGCCCTATTCACTACTTAGGGTTCATCTTAGGGAAAGCCAGGGTTTAGGCACGTGATCGGCGTATGGGTGAGAAACCCGTCTAGGGACGTCGGGGCAGTCAGGTGTCAGCCTCAAGGTGAGTTAGGGGTCACCACCTTTCCCTCTCCCTTGGACAGGGCCTTCCCTTTTCCCTTCCTTTACGTCACGTATGTGATTGGCACGCCGGTCGTGATAATTATAGTGCATTTGTATTGTGCAGCAGTTGTGTGCGGTTCTGCTGCGATACTGCAGGTATATAGAGGGACAAGCGTTATTGGAACTAATAATTTCTACTGGTGTGATATACCAGTTGCCCCCCCAAAAAACTGATTGAAACAGGGTGTTATATACCAATATACTTTTTTTATAGTGCATTTGGGTACTGTATAGTGCATTTGCGCATGCGCGTACGCGAAAATTATATTGCTGATATTTTGCATTGAAAAAATTATGAATGGAGATCGCAAATTTGAATAATACATCTGGTATGTCACTGTCCATGTTGTGGGACTATTTGTGCACTTCTAGTAATTATTTCTTGGCTGCAAATATAAGCTGAAGGTTTTTCAGGTTCGACTGCTATTAAAATGAATGGGACCCGCCGCGAACTTGCGGTTCGCGAACATTTGATTATGTTCGTGCAATCGCGTTCGCGAACCGTCCTGGCAGATGTTTGTCCATCACTACCTGCTATAAATACACTATAAAGTGCTATTGATGCATGTTCTAAAGTGTGCACTTACAAATGGTAGCAAAATTACAACAGTTTTTTGGGTAAGAAACACAGGCCCAATTGAACATCCCCTGGCTGGGAACACACTATAAACTGGCACTGACACACTAAAATGCGTAAAGGTGCACACTTATAAATGGTTGAAAAATTGCAGCAGTTTTTTCTGGGGGAAAAAAACAACACAGACCCAATTACAAATTCCCAGCTACAAATACGCTGAACTCTGGAATAAATAATATAATTTGCATTTATAAACAGTAGAAAAATTGCAGCAGGTTTTTGAAAATAAAAAAAATATGGTAAATGTATGCTGGTGGTGAAGCTGGGAATATGCCTATAAAGCACTTACGAACTGTAGAAGTTTAGCAACAGTTTTTTGGGGACAAAAGGGGTGGTTATGCGCTGAAAAAAGGAGTGCCGTCTCTTTTAATGGTCTTTGAGCATTCAGTGCAAGACATGAAAATTTCGAGCAGCTGCCCTAACTGTAAGACACACATTACACTAACTGCCCTACACTCTCTGTGTACTCTACAGTTCATTTGAAGTGAATCGCCAAAAATTCAGAATTTTTTAAATGAAATTAGTGACAAATCTGATTTGTCTAGAATCGATTCGCTGATCTCAAATGTGTAGCATAAGCAATAAAGTAAAAAACAAGAGTCAGAAATAATTTTTTATACATTTACGAATCCAGAAAATTATGTATATTACAAATTAATTTGTATGCAGTCTCAAATATCACCAAAACATTTCAGTTACTCCTGGATAGTTCTTAAACGGCTATGTCAATAAAAAATAAAATTGCTTAAACAGAAAAAAAAGCTGGTCATTAAAGGGGTTATCCAATGTCATAAACAAGCCTCCCTAGCGTCACCCACGATGCTAGGGAGGCTCGTCCCCGCCTGCCATAGGCTTCTCCCCCTCCCACTGACACTAGATGTTTTCATCTGTGTACAGGGAGAAGCAGCAGCGGCGGTGCGGGGAACGGGGTAAATATATTTCGTGTGATGGGCCCAGCGCATGAGGGGGGGAGCTGTTTATGACATTGGATAACCAATAATTTCTATAGGTCGCAATGGTTCATCAGGATATTCAATAAAGATCTCCATACATTAATAGTACATAAACAGTAAGACTGTTTGGTTCAGTTGGTATCCCTGGCGTTTGCCATTATGTTCTGCCCCATGCCAATTTTTATAATATTATGCAGTTGGTAATTTGCAATTTGAAGGTTCACTTCTGATAATGATCATCATTATACAACAGTCAATCATTTACTTCTCAAGAGCTAACACAGCTATTCTCATCATCACAAACTTGTAATGGGTGTTAGAAGAGAGTAGATGGCACTGCTGTTTAAATTAATATTTGGCAGTATTTATTACAAGCAATCAGTAGTAATGGAAACTGGCTAACATTTTGGACTGTATCTAAACACTCAAAAACTTCTCTGCATTTTAGAGGTCAGCATGTAATGGCTTTTGTATAACCCCGATTAGTATCAGTATCAGCTGAGGCAGATAATGGGGACTTGAGGAATGCAGATAAGTCTTTTCTTAGTATTGCTGCACCTAGGAGAAATTCATATGGAGTTTGGCTTGATCTTCCAGTGTCAGGAAAATGGCAATTATTAAATTTGTTCAATACACGGAGCAATACTTTTAATGAGAGTATTATGAGTCTACTTAGTTTGAGATCAATAGGATATTGATCTATGGAATACTTCCAACTTGGCTATGATACAGATTCTTTGAACAATTGTGCATAAATGGATGAGCATACCTATTGTGAACTTAAAAGAAAAAAATCCCCTTACATATGGTGAAAGTGCTTGCAAATATTTATTGTGACTTAATTTAAATATTGTGTGTTGCTGGCAAGGCCAGACTGTGACAGAAATTAATCTGTAGCATTTAAAAGTGAAAAGGCCCACCACATGATGAAGGCTTCAGAGAAACAAATGTCAAGGTTAGCACAATCCCAGTAGGGGCAGGCATTTATTGGAATATTTCTTAGCTATTTGTGCATTTCTGGTTATCTTTCTAGCACATGCTGATTGCTAGTTATATTCGCAATGCTAGTTATTTCACATAGATAGATAGATATTACAAAGAGGGATTAAACATACAAGCATATAGTATACATTTATCCATACCTTACAACTTTTTAAAACCACAAGGCGAGACAAAATTTATTATTACTAGAGATGAGTGAATTTTTTAAAAATTTGGTTCGCCAAATTTATTTGGAAAAATTTGGTTTGATCCGAATAAATTTGCGGCAAATTACGTTAAAAACTACTATTTCCTGGCTGCAGAGAGCCTTTATAGTGGTGTAGAACACTGTGCCTTGCAGTAACACTCATAGGAAGTCTGCTTTGGTAGTGAAATAATAATGTGAGTCCGTATTACATGCAGATGACAGGCGTCGCACTTAGAATCACTGCACACTTAACTTATTTGGGCAGTCACGGGGCAAAAACTGAGCAAATAAATCAAGCATGACCTCAGCCTTACAGGTCGATGTTAGCTCCAAGAAGAAGCGCACTCCTTTTACACCGTCGTCAGCTGATTCCACATAGATGTCTACAGAACCTGTTCTGTTACACGCTTATACAAGTAGAGCCCCCCGGACAAAGTGGAGAGGATGAAGGAAGAGACCAGCACTCCTTGGTACTGCAATTATATCGGGTTTATTCGCCACTCATAGAAGAGGTGACGCGCGATTCGACGCATGCAAGTGCCTATATCAAAGCAATCCTGCTGCTCACATTGCTTTGATAAAGGCACTTGCATGTGTCGAAATGCGCGTCACCTCTTCTATGAGTGGCGAATAAACCCGATATAATTGCAGTACCAAGGAGTGCCGGTCTCTTCCTTCATTTAAGCATCCGGAATGACGTCCGCTAACCGCGCACCTGTACCTTCACGCAGTGCCGCCTGACTATTCGCAACCAAAGTGGAGAGGATGTCAGCAGTAAGTTTGTGTTGATGTTATTGATTATTTTGCCCTTCCTCTGATCCGTCAGAACAATAACCCCCAAAAAACGGATCCTGTCTGTGGAGTAAACAAGGTGCAGAAGGGAAGGAAGGACAGCTCCCTTTGGCTGAGGTGGTGGAGCCTTGACTGCCTGAAATCGGTTGCGTACCACTGGGTGATGCAGCAGGCTGGACCACCGTCTCGGAGCCACAGTTCTCCCAGGCCACTGCATGGCAACGCTGCATATGTTAAAGCAGAGCCGTAGAGCCAACTTTGGCACAGTGGCCACGCTTCACCTACTGCCCACAGCTTCTACATATGGCCACTAGAGATGTCGCGAACATAAAATTTTCCGTTCGCGAACGCGAGTTTCTGCAAATGTTCGCGAACGGGCGATCCGGGCGAACCGCCATAGACTTCAATAGGCAGGCAAATTTTAAAACCCACAGGGACTCTTTCTAGCCACAGTAGTGATGGAAAAATTGTTTCAAGGGGACTAACACCTGGACTGTGGCATGCCGGAGGGGGATCCATGGCAAAACTCCCATGGAAATTTCCATAGTTGACGCAGAGTTGGATTTTAATACATAAAGGGCATAAATCACCTAACAATCCAATTTTTTTTTGAACAACGTGGTTTAAAACATCCAGTGTGTGTATACGATCAGGTATGATGTTGTATCGATCAGGTAGTGTAAGGGTTACGCCCGCTTCACAGACATTGACAGACCAAACTCCCCTTTTAATGCACCGCAAACAACCGCAAACAGTCCATTTGCCCAACCGCAAACTCCCCATTTGTACAAGGTTGGATACCAAGCTAGCCATGTCCCGTTGATGTCATTGAAGGTTTCTTCCTCCACCCAGCCACGTACAACACCAACGGTCCTGGAAAGGTGAATTGAATTGATTTTTCGAACGGGGAGATGGTTAAAAAAATGCTGGCTCCCTCCCCTTTGTTTGAATCCACGGTCACTGCGTCTGTGCCGTGCAATTTACTGTCCCACCCGATATGAGTGGTATTTTCTGTAGTTCTCTCTTCTCATCAGTTTAATCCCTGTTACGTCCCCAATCTGGGGTCCATTTATTAAATTGATTTTTCGAATGGGGAGATGGTAAAAAAAAACGCTGTCTCCCTCCCCTTTGTTTGAATCCACGCCACGGTCACTGCGTCTGCGCCGTGCAATTTACTGTCACACCCGATATGAGTGCTATTTTCTGTAGTACTATTCTCATCAGTTTAATCACTGTTACATCCCATATCAGGGTGGGATTGCCTTTTGTGAAAAAAAATTTAGGCCGGGTACCTTCGACTGCCTTCACAGTGACAGAACAAACTCTGATACACCAAACTGAATTGATTTTAGGAACCGGGAGATGGAAAAAGCAGCTTGGTCGGTCCTCTTACTCCCAAGTTGGGGCACTGCGCGTACACGGAGCAATGTGCTGTGACACCCTATATGAGTGGTGTCTTAACTAGTACTATTCCTATCAGTTTAATCCCTGTTACGTCCCCTATCCGGGAACGTGTGTCGAATTGATTAACCATTGTCGAATTAATGAACCATTGCGACATCCTGGAATAATTCAGTTCTGAGCTTTGTACTTGCTTTGCATTGGAATTGATGGGGATTTTTTAAATTGTCTGCATTATTTCTAATAAACTATTAAGAGACTTTATTATGATTTTTTTATTTTATCTACTAAAAACCCACCCATACAACTTAACCACCTCAGCCCCCAGTGCTTAAACACCCTGAAAGACCAGGCCACTTTTTACACTTCTGACCTACACTACTTTCACCATTTATTGCTCGGTCATGCAACTTACCACCCAAATGAATTTTACCTCCTTTTCTTCTCACTAATAGAGCTTTCATTTGGTGGTATTTCATTGCTGCTGACATTTTTACTTTTTTTGTTATTTATCGAAATTTAACGATTTTTTTGCAAAAAAATGACATTTTTCACTTTCAGTTGTAAAATTTTGCAAAAAAAACAAGATCCATATATAAATTTTGCTCTAAATTTATTGTTCTACATGTCTTTGATAAAAAAAAAATGTTTGGGTAAAAAAAAAATGGTTTGGGTAAAAGTTATAGCGTTTACAAACTATGGTACAAAAATGTGAATTTCCGCTTTTTGAAGCAGCTCTGACTTTCTGAGCACCTGTCATGTTTCCTGAGGTTCTACAATGCCCAGACAGTACAAATACCCCACAAATGACCCCATTTCGGAAAGTACACACTCTAAGGTATTCGCTGGTGGGCATAGTGAGTTCATAGAACTTTTTATTTTTTGTCACAAGTTAGCGGAAAATGATGATTTTTTTTTTTTTTCTTACAAAGTCTCATATTCCACTAACTTGTGACAAAAAATAAAAACTTCTATGAACTCACTATGCCCATCAGCGAATATCTTGGGGTCTCTTCTTTCCAAAATGGGGTCACTTGTGGGGTAGTTATACTGCCCTGGCATTCTAGGGGCCCAAATGTGTGGTAAGGAGTTTGAAATCAAATTCTGTAAAAAATGACGAGTGAAATCCGAAAGGTGCTCTTTGGAATATGGGCCCCTTTGCCCACCTAGGCTGCAAAAAAGTGTCACACATCTGGTATCTCCGTATTCAGTAGAAGTTGGGGAATGTGTTTTGGGGTGTCTTTTTACATATACCCATGCTGGGTGAGAGAAATATCTTGGTCAAATGCCAACTTTGTATAAAAAAATGGGAAAAGTTGTCTTTTGCCAAGATATTTCTCTCACCCAGCATGGGTATATGTAAAATGACACCCCAAAACACATTCCCCAACTTCTACTGAATACGGAGATAATAGATGTGTGACACTTTTTTGCAGCCTAGGTGGGCAAAGGGGCCCATATTCCAAAGAGCACCTTTCGGATTTCACTCGTCATTTTTTACAGAATTTGATTTCAAACTCCTTACCACACATTTGGGCCCCTAGAATGCCAGGGCAGTATAACTACCCCACAAGTGACCCCATTTTGGAAAGAAGAGACCCCAAGGTATTCACTGATGGGCATGGCGAGTTCATGGAAGTTTTTATTTTTTGTCACAAGTTAGTGGAATATGAGACTTTGTATGAAAAAAATAAATAAAAAAAAAATCATCATTTTCCACTAACTTGTGACAAAAAATAAAAAATTCTAGGAACTCGCCATGCCCCTCACGGAATACCTTGGGGTGTCTTCTTTCCAAAATGGGGTCACTTGTGGGGTAGTTATACTGCCCTGGCATTCTAGGGGCCCAAATGTGTGGTAAGGAGTTTGAAATCAAATTCTGTAAAAAATGACGAGTGAAATCCGAAAGGTGCTCTTTGGAATATGGGCCCCTTTGCCCACCTAGGCTGCAAAAAAGTGTCACACATGTGGTATATCCGTATTCAGTAGAAGTTGGGGAATGTGTTTTGGGGTGTCTTTTTACATATACCCATGCTGGGTGAGATAAATATCTTGGTCAAATGCCAACTTTGTATAAAAAAATGGGAAAAGTTGTCTTTTGCCAAGATATTTCTCTCACCCAGCATGGGTATATGTAAAATGACACCCCAAAACACATTCCCCAACTTCTACTGAGTACGGAGATACCAGATGTGTGACACTTTTTTGCAGCCTAGGTGGGCAAAGGGGCCCATATTCCAAAGAGCACCTTTCGGATTTCACTCGTCATTTTTTACAGAATTTGATTTCAAACTCCTTACCACACATTTGGGCCCCTAGAATGCCAGGGCAGTATAACTACCCCACAAGTGACCCCATTTTGGAAAGAAGACACCCCAAGGTATTCCGTGAGGGGTATGGCGAGTTCCTAGAATTTTTTATTTTTTGTCACAAGTTAGTGGAAAATGATGATTTTTTTTTTTTTTTTTTCATACAAAGTCTCATATTCCACTAACTTGTGACAAAAAATAAAAACTTCCATGAACTCGCCATGCCCATCAGCGAATACCTTGGGGTCTCTTCTTTCCAAAATGGGGTCACTTGTGGGGTAGTTATACTGCCCTGGCATTCTAGGGGCCCAAATGTGTGGTAAGGAGTTTGAAATCAAATTCTGTAAAAAATGACGAGTGAAATCCGAAAGGTGCTCTTTGGAATATGGGCCCCTTTGCCCACCTAGGCTGCAAAAAAGTGTCACACATCTGGTATCTCCGTATTCAGTAGAAGTTGGGGAATGTGTTTTGGGGTGTCATTTTACATATACCCATGCTGGGTGAGAGAAATATCTTGGCAAAAGACAACTTTTCCCATTTTTTTATACAAAGTTGGCATTTGACCAAGATATTTATCTCACCCAGCATGGGTATATGTAAAAAGACACCCCAAAACACATTCCCCAACTTCTACTGAATACGGAGATACCAGATGTGTGACAATTTTTTGCAGCCTAGGTGGGCAAAGGGGCCCATATTCAAAAGAGCACCTTTCGGATTTCACTCGTCATTTTTTACAGAATTTGATTTCAAACTCCTTACCACACATTTGGGCCCCTAGAATGCCAGGGCAGTATAACTACCCCACAAGTGACCCCATTTTGGAAAGAAGAGACCCCAAGGTATTCGCTGATGGGCATAGTGAGTTCATGGAAGTTTTTATTTTTTGTCACAAGTTAGTGGAATATGAGACTTTGTATGTAAAAAAAAAAAAAAAAAAAAAAAAATCATCATTTTCCACTAACTTGTGACAAAAAATAAAAAATTCTAGGAACTCGCCATGCCCCTCACGGAATACCTTGGGGTGTCTTCTTTCCAAAATAGGGTCACTTGTGGGGTAGTTATACTGCCCTGGCATTTTCCAGGGGCCCTAATGTGTGGTAAGTAGGTAAATGACCTGTGAAATCCGAAAGGTGCTCTTTGGAATGTGGGCCCCTTTGCCCACCTAGGCTGCAAAAAAGTGTCACACATCTGGTATCGCCGTACTCGGGAGAAGTTGGGGAATGTGTTTTGTGGTGTCATTTTACATATACCCATGCTGGGTGAGAGAAATATCTTGGCAAAAGACAACTTTTCCCATTTTTTTATACAAAGTTGGCATTTGACCAAGATATTTATCTCACCCAGCATGGGTATATGTAAAATGACACCCCAAAACACATTCACCAACTTCTACTGAATACGGAGATACCACATGTGTGACATTTTTTTGCAGCCTAGGTGGGCAAAGGGGCCCAAATTCCTTTTAGGAGGGCATTTTTAGACATTTGGATACCAGACTTCTTCTCACGCTTTGGGGCCCCTAAAATGCCAGGGCAGTATAAATACCCCACATGTGATCCCATTTTGGAAAGAAGACACCCCAAGGTATTCAATGAGGGGCATGGCGAGTTCATTGAAAAAAAAAAATTTTGGCACAAGTTAGCGGAAATTGATTTTTTTGATTTTGTTCTCACAAAGTCTCCCTTTCCGCTAACTTGGGACAAAAATTTCAATCTTTCATGGACTCAATATGCCCCTCAGCGAATACCTTGGGGTGTCTTCTTTCCAAAATGGTGTTATTTGTGGGGTGTTTGTACTGCCCTGGCATTTGAGGGTCTCCGCAATCATTACATGTATGCCCAGCATTAGGAGTTTCTGCTATTCTCCTTATATTGAGCATACAGGTAATGAGATTTTTTTTTTCCGTTCAGCCGCTGGGCTGAAAGAAAAAATGAACGGCACAGATTTCTTCATTCGCATCGATCAATGTGGATGAAAAAATCTCTGCCAAAAAAAGAAAAAGGAGGGGAAAGGCGTCTGCCAGGACATAGGAGCTCCGCCCAACATCCATGCCCACTTAGCTCGTATGCCCTGGCAAACCCGATTTCTCCATTCACATCAATCGATGTGGATGAATAAATCATTGCCGGGATTTTTTTTTTTATATATACAAAGTGTTTGCCAAAGTATATGAACACCGCCACCTCCTCAGCTCATATGCCTCGGCAAACGTATCTTTTACTGCAGAGGAGAAATCTCGTCTTGCAGCGCCGCATACACCGACTTGCGTGTAATCTGACAGCAGCGCAATGCTTCTGTCCGAATGCACATCAGTGCTGCAGCTAGTCGATCGGTTGGTCCACCTGAAAGGTAAAAAAAACAAAACAAAAAAGAAAAAACCAGGCCGCAAAGCAATAACTTTATTAACTTTAGAACAGAACATATTAACTTTTTTTAACTTTTTTAACTTTTTTACTTACCGGTAATTTTTTTTTTGTTTAGTTTTTTTTACCTTTATAGAACAAACCTCTCCTTCCCCATGGGACAATGTGCAAAGCGCAAATCGCCCAAAGATGTGGCGAAGTACGTTATGCACTTTATCCCAGGTGAAAGGAGAGGTTTGCAGCAGCTGTGAGTGAATGGGCCCTAATAGCCCTGTGTGCCTGTCCTGGTGAGATGTGATCCCTATGCTAGGTGTACCTGTGTGTGGTACTTCCGGAAACACTCTCCATAGCATAGGGCAGGGTGGTCAGCACAGTCAGGACAGAAATAGCGGGTGTCACGCCTTATTCCACTCCTGCTACAGACACGACATCTTTTTCGGGGTGACGGTTGGGTTGAGGTACCAGGAACGACACTGGGGAAATGTCGCTCGTGTAGACGGCTAACTACACTGGTGGATGGGGCCACGGAACCTTCTGGATACAGGAGGTTCTCGATGATCTCTTCCTGGAATTTGAGGAAGGATCGTGTTCTCCCAGCCTTACTGTAGAGAACAAAACTATTGTACAGCGCCAATTGAATCAAATATACAGACACCTTCTTATACCAGCGTCTGGTTCTGCGGGAAACTAAATACGGAGACAACATCTGGTCATTGAAGTCCACCCCTCCCATGAGCGCATTATAGTCGTGGACACAGAGGGGCTTTTCAATGACACGGGTTGCTCGCTCAATTTGGATTGTCGTGTCTGCGTGAATGGAGGAGAGCATGTAAACGTCACGCTTGTCTCTCCATTTCACCGCGAGCAGTTCTTCGTTACACAAGGCAGCCCTCTGCCCCCTTGCAAGACGGGTGGTTACAAGCCGTTGGGGGAAGCCCACGCGACTAGTTCGCGCGGTGCCACAGGCGCAAATCCGTTCTAGAAACAAATGCCTAAAGAGGGCCACACTTGTGTAGAAATTGTCCACATAAAGATGGTACCCCTTGCCGAATAAGGGTGACACCAAGTCCCAGACTGTCTTCCCACTGCTCCCCAGGTAGTCAGGGCAACCGACCGGCTCCAGGGTCTGATCTTTTCCCTCATAGATCCGAAATTTGTGGGTATAGCCTGTGGCCCTTTCACAGAGCTTATACAATTTGACCCCATACCGGGCACGCTTGCTTGGGATGTATTGTTTGAAGCCAAGGCGCCCGGTAAAATGTATTAGGGACTCGTCTACGCAGATGTTTTGCTCAGGGGTATACAAATCTGCAAATTTCAGGTTGAAATGGTCTATGAGGGGCCGAATTTTGTGGAGCCGGTCAAAAGCTGGGTGGCCTCTGGGACGGGAGGTGGTGTTGTCGCTAAAATGCAGAAAACGGAGGATGGTCTCAAATCGTGTCCTTTACATAGCAGCAGAGAACATGGGCATGTGATGAATTGGGTGCGTTGACCAATATGACCGCAATTCATGCTTTTTTGTCAGGCCCATGTTGAGGAGAAGGCCCAGAAAAATTTTAAGTTCGGAAACTTGGACTGGTTTCCACCGGAAAGGCTGGGCATAATAGCTTCCCGGGTTTGCGGTTATAAATTGTGTGGCATACCGGTTTGTCTCTGCCACAACTAAGTCCAAGAGCTCCGCAGTCAAGAACAGCTCAAAAAATCCCAGGCCCGAACCGATTTGAGCCGTCTCAACCCGAACTCCAGACTGGGCGGTGAAAGGGGGAACTACTGGTGCGGCTGAAGTTGGTGACTGCCAATCAGGATTTGCCAGCACCTCAGGGACTCTAGGGGCTCTACGGGCCTGTCTGTGCGGTGGCTGCGACGGGGTAACTATTGCACGTGCCACCGTACCAGCTTCAACTGCCCTTCTGGTGCTCGCTACTTCACCAGGTTGTACGGCAGTGCTGGTACTAGGTCCAGGAAGGGCTGCGCTGCTGGTGTATGCCTCACCACGTGATCCGGCAGCGACAGCCCCACTCTGCTGCTCTTGAAGCGGATCCTGCGTAACCTGTGGTCTAGCGACACGGGGCCTGGTACGCCTGGTGCTATCAGGGACCTCCACCTCCTCGTCCGAACTTTGGGTCAGAGAGCCACTGCTTTCTACAGGTTCATATTCTGACCCGCTAGATTCATCAGATGAGGGTTCCCACTCCTCATCCGACTGGGTCAGAATCCTGTAGGCCTCTTCAGAAGAATACCCCCTGTTTGACATTTTGGACTACTAAATTTAGGGGTATTCCCTGAGACTACCCAAGAAAAAAAGCAAACCTGTCTTACAAAGGGGAGGCTAGCGAAGTACCGGAGGCTGCTGCGGTTGATAAAAAATATCAAAACTGATTTTTTTATCGCCGCAGTGCGTGTAAAATGAATGTGCAGTGATCAAAAAATATATATTTTTTGTCACTGCGGTGGGGCGGGCGTGGGTGAACGCACGTGTGGGCGACCGATCAGGCCTGATCGGGCAAACACTGCGTTTTGGGTGGAGGGCGAGCTAAGGTGACACTAATACTATTATAGATCTGACCGTGATCAGTTTTGATCACTTACAGATACTATAAAAGTACAAATGCTGATTAGCGATACGCTAAACAGCGAATAAAAGTGACTGCGGTGCGGTGGGGTGGGCGCTAACTGACGCTAACTACCTAACCAAGGGGCCTAAACTATCCCTAAAACCTAACAGCCAATACCAGTGAAAAAAAAAAAGTGACAGTTTACACTGATCACTTTTTTTCCTTTCACTAGTGACTGACAGGGGGTGATCAAAGGGTTAATTGGGGTGCAGGTGGGTGATCTGGGGCTAAGGTGTAGTGTTGGTGCTACTCACAGTTCAGTCTGCTCCTGTGCTGGATCCAACCGACGAAAAGGACCAGCACAGGAGCAGACAAGCCATATAACAGATCATATTTACTAATATGATCTGTTATATGACTTTGGATTGGATTTTTTGAAAATCGCCAGCCTGCCAGCCAATGATCGTTGCTGGCAGGCTGGTGACGAAATACTTCTTTTAATTTTGCCGGCCCGCGATGCGCATGCGCGGGCCGGCTTGGAGCGAAATCTCGCGTCTCGCGAGATGACGCGTATATGCGTGACTCTGCGCAGCGCTGCCACCTCCGGAACGCGATCCTGCGTTAGGCGGTCCGGAGGTGGTTAAAAAAAGATATAAAAAAATGTAAGTTTTTTCTATGAAAAATTATCCAGCCGATCGCTTTTGGTCTGATCATAATGAAGCAACGGCCTTATCATCTGGGGTGAGTCAACATTGCCAACACACTCATAGAGGTGATGATCGCTTCATTGTGATACGCAAGCCCCTTCACCACAACAAGGTAACGATCACAAAGGGGAATTGACACTTGTATGTGCATTTTTTTTTTTGTTTTGTTTTTGCAGCCACAGTGCAGCATCAGAGGCCAGAAAAATTAGGCATGTACACATGCCTGAAAAATAATGTTATTGTTGCAGCCGCTGTTGTAGCAGCGGCCGGAAAAATTGATGTTTTCAAGGCAGAAAGGTGACTAAAACATTGCGGCTTGAACCCTAGTTGGTGGCAGAGAATTCACGAAAGTCATCCAGTATGCAGACATTAAATACAGCAGCGTGGGGACCATTTTGAGGCCAAGGCATGTCATCAGGCCTTTTGTTAGTCAAACGTATTCCCCACTGTCAGTCCCTTCGGGATCCATGCCTCATTCATCTTAATGAAGGTGAGGTAATCAACACTTTTTTGACCGAGGCGACTTCTTTTGTCAGTGACAATGCCTCCTGCTGCACTGAAGGTCCTTTCTGACAGGACACTTGAAGCGGGGTAGGCCAGAAGTTCTATCGCAAACTGGGATAGCTCAGGCCACAGGTCAAGCCTGCACACCCAGTAGTCAAGGGGTTCATCGCTTCTCAGAGTGTCGATATCTGCAGTTAAGGCGAGGTAGACTGCTACCTGTCAGTCGAGTCGTTCTCTAAGGCTGGATCCCGAAGGGCTGTGGCGATGTGTAGGACTGAAAAAGCTCTGCATGTCCTCCATCAACAACACATCTGTAAAGCGCCCTGTCCTTGACGCCGTGGTTGTGGTAGGAGGAGGATTACTTTCACCTCTTCCCCAGTTAGATTCCCGTTGTGCTGTGACATCCCCCTTATAAGCTGTGTAAAGCATATTTTTTAGTTTTGTTTTGAACTGCTGCATCCTTTCTGACTTTCGGTAAGTTGGTAACATTTCAGCCACTTTCTGCTTATACCGGGGGTCTAGTAGCGTGGCCACCCAGTACAGGTCATTCTCCTTCATCCTTTTTATACGAGGGTCCCTCAACAGACATGACAGCATGAAAGACCCCATTTGCACAAGGTTGGATGCCGAGCTACTCATTTCCCGTTCCTCGTCCTCACTGATGTCAACTATTTTCTCAGAATTTTTTGGGTTCAGGGTACGTGGCCTCTGAACACTGGGCATTTTTCCAGGGCCAGTGGAAATCACAGCACCACGAACATGACGGCCCCTGCGGCGTGGCCTGCCTCTGCCTGTCATTTTTTATTAGAGAAGTGTTACTATGCATGCAAGGTACTGTGCCACCCTATATAAGTGGTGGGCAGTGGGCACAGTACAGTCTGTGTGGGCCTGACACACACTGGCTTGCAACTGTGATTATATCGCAGAAAAATATTAAATAGAATTTTTATTTATCTGCAAGGTATTTGGGAGTGAGTGACACCCTGTAACGGTATAAGTAGAGGCCTAGCCACTAGCCAGTGGCCACAATACAGTCTGTGTGGGCCTGACACACACTGGCTTGCAACTGTGATTATATCGCAAAAAAATATTAAATAGAATTTTTTTTATCTGAAAGGTATTTGAGTGAGTGACACCCTGTAACGGTATAAGTGGAGGCCTAGCCACTAGCCAGTGGCCACAATACAGTCTGTGTGGGCCTGACACACACTGGCTTGCAACTGTGATTATATCACAGAAAAATATTAAATAGAATTTTTTTTTTATCTGCAAGGTATTTTCTGTCACACCCTGTATGAATGGTGTGCACACAGTTCTGTCTGTGACTGAGCCTGCAGCCTCTCACACATGGGCAGGCAACTGCAATATATATATATATATATATATATAAAATAAAAAAAAGCAGACTTTTTGGGGTGCTGTCACCACGCTGTCCTTACAGCAGATGAGTCTTTGGACACAGAACACTGCCCTAGCTAACGCTTTCCCTATTGTATCAGCAGCAGCACTGTCCCTCCTCTCACTGAGAATTGGCTGGAATGTGTCTGCTGACTGTGAGGTACAGGGTAAAGTTTACTCAATGATGATGTATAGGGGGCGGACCGAACATCGCATATGTTCGCCCGCCACGGCGAACGCGAACAAGCTATGTTCGCCGGGAACTATTCGCCGGCAAACTATTCGGGCCATCACTAATGTCCACGTTCTCCTCCTCCGGCAGCTTAAGAAAAAACTCCCACACCGCTGAGTAGGTGATTTTACTACCAACACTATGCACTGACTGAATACTACCGCCGCGGCCTCCTTAAACCCCTGCACTGCTACTTTCCGGGCAGGTAGGCTCCCGCGAAGTGGGTGGTCTACCCCTGGCACTTTGGCTCCCGACCTCCCACTGCTGCCACCCTGCTGAATCCCGCTCACGCTAGTAACTTGCTGGCTCACTGGCAAGCTGCCACCCTCTTCTCCCCATGATGATGAAGCCCCTTCGTCACCCGGCTCCCAAATGCGATCAGCTACATCATCATCATCGAGTACTGTTTGCACGTCACTGATGTCCTCCTCAACAATGGTCTCTGGGTCTGGACCCTTAACGCTCGCAACACCAGCTCCCGCCCCACTCTCCTCATCACTACTTGCCTAGCGGAGGAAGCGGCGGATGTCTCCTCCAGATCTTGGCTGGGCAGTAGCTGCTGACTGTCCTCTAGTGCCTCGTCCTCGATGTATAGTGGAGCTGAGCCCACAGCATACAATAGTTCTGTGTCTTTGGGAACATACAAGGACAGAGGAAGGTTGAGGACAGATGAGGGTGCAGGGCCTTCTCCAGGGCCATGCCAACTAAGTGTTGTGTCTGACGAACCCACTGACACTTGGCTGGGAGTGTCTGATGTCACATGCTAAGAAGTCGAAGATCGAGTCAACAACTCAAGAACTGCTCGGTTGCTGGTCACGACACGATGGCTATCTGAGACTGGGAGCTCAGGCCTCTTGAAGTGACCGCTGCTGCCATGGCCCCTTACTCTGCTGTGACCTCTGCCTGTGCCAGAAACATTTAGGCCTCTGCCACTCCCTTGTGCAGGGCCTGGCACTTCTTTGCCTGACATTTTGTTAGATCAAATAAATAAAAAGGAAATGAAAACACCCCACAAAAGCCTTTACTACAGATTACTGCACCGCAGAGCGGCAAATGTATTTTTTCTTTTTGCACTAATACACGTCACAAAAGGCTTAACAAGAAACAACTACACCGCTGAGCGACAAATGTATTTTTTCTTTTTGCGCTAATACACGTCAGGAAAGGCTTTATAAGAAATAACTACACCATTGAGCGGCAAATATATTTTATGTTTTTGTGCTAATACACGTCACAAATGATTTAACAAGAAATAACTACACCGCTGAGCGACAAATGTATTTATTCTTTTTCCGCTAAAACACCCAACCAAAGCCTTTACTACAGATAAGTGCACAGCAGAGCGGTAAATGTATTTTTTCTCTTTGTGCTAATACATGTCACAAAAGGCTTAACAAGAAATGACTGCACCGCAGAGCAAGAAAAGGTATTTTTTATTTTTGTGCTAATACACGTCACAAAAGGCTTTACTAGAAATAACTACACAGCTGAGCGACAAATATATATTTTTATTTTTGCTCTAAAACACACCACCAAAGCCTTTACTACAGATAAGTGCACCGCAGAGCGGTAAATGTAATTTTTCTTTTTGCGCTAATACATGTCACAAAAGGCTTTACAAGAAATAACTACACTGAAGAGCGGCAAGTATATTTTTTCTTTTTGCGCTAAAACATTCCATCAAAGCCTTTTGTGACAAACTGCCATTTGCCACTGGGCATTGTAGAAAACTTATGGCTAGCCTCCTGCCCTACGACTATGGCCCCGGGACATATTACCCTTCAAGAACAGTGTAACAGAACTATGCCGCATGTCTGCACTGTTAATAGGACCGAACGCGGTCAGCGGTGTATACTAAAGATTCTGTGGAACTAAAATCGGATGCGCAAATACACGAACACCGCTGACCCTTACCTTCTTCCATACTGAACTTTCAGCTCCAGAGACTAAGTCCCGTTCGAAGATGGGACTTAGTCGTTTTTCTGCATGAAATTGACCGACCGCACAGCCCAAATCTATGGAACTGTTTTGGGCAGGAAATTGTGCTTGCGGTCGGTCATAAAGGACTTCCACTTAACTTTTGATCCGCTGGAGGGATTTGTGTGATTTTTGGAAGTGTTTATGTTTGATGTATGCTGAGTTTAAATATGTGTTTTTTTATGGAGATGGAATGTATGGTTTTAAAGTTACAGTGTATGTTTAAAAACTGTATTTTTACTGTCTGTGATAGTTATGTTAATCCATAATTATATCACAGACAGAAGGGAGGATTTTGTGTATTTGGGTGGTGATTCCTGCCCTGTTGTTCCCACATGTGTATTGGTGATTTCCCTTTGTCCTGAGAGATAATTGAATTGCTCTTCGGGTGCCTCCAGGGCAGAGAGGAGGAAACCATGATGCATTGTGGGGATGTGTTGTATCCTGAGTGCTACGTGTCTGTCCTGTATCACAGTCCTCCTTCTGGGCCCCTAGGGGCGTGTACACCAGATGGGGACCTGCATAAATACGGGCGGGTAGCCCTCCATAAAGAGTTCAGTTCAGTTCATGTTTTTCTAACCCTTCAAAACGCAGCCTTGTCTCATTATTGGAGGGAATTGCTGTATCACGCTGGGGATTGCTATGCTCTGCATATTCCCTGGAGGAGAGATCTTTCCCACACGGTCCTGAATGCTGGAGGTTCATTCAGGGTGGAAGGAAGACGGCGCGGCTCCAGTTAAGCTACGGCGGTGGTCGTGGTGTCCAGTGCGGTGCTTGTGGTCCTCGGCGCAAGCTAGGAAGCGTCCATTAACGGAAGGTGATCCGTTACACCTTTACTACAGATAAATGCACCGCAGAGCGGTATATGTATTTTTTCTTTTTGCGCTAATACACGTCACCAAAGGCTATACAAGAAATAACTACACCGCTGAGTGGCAAATATATTTTTTCTTTTTCCGCTAAAACACCCCACCAAAGCCTTTACTACAGATATGTGCCCCGCAGAGCGGTAAATGTAATTTATCTTTTTGCGCTAATATAGGTTACAAAAGGCTTTACAAGAAATAACTACACTGCTGAGCGACATCTGTGGCAAGGTCAACATAACTACCGATACGTGGACCAGTAAGCACGGGCAGGGACATTATATCTCCCTAACTGCACACTGGGTAAATGCAGTGGCGGCTGGGCATAAGGCAGATAGCAGTTTGGAGTATGTCCTACCACCACCGAGGATTGCAGGACATTTCTTGTTGCCTCTTTATCCTACTCCGCTTCCTCCTTTGCCGCCTCCTCATCCGGTCAGTGTAACACCTTCACCACCAACTTCAGCACAGCCAGGGGGAAAAGACAGCAGGCTGTTTTGAAACTTATCTGTTTGGGGGAAAAAACCCACACGGCACAGGAGCTGTGGACGGGCATGGAACAACAGACCGATGAGTGGTTGGTGCCACTGAGCCTCAAGCCCGGCCTGCTGGTGTGCGATAATGGGCGAAATCTCGTAGCAGCTCTGAGCCTGGCGCATGTGCTGAAAAATTACCCCGATATTTTAGAGCTGCTGCAGAAAGTGCGGGCTGTATGTGCGCAATTTCGGCGTTCTCACCCTGCTGCTTGCCTGTCAGCGCTGCAGCGTTACTTCGGCCTTCCCGAACACCGCCTCATATGTGACGCTCCTACAAGGTGGAACTCCACTTTGCACATGCTGGAGAGACTGTGCGAGCAGCAGCAGGCGATAGTGGAGTTTCAGCTGCATCATGCACGGGTGAGTCGCTCTGTGGAACAGCACCACTTCACCACCAATGAGTGGGCTTCCATGCGGGATGTGTGTGCCGTGTTGCGCTGTTTCGAATACTCCACCAACATGGCCAGTGCCGATGACACTGTCCTCAGCATTACTATCCCACTTCTTTGTCTTCTTGAAAAAAACACTTCGGGCACTGATGGAAGAGGATGAGGGGTAATTTCCACGGTTATCAGGCCAGTCATTCACAAGTGGCTCGGAGGGTGGATTCCTGCACCAACAAAGGCCAGGAACACAACTGTCCAACCAGGAGGAGGAACTGTGTTCACAGCAGGGTAGCACCCAAAGCAGCTCATGGGCATCACTGGAGCGTGGCTGGGGGGATACAGAGGACACAGACGATACACCTCCCACAGAGGCCAGCTTGTCGTTGCCTCAGGGCAGCCTGGCACACATGAGCGACTACATGCTGCAGTGCATGCGCAACAACCGCCGAGTTGCCTACATTCTAACCAGTGCTGATTACTGGGTGGCCACTATGCTGGATCCCCGCTACAAGGACAATGTGCCATCCTTAATTCCGTCACTGGAGTGTGATAGGAAGATGCGCAAGTACAAGCGCACGCTGGTAGACACGCTGCTTACGGCATTCCCACCTGACAGTGGGGGCTTAGTGGAAGCACAAGGCGAAGGCAGAGGAGGAGGAAGCAGTTCACAACGCAGCTGGGGCACCGCCAGCACCTCATAAGGGAGGGTTACCATGGCCAAAATGTGGAAAAGCTTTGTCAGCACGCCACAAAGAAGATTATAGCACTATATTAGCTAAATTGTGCTATATTTGTTTTGTTTTTTATTCGCTGTTACGACACTCACCCCCAGGTAGATGAAGCCGCCGTTTAGTGAATAATCCCCTTTCTCCAGAAATGCAGTTTTTAATCCAGACGATCGTCAAACTCCTTCCACAGCTAGCAATAAACGAAAGCGCTGTCCCAATAATAAATCCCTCCACAAACGAGACCAAGCTCCGTCTTGAAGGTCAAACAGGAATGTTTTATTGAGGGCTACCCGCCCGTATTTATGCAGGTCCCCATCTGGTGGACACGCCCCTAGGGGACCAGAATGGAGACTGTGACACAGGACAGACATGCAGCACAACAGAGACAATACATCCCCACAATGCATCATGGTTTCCTCCTCTCTGCCCTGGAGACACCCGAGGAGTAATCCAATTATCTCTCAAGACAGAGGGAAATTACCAATACACATGTGGGGACAACAGAACAGAAATCACAATTTAAACATACAATGTCACAACCCTTTTCAATACACAGACATTTAACATCTCACAATGGCACGAATTAGACCAGGAGTTCAAGTTAGTTCGAGTCCTTTGTGAACAATGAGGCCATTTAGGTTAACTATCAGCACACTCCTCTCCTGGGTGGCCGTCCGTTCGGCAGTTTCAATCGGTATTTGGGGAAACACACGAACAGGGGCCTACGGACAGGAAATCCAGCGAAATGAAGGCAAACAGACGAACCAGCAATATAGGTCTATACAGATGGATATGTCACACGGCTCCCCCCTTGTGGGACACTCCGGCAGACCCGGCTTGACCCTTTAGCGGGTCAACTTGGGGATGACCGGACTAGGAGGTAGCAAGAACGTCAAGACAATCCATCTGCATTCCCATTCTGCTTAACGGGTCGGTAGCTGATGGTGAAGTTATACGGTTGTAAAGCTAAACTCCACCGCAGCAGTCTACCATTGTCTCCTGAGACCCGGTTAAGCCAGACAAGGGGATTGTGGTCCGTCACAAGGGAAAATTCCTGTCCATACAAATAAGGGCTTAACTTTTTCAATGCCCAGACCAGGGCCAAGCATTCCTTCTCCACTGCCGCATAACTCACTTCTCGGGGTAACAGCTTTCTACTGAGATATGCGACAGGGTGCTCTCCTCCATCTTCCCCGACCTGGCTCAGCACAGCCCCCAGTCCATACATGGAAGCATCTGTATGGACGAGAAAACGTTTGTTAGGGACTGGGGCAGCCAAGACAGGGGCATTTACAAGAGCCTGTTTGAGTGCTTGAAACGCAGCTTCACAAGCCGGAGACCACAGGACCTGCTTAGGGAGATTTTTCTTGGTCAGGTCAGTCAGGGGCTTAGCAATAGTGCTGTAGTCTGGGACAAAGCGTCTGTAATACCCTGCTGTCCCTAGGAAGGCTAACACCTGGGTCTTAGTGATAGGTGTGGGCCAGTTAGCTACTGCCTCTATCTTAGCCGGCTCCGGTCTCTGGCTCCCACACCCCACTCTGTGACCAAGGTATTGCACTTCAGCCATGCCTAGATGGCACTTCTCTGGCTTCAATGTCAGGCCAGCAGCCCGAATTTTGTTCAAAACTACCCCTACATGTACTAGGTGTTCCTCCCAGGACCCACTGTAGATCGCAATGTCATCCAGGTATGCACAAGCAAATTCCTGGAATCCATCGAGAAGTCTATCCACCATACGCTGAAAGGTAGCCGGGGCATTCTTCATCCCAAATGGCATGACCTTAAATTGGTACAAGCCAAATGGGGTGACGAAGGCCGACTTGGGGATAGCATCCTCGGCCAGGGGAATCTGCCAATAGCCTTTACACAGGTCTATGGTGGTCAGATAGCGTCCCCTGGCAATACGATCTAATAATTCGTCTACCCGGGGCATCGGGTAGGCGTCAGTGGTGGTCCGCTCGTTGAGCCGCCTGTAGTCTACACAGAACCGGGTGGTCCCATCTTTCTTAGGCACCAGGACTACAGGCGAAGCCCAAGGGCTATCGGAGTGTTCGATGACCCCAAGCTGGGTCATCTCCTGTATCTCCTTCCGCATTCCTTCTCGGACTGCTTCAGGGATACGGTAAGGGGGCTGTCGCAGGTGGTTCTGTCCAGGGGTCTCTACCTTATGTACAGCTAGGGTAGTGTAGCCAGGCTCTTGGGAGAACGTCGCCTGCTTCTCCCACAGAAGCTGTCTTGCCTGTCCCTTCTCTGTGGGGCTTAATCTATCCCCTAGCTGTACAATACTAGTAAGGTCCGTCTGGGAGTCCCTCTCTAACAAATCGGGTAAGGGTAAACTCTCTGTATCGTCTGCAGCAGGGGCACATACTGCAGCGACATCCTCCGGTCTCTCCTGATACTCCTTTAGCATGTTCACATGAAAGGATCGCTGGATCCTTTCATCTGAACAGCTGGCTATAAGGTAGGTTGTATCACACACCTGAGCTAACACCTTATACGGGCCCTGCCAAGATGCTTGCATCTTGTTCGGCTTCACAGGTTTGAGCACTAGCACTTTCTGCCCAACCTGGAAGACTCGCTGCCGGGCACCCCGATCGTACCATCTCTTCTGTCTCCCCTGGGCCACCTGGAGATTCTCTCTTACCATCAGGGACAGTTTCTTCATGCGGTTCCAGGACATACGGTACTATGGGGGTCCCTTCCTGCTCTGTCTCCCTCTCCCAGTGGCCTCTAATGAGATCTAGGGGTCTGCGGACCCTCCTCCCATAGAGCAAAGGGGGAGAACCCAGTAGATTCCTGGGGCACCTCTCTGTAAGAAAACAACAGATGAGGCAGGAATCGCTCCTAGTCTCTGCAAGTGTCAGAAAAGGTCCTCAACATCTGTTTGAGGGTGCCATTAAATCGCTCGCAGAGGCTGTTAGTCTGTGGATGGTACGGGGAACTAAGTATCGGTTTAATGCCGCACACCCTCCACAGTTGCTGGGTGAGCACAGCGGTAAATTGGGTTCCCTGGTCAGAGAGAATCTCCTTAGGGAACCCGACTCTAGTAAAAATCCTAACCAGGGCATCAGCAACTGTCTCTGCCTCTATATTAGACAGCGCTACTGCCTCTGGATAGCGAGTGGCATAGTCCACCACGGTGAGAATATACTTCTTACCGGATGGACTAGCCCTGGCCAGTGGACCCACAATGTCAACGGCTATGCGGGCAAAGGGCTCCCCAATGATAGGCATAGACATAAGCCTAGCTCTGGGGTGGTCCCCCCGCTTTCCTACCCGTTGACAAGTGTCACATGTACTACAATATATCCGCACAGCCTGATTAAAATTTGGCCAAAAGAAGTTCTGCATGATCCTATAGGCTGTGCGGCGGGACCCTAGATGTCCAGCTAATGGAACATCATGCCCTATCCGCAGAATCTCCTGCCGGTATTTTGCGGGCACCACCAGCTGTTGATTCGGCGGATGGGCAACACTTTTCTGGGACAGTTTAGGGATCCTATATAACCTGTCCCCCACCCATTCATACCGCTCCCCATCTACTCCTTCCTCTCCAGTATCTGCTCTGTCTCTATACTTCTGGAGAGTCGGATCTGCCTGAGTTTCCCTCCCGAACTCCTCTGGGGAATCCCAGCTAGCAAAGGTCTGTCCTGGGGTATCAGTCGGGGAATCGGGTCTTACTTGGGTCTCAGCAACACGGGTCTGGGCCCGGGTAGTCACTGGGTTGACATCAGCAGGTCCCATTGGAGCATAAGCAGAAACCAAAGGGGCCAGGTCATTCCCGAGCAAGACATCAGCAGGCAAGTCTTTCATAACCCCCACATTCACATGTCCAGAGCCCACTCCCCAATCCAAATGAACCCGGGAAACAGGTAGACGGAACACGGCGCCTCCTGCTACCCTCACTGCCACAGTATTTCCAGTGTGTTGGTGTTCCGAAACAAGGTTCCTTTGGAGCAGGTAATAATATAGGCTGGCTCACAGTATTTTTGCATAAAATTTATTAATACACTAAATAAATACAAACTGACTTGGTGTCAGTATCAGCATACAAACATAACAGAATGTGTAAATAGGTATAACAGTGCGGAGCTCTCGCACAAACCTAATAACCGGAGTACTCCTAGGAATGAGACCTAATGGCTAGAGTTAGGCTGCAAGGGATAATCTGATAGACCACTCAAATGTCCATGATTAAATATACCAGTTTGCCAAATAGTTGGAACCAAAAGTTCAAAATTGTCCTTGTTGTGATTTCCCACAAGGGGGACTCTGTGTTTAAATGACAGATAATGACCACACTTTCTCCGATCTGTGGGGCTCCACTTACTTGTTCCTTGCGGAGCAAACCATCAGACCCGCTTGCTCAGCTTCCCACGTGTCCAGCACAGCAGTCGATCGCTGGTTTGTGACGTAGGCGCCTGCACCGTCCGGCCAGACGGAAGCTGGTATAGCTGAGCCGAGCCTGTGATTGCCTGAACTTGTCAGGCCAAGGAGAGTGGACACAGCAGGATTTACCTTGTGTTTGTGGCAATGTCAGATGTAACAGCACAGTTTCAGTCCACTTGGTAGATTCTTGATGAATAGATCTTTGCAGCGGTATATGTTTGAAGAAAAGTCCTCTTGCGTTTTTTGGAAAAAACCGCACCGGTAGCCTGGTCTCAATACACACTAGACGCGTTTCGGAAACAAGTTCCTTCCTCAGTAGATAGTTGTATAATGCTAGATACAGACACAAGTTGTTGCTTTATATACCCTGTTTGGGTTCATTATAAAATATGGGTTGGATTGCGGGCTGGGCTTACTGCACAGTCGCAATCCTCACCTTTAATAGTATAATCAATTGCTTGATTATAAACGTATCACAGTGTGTGTCTTACTTGATACATTATATTTATACATGTGTGAGTTACACATGTATAAAGTGTAACTCACACATGTATATAGTGGCTCCGGTGTCTCTCAGACCAGTGACCACTTTGCCATTTAGTCTAACGGTCTGCCTGTGCTGCTGCCGGTTATCCTGCTGGGCTGCTTGTACTGGATCCGCCTCATGTAGTATACCCCAAAATTCCTCCTGCTAGAGTCAGTGAGCGGAAGGCTGGGGTGGCTGCTGATTTCCGCCGGCTGGTTTTCTCCACGACTGCGCTTGGTTGGTATTGTTCAATGGGCACTCCGGTCTCTTGTGCCCCAACTGTTTGCACCCATAGCACCGGATAGGCTGAGAGTAATCCCGGGCGTTGAACCGAGCTGGCTGAACATAATTGTTCGCTGGTGGTATTGTGGGGGTGCGTTGCGCTGGGGGGTGATACACAGTAGGGGTTGGAGGTGCTGCCGGTTTGTACTTCACTCAGGTAGGGACCTTGGCTGCTGTCTGGTCTAGCCTTCGTGCATCTGTGTATTCATCGGCCAGACGAGTAGCTTCAGGTAAGGTAGTGGGTTTGCGGTCCCTAACCCACTCTCTGACTCCTGCAGGTAACCGATCAAAGCAGTGCTCCAACAAAAATACTTGCAGCACCTCTTCCCCAGTTACCGCTTGGCACCCTGCCATCCAGTGGGCTGCGGTGCGGTGTACCCTGCATGCCCACTCCACATAAGAATCACCAGCCTGCTTGTTAGTGTCCCGGAATCGCCGCCGGTACGCCTCAGGGGTGACAGCGTATCTGGCCAAAAGGGCATCTTTTACTGCCCAGTAACTTGTAATTTCCTCCTCTGGGATGGCCCGAAAAGCCTCACTGGCCCGGCCGGATAATTTCCCAGAGAGGATAGTGACCCATTCCTCTGTGGGTACCTGGTGTAAGGCACACTGCCTTTCAAAATCGGCCAGGAACCCGTCAATCTCTCCCTCCGTTTCCACAAAATGTCTAAATGCAGCAAAAGGTACCTTTCTCCTTCCATTATTATTATGGGGTACCTCTGCTGCTGCAGCTCCTCTTCCCTGGAGCGCCTGTTGTGCTGCTACTGCTGCTTGCACCTGGACCACAATATCTGCTGCAGGGTTGGGGCCAAGGTGTGCCAGCCTTATCTGGACTGCCCGGTTAAATTGTACCTCCTCGGGTGTTAAATCCAGTATGCCAGGCACATTAGCTCTCTCCGTTCCCTGTGCTGCATCCATCTCCAATAATATAGAAATAATCTCTCTCTTCTTGAGATTACTCGATGATCGTCCTCTGCGTTCCAATATATCTTTAAGGGTAGCACGCCTTAATTCCTCATACTGCATTTCCACCCTGGGATTTGTAGCTGGCCTTCTGGGCGGTGGGATTCATCCCGTTGCTTGCCACCAATTGTTACGACACTCACCGCCAGGTAGATGAAGCCGCCGTTTAGTGAATAATCCCTTTTCTCCAGAAATGCAGTTTTTAATCCAGACGATCGTCAAACTCCTTCCACAGCTAGCAATAAACGAAAGCGCTGTCCCAATAATAAGTCCCTCCACAAACGAGACAAAGCTCCGTCTTGAAGGTCAAACAGGAATGTTTTATTGAGGGCTACCCGCCCGTATTTATGCAGGTCCCCATCTTGTGGACACGCCCCTAGGGGACCAGAATGGAGACTGTGACACAGGACAGACATGCAGCACTACAGAGACAATACATCCCCACAATGCATCATGGTTTCCTCCTCTCTGCCCTGGAGACACCCGAGGAGTAATCCAATTATCTCTCAAGACAGAGGGAAATCACCAATACACATGTGGGGACAACAGAACAGAAATCACCATTTAAACATACAATGTCACAACCCTTTACAATACACAGACATTTAACATCTCACAATGGCACGAATTAGACCAGGAGTTCAAGTTGGTTTGAGTCCTTTGTGAACAATGAGGCCATTTAGGTTAACTATCAGCACACTCCTCTCCTGGGTGGCCGTCCGTTCGGTAGTTTCAATCAGTATTTGGGGAAACACACGAACAGGGGCCTACGGACAGGAAATCCAGCGAAATGAAGGCAAACAGACGAACCAGCAATATAGGTCTATACAGATGGATCTGTCACATTCGCTATGTTGGTAAGGCTGAAGTTCAGCCTGCATTTGTGGGAGGGACTTGAGCCTTTATAAGCTCCCTCTTCTCTCACCTAGTAGGCGTTCCGGTTGTGGAGATTTTGGTTTCGACAGTGACGTTGTGACTCCTCGTTCCGCCGGCCGCCTCACGCGACATCTTCGCTTCAAGTGGGTAAGTGTGGGTCAGTGTAACGGAGCTGAGGACAGTGGCAGTCCGGCTCCTTACTCGCGCTTCTTTCGGCGGGTGCGGTCCAGCATGGAACGCATTCGCTTCCTGTTCCTGTTGGCCGGCCGGTCTCCTTACCTCCATGGCGACTGGCGGCGCAGCAGCGGCGGCCTGCGTTCCACGGTGGAACGCACGCGGCCCTCTATTCACTCAGGACCGGTGGTTGGCCGGTTCTCTCTGGGCACATGGGCGGCGCTTGGAGGCGTGCGTTCCAGGGTGGAACGCACGTGCCTCCCGGTGCAAGCTGCGGTGTGTGACTCACCCCCTGGCCGGTCGCCGTGGCTGCTGTGACGGCTTGCGTTCCACGGTGGAGCGCATGCGCACATGCATCCAGGCCTGGCGAGGGAGGGGGGGGGGGGTTGGCTGGCGCAAATCTGTTGATTTTTCGTCAAATAAATTATGGCTCCTAATATATATATACATATTACACAATACCACCAAAAGGTGACCCAATATACAGCTTTAATTACTTACAGATTGTAAGATTTCACAAGCGATGGTAGCCAGACTACTGTTTCACATTAAATTCATGGGGGACATGTGATCTCCAGGTCACTGCGCTGGCCTGACTTTCTGCATTAGTGGGCCCCTCTTGGTACGGGCACCTGTCCTGGGGGAGCGGCGTGCGTTCCAGGGTGGAGCACACGCGGCACCTCCTCCATACCTGCTAGCCCCTTCAGTTCCGCTCTGGGGGGGGTTTGCTCAGGCTCCACAGGGTCCTTAATTGTTAGACCACTATCCCGTAACATTGTTCTGCTGGTTACGTTCAAACCAGGTTCACCTTCGCTGGCGCATGGAATCCACGTGCTAGGTTGCTGACATACTCTTGGGGGCCTTAATTAAATTTTTATTAAATCCAAAAAAAAACACCTTAACCGCTAAGGCGCCCATTCTTGCAGGATTCGTCCTGCTTCTTTTCACTTGCTCTCTACCTGGTTGCGCCCAGGCCATTCTCATCCTCCTGGTACGCCCAGGCCACTGTTGTTTTTATTTTATTCATAAGCCATTTAAATCTTGTCACTAGGGCACAGTCGGTGATCTTGTTTTCTTACGGTGTCTCCCCTGGTACGCCCAGGTCCTCATTCTTTTCTTCTTCTCTGTTACATGGGTCTTGGCGCACCTTTCCGCTGGCTTATCCTTGTCTGGGTAGTACTGTATTCTCCGGATGCTCCCCTTGTTGTTCTACGCTCTTTTCCCTGACGTTCAGTTTCTCCATGTCAATCTACCGCCCTTCGCGGGCCGCTGCTACGCGCAGCCTCTATCTCATGGCAACGCGTCACCACTCCTTTCACCTGCCTGGTACGCTCAGGGGGCCTTCTGTCAAATAACCAGTCAGATACGCTCAGATTGTTTACTTGACCTAGGGGTGCGCCCCATCCTGGCCAGTTCGCCTGGTTCTAACAGATATGTTGTCATCCGTTATTCGGCACTCTCAAATTTCGCCTGTTGTTTTTATTTTCAGGGGTTTTCCCTATTTCCGGTCCTATCGGTCCTACACAGGTAAGTTCACACTGACTCCGTCGGTGTTCCCATTGGGGCTATGTTCACGTTTTTAATTGGTCTCTTCGTCTGTCCGACTAGGTCAGGTTCTGCTAGTCCGTGTTACGGGTTCTCATTCCGGTACGTTTCTCCATCTTGCTCCACTTCATTACCGTTCCTTCATCACCCTCTTGGTGTTTTTTTTTTCTCCTCTTTTATCTATCACGCCTTTTGTATTTTAACAGCTCTACTATGTCTCGAGCGTCGGATATGGATGACAGCCTATCTGTCTCCGGGTCGGTCATGTCAGGCCAGGCGGGTCCATCATCCCTTAGGAGCTGGACCATACCAAAGTTGTTGGCAGAGCTGAATCGGAGAGGCATTCTGCACCCAGCCACTGCCAGGAAGGCAGAGCTATACAAACTGCTCATGACCAGCTCCAGCACTGCGGCGGTGCAGCAGGAGACGTCTTCCATCCAGTTATCACTGGTGCAGCTGCAATCTACCCTAAATTCATTGGTCGACTCAGTAGCTGATGTCCGGGCGAGGGTATCAGAGCTGGAATCCCGTCCGCCCACGGCGCCCCCGGCACCCGTCCCGCTGAGCGCACCGTCCACTTCGGGTTGGCTGGCTCCAGGTACGCCCAGGCCCATTCCCCAGGTGTCTTCCTCACACTTCATTCCCGACAACCTCAAGAGGGACATTCTGGCGGGGAAGGACGTCAATCTGGCATCAATCCTCATTGTCGCGCAAGATGTGCCCGAGAACAGGGTCATCAATTGTGGGGATGTGTCGGTGGTCCTCAGGGCCAAGGATTTGCGGCTCAATCGCAAATTGACTATACCCGAGTTCGTCTTGGCATTCAGCCTCTTCAGGGACATCATCTGCACCGCATAGCCGGAGAGGAGGGAAGAGCTGGACAGCTACTTGTACCTAGTCACTGACCACCTAGGTCACAAGTATGGTGGTTCAGCCTTCTACGACTACCATTGTTCCTTCTCGGCTAAGGCGGCGGCAGCTTTGGCGCAGTTCCAGTATGTTACCAGCTGGTCCTTAATTGACACAGAGCTCTTCTGTCGTCACTTTGCTGGCCTCAGGGCACCCAACTGTGCGACATGCCAATCCATTTTCCACTCATCTGAATGGTGCCCAAATAGCGCGCATCCGTCTCAGGACAGGGCCCTCCCGGGAACCTCCGGGTCTCTACCGTCCAACCCCTCCACTGACAAGCTGGCCAGACCCATTGTCTACTTGGGAAGAAGTCAGATCTGCAATAACTTTAACTCAGGAGGCTGCTCCTATGCCAGCTGCAGATCCCTCCATGTGTGCTCCCTGTGCTTCAGGGCCCATCCGCGGTCCGCCTGTCCCAAAAAAGCAGCTAAGGGGTCCTGACTAGCCGACATCAACGTGGACCTCTTGGCGGCTCTCCTTCAGGATCACCATGATCAGGACTTTGTGGCGTTTCTGTTGGTGGGCTTCCGGCAGGGGTTCCACACAGGGCTCATCACGCTGCCACAGGTTCCCTGGGAAGGCAGGAATCTGCTGTCAGCCACCCTGGACCCTCCAGCGACTAGCGAGTTGCTCCAGTCTGAGGTGGCTAAGGGTTTTCTCATAGGTCCTTTCACACTCATCCCATTTGCTTCATGGCGCATCAATCCTATCGGCCTACTGTCCAAAAAAAATACCAATAAAAAAAGGTTGATTTATGACCTGTCCGCCCCTCACATTTCTGCAATTCCTAGCCTCAATTCTTTGATTCCATCAGAGGAATTTGCTATGCGTTACTCCTCAGTGGACGACGCAATTCAGGCCATCCTGTTGCATGGCAGGGGCGCTTGGTTGGCAAAGGTTGACATCGCCGATGCGTTCAAGCTCCTTCCCATCCAACCTCAGTTGTGGCAATTCTATGGCATCGAGTGGGCCGGCCAGTATTATTTTGCCAACAGACTTACGTTCGGATCCAAAAGTAGCCCCTGGTTATTCGACCGGCTGACCAAAGCGCTACATTGGATCTTGGTCCGTCACGGTGGCCTCCAGTCAGTCATCCATTACCTAGATGACTTTCTGGTCGTGGAGGACCCACAGGGCGGGTCTTGCATTCTCGCCGTCCTCCTGGAGATGTTCGCCAGTCTGGCTGTTCCGGTCGCGGAGTCCAAGACGGAGGGTCCCGCCACGAGGGTCTCGTTCCTGGGCATCATCCTGGATTCTGTCAGGCCAGCCTCCCGGAAGAGAAACTCGCTCAGTGTCGGGAGGTAATTTCCCAGGCGGCCTCCTCGGGGTGCCTCACTAGAGTCGAGTTACAATCCCTTCTGGGCCGGCTGAATTTTGCCTCTAGGATCATGCCCCAGGGAAGAACTTTCATGTCAAGGCTGCTCCAGCTTCTTCCCTCGGCACCCGAGCAGGACAGCGTCATCCGGTTGGACGGCCAGGCTATGGCAAACCTGGCCATGTGGGAATTGTTCTTGTCCCGGTGGAACGGCATCTCCTTCTTTCTCTCTCCATGGTCACCCTCCTGCCCGACTATTTTTTCGGGTGCCGCTGCATCCTGCGGTTACGCGGCCATTTGGGGACCCCCTTGGCTGGTCGACCGTTGGCCCATGTTAGTCCTAGAGGATACCGAGTCCATCCGCACCTCCTCTCTGTTGGAGTTGTACCCCATTGTCGCAGCGGCTCAGGCATGGGGTCACCTCTGGGCTAACTTGCCAGTGATGTTCGTCACGGACAATCAGGCCCTAGTCGACATCTTAGCCAAGGGCAGGGTCAGGTCCCCCAAAATCATGGCACTATTACGCCAGCTGGTATGGCTGGCCCTGTCACACAACTTCCATGTGCATTGTAGCCACATTCCGGGTCAGCAAAATGTGGCGGCTGACGCGCTATCCCGGTTTAATTTCTCCCTTTTTTTTCAGGTCATGCCGGAGGCCGACCCACTTAGATATCCCACCCCGGCTTTCAGTTCCCTGACAATGGACTAAGTATGCTCGTCTCTTCAGCAAGAGACCTGAACGCAGCAGTCCCTCGCCCCCAATACGGCCAGGAGCTATCTTTCAGGCCTAAGAACCTTCCAGGAGTTTTCGAATCTGCACCCGCAGGGTGGCATGGCGGACATTCCATACATCATGGCCTTCATTGCCCATTGTCATCACCATTTGCATCTCTCATACAACACTATTAAGTTATACCTGGCGGGCGTCCAACACCACACCATGCTCCGCAACCCAGGGGGTGGCTCCATTTTTTTGGCGCACGCGATTAAGGCCACCTTGCGAGGGGTCCAGAAGGGTAGGGCCAATCCCCCGTCCCTTAGACAGGGCGTCACTGGGGAGATGTTCCGGAGGTTGTCTTCAGCCCTGGATGGTGCTCCTTTTGGGCCCTTCTCCAGATTGGTCGTTAAAGCAGCTATGTATTTGGGCTTCTACAGGTTCCTTAGGCCAGGCGAATTCCACCAAAACAAACCAAACAGGTCCCCCGGTGGAGGTTAAGTTTTTCCCGTCTGGCAATGAATGGTGCCCGGTACAGGTGTTTGGCCAGCTCATGCTCGCCATCCAGGATGCTCCCCCTCACAGCCCTCTGCTACCGCATCTGAATGGCGCTCTCACCGCAGCGCAGTTCATCAGCCACATCCGTACTGTTGCTGCTGGCTTGGGGTTTGACCCCGACGCTATATCCGGCCATTCCTTCCGCATTGGAGCAGCTTCCGTGGCTTCCCGACACGGGGTCCCCGCTCATGTCATCCGAAAGATGGGGAGGTGGCGCTCGTCCTGCTTCACCAGATATATACCTAACCCCCAGGTGGAGATTTTGCAGGCATTTCGGTCTCTGGTATTATGAGGTAATAAAAGTCTTGTATTTAACTATCTTGGTTTCCTTTTTGCCCCCTTATAGGCTGCTCTCGTACCCGGCTCCAGGCACACCTCAGCCGGTTTAGGTTCAAGGTGGGCACACTGCCCGAGTTTGTATTTTAGCTACGACCACAAGTTGGTAAGGCTGAAGTTCAGCCTGCATTTGTGGGAGGGGCTTGAGCCTTTATAAGCCCCCTCTTCTCTTACCTAGTAGGCGTTCCGATTCTGGACCCACCCACCCATTCCCTTTACTCCAAGGGTCCTACTTTAGGGCAGCCCCCTTATAGGCTGCTCTCGTACCCGGCTCCAGGCACAGCTCAGCCGGTTTAGGTTCAAGGCGGGCACACTGCCCGAGTTTGTATTTTAGCCACGACCACAAATTGATATATATTCTTGTTTACGAATATTCGAAAAAACTAATATATTCAATATAGTGCTATATATTTGTTTTTTTAGAATATTAATAATTTTTCCCATCTAAAGTCATGATTCCTCCCTGCTTCTTGCTTGTGGGCCAATTAGTTATTGTCCCACAAACAAGAAGCAGGGAGGAATCATGTTTTTACTCTGCAATTGAAAAATTTGCAATAAAAATTTGCATTACGAAAATTCGCAATCAACACTACTCCTAAAGTCAAAGATACTGCAGCCTTCTCATTGGCCCACAAGCTAGAAGCAGGGAGGGATCATGTGTACTGATTAAAAAAAAATCTTGAATATTCGAAATTACGAATATATATCACTATATTCTAAATATTCGTGAATTTTCGAAGTACCTATATTTACAATACAATTTGGAATTCGAATATTCATGATCAACACTAGCCACAACAACCAGCACCACCAGCTGATACGAAACATCTTAGCAGGAGGCAGCATTTCAGCAACATGGTGGAACAGTACGTGTGCACACGCCAGTACACGTACTGACTGATGGGTCTGCCCCATTAAACTTCTGGGTCTCCAAATTGGGAACATGGCCTGAGCTTTCCCTTTACGCCTTGGAGGTGCTGGACTGCCCTGCGGCCAGTGTATTGTCTGAACGTGTGTTTAGCACGGCTGGGGGGGTGAACACAGACAAGTGCAGCCACCTGTCCATAGCCAATGTGGACAAGCTCACTTTCATTAAAATAAACCAGGCATGGATCCCACAAGACTTGTCTGTACCTTGTGCTGATTAAACAAGTATACCGGCCGCACCCAGCCATTGTTAGACTCCAGCGCACTTTCTCTTTGCATTCTTTTTTCTAGTTCCCAATGTTTTGGGGTCTTCCCAAATTTATAAAAAAATTTATAAAAAAAATAAAGGAAACAATAAAAAAAAAAAACTGTGTTGGCCACCTCCTCCTCCTCCACCGCCGCTTCCACCTACACCGCCACATCCACCACCTCCTCAACCTACCACTCCACTTTGACCTCCGCCACCTAGTTCAAGATTATATATATTTTTTTTCTACTCTATGTTATTTTAAGTCATTTTCCTATCCACATTTGTTTGCAGGGTAACTGTCCTGCTTTTACCCCCATTTTGCTTTCTTTTGCAGCCCTCTAGCCCTTACTATATCTATTTTACAGGCATTTTAGTGCCCCAAAGTTTGGGTCCCCATTGACTTCAATGGGCTTAAGTTCAGGTCAAGTTCTAGTCCTGAACCTGAACGTTGAGCCGAAGTTCGTCCGAACCCGGCGAACCCAAGCTTCCACGTGTTTGCTCAACCTTAGCCATGAATCCAAATTTCCTCGCGCTTCGTGATAACGAATCAGTTTTTCCTAAAATGGCGGCTACATGTGTTACAAAGTTAAAGTAGGAAGCCCAGGAATACGGTATGACCCATAATGTTGTTCAGCTAGCCAGTCAAAAGATAGCCATCCTCTGTGATGCCACGCCCTATAAAAGCCTAATCCTGTGCAGCCCGTGAGCTGAGCATAGGGACAGATGTGCCAAGAGCTAGGTCTAGTGGTTAACAAAGATTTTAATTGTACAATATTGGATAGGGACAGTGCAGATACAGTGCAGGGACAGCATAGGGAGATTTTAGAAAGTTTTTACACACTATAGGGAGAGAGACTGCAATCACCCTGTGCATCTTGTTTATCTGCTGCACCATTAATTCTTAATCTGTTTTACATAGACTTACTGTGCACCAGAATTAGTCTCAACAGGCGTTCTAATCTATAGGTATGTTTACCTAGTTCATATGCTGCACCATGTATACTTAAAGGGGTTCTCCGGGCTCTCCTATATTGATGACCTTTCTTCAGAATAGGCATCAATATAAGATTGGCGGGGGTCAGAAAAAAAGAGTTCCCCCGCAGATCAGCTGTATGAGGAGACAGCGTGCGCAGTGCACGCGTGCCATCTCCCCTCTCTCTTCTTGTTCACTGCTGCTGACTATGTAAAAGGCCATATCTTCACAGAAGCGGACAGGAAGAGAGAAGTGAGATGGCACGTGCGCACCGTCTCCTCCTACAGCTGATTTGCAGGGGTGCGGGGTATGCCGCGTATGCCCCATTCATTCTAAATTTGTCTCAACAGACGGTCTAATATATAGGCTTGTTTACCTAGTTCATCTGCTGTGCCATTCATACTTAATCAGTTCTGTTATACATAGACTTAGTGTGCATCAGACATATTGTCAACAGGCAGTCTAATATACACTGCTCAAAAAAATAAAGGGAACACAAAAATAACACATCCTAGATCTGAGTTAATTAAATATTCTTCTGAAATACTTTGTTCTTACATAGTTGAATGTGCTGACAACAAAATCACACAAAAATTTAAAATTGGAGATCAAATTTTTCAACCCATGGAGGTCTGGATTTGGAGTCACACTCAAAATTAAAGTGGAAAAACACACTACAGGCTGATCCAACTTTGATGTAATGTCCTTAAAACAAGTCAAAATGAGGCTCAGTAGTGTGTGTGGCCTCCACGTGCCTGTATGACCTCCCTACAACGCCTGTGCATGCTCCTGATGAGGTGGCGGATGGTCTCCTGAGGGATCTCCTCCCAGACCTGGACTAAAGCAGTCTGTGGTGCAACGTGACGTTGGTGGATAGAGCGAGACATGATGTCCCAGATGTGCTCAATTGGATTCAGGTCTGGGGAACGGGCGGGCCAGTCCATAGCATCAATGCATTCGACTTGCAGGAACTGCTGACACACTTCAGCCACATGAGGTCTAGCATTGTCTTGCATTAGGAGTAGTCTTACCAGACCCTTTGTAGATAGTGGTGGAGGTCCTTAGGTACAGGAGGCAGGAAGCGTAACAATCAAGCCATGTGGGGATGGTTGTAGTTGTAGAACCGCGTAGATGGAGCGATAGGAAGTGTCCTGAGTGGCCCTGCCTCAGATGAAGGGGGCTATTATGCTGCTACCTATCTACACGGAGCACTCGCCTTGAGAAAGGCGACCCCGTCCGGTAGCCTGTCCCTATAGTGGACCTCACCCTAAAACTACAGGATAGATGCCAGTGGATAAGATGATGGGAAATGCTTCCGGGGGTCTTCCGACGTGGCACGTTTCTGTCCGTGACTCTTCAGGGAAAGACTGCAGGAAGACAGTAAGTGGAAGGCCGCAGGTATCTGGCCTGTGGCTCAATGACACACTGGGGATAGATGAAGCAAGCTAAAAAGCTTGTATTCTGCTATCCTGGTGTAGGATGCAGTAATGCACTGGAGGGATAGTCCTGTGCTTGGCGGTCCGGGGGACACAGTGGTCCCAGGCTACAGCAACCCTTCTGGTTTGGGGAAAAAAGTGCAGTGAACCAGCCGCAATGTTGTACAGCAGTACTGGGTTTTAAATAGTCGCGCCCCAGGTCCTTCGCCCCTCCTCTTCTGTAGCACTATCGCTGCGCAACGCCTACCTGAGGCGCCGCTCAGGCCCGGTCACGTGACCCCCGCGTCAGAGGACCTGCGCCGAGGCCGCATCAACAGGACAAGGGCGGACGTCGTCGGTGACGTCACACGTCAACAGCACCACGTGGGGAGGGCGGGATCGCGAGAGGAGATGGGCGGGATCAAGGATCATCAGCCAATGGTCATATGGTCTGATGATCGTGTGGAGCGCATAATATATGCGTCTCCCTTGGTAACAACCACAATGGTAAAGCCTTAAATCGGCAACTAGCATTTAGTGCAGGAGTCATAGGCAGGCAAGTAATCAATGCAGCAATTGTTGTCGGAGCGACACCGACAGAATGACATGAGGTCAAAGGTGAATGACAGTGTCACGTTTACACGGACACCATGCATTAGAGGCCAGGCACTGACCTAAGGAAGCGCTCTTCAGGTTAGGGTCGCGCAATACAAAGGCAAGCGCTACTCAGATTAGTTCAAAGGAGCGCTCCATAGGCTAGGATCGCACCTAACAGAAGCAGGTGCCAATCAGGATGTCATGAACCCCTGCAAATGCCACCATCAGGGTCCAGATGCTAGTAGCAGTCTAGACCAACTAACAAGGGTCAAACTAAACTAGAAACAGACACAGAAAGCCATATGCGCATTACACAGGCAGGTGCTAATCAAAATGATTTTAAGGAAGCACTCTGCTGGCTGAAATCACACATTAGACGATACAGAGGCTGGCGCTAATCAGGATCTCATGAGCACCTGCGTACGCCGCCATCAGGAACAAGGCGCTAGTGACAATGTAGACCAGCATGACCCCAAGTACGGCCAGGGTATATGCCAGCCTCAATGTGTGCGCAGCGGTGTACAGAGGAGAGGGTGCCCCCCACACACAGTAAGTAGGCGCAGGTTTAGCGCCGTATGCGCTAGTTGAGGTGCCCAGAGCCCTGGGTCAACATCAGATTAATGACAGTAATGACAGTAACCATGTGGCACAAAGTGGGACCACCAGCTATATGACGATTAAACGCTGCCCCGGATCTTCAATCGAGCAGTAGCACCATGGTAGATGAGGCATAAATGTTATCATACTCAAAGAAAACAGGAGAAATTCAATCTCTCATTCATGCCTAGAGGTGCCGCTGTTTTAAGATTGAAGATCCAGCGTGCTTCGCGTTGGAGGAGGCTCTTGTCCCAGTCCCCCCCTCTTGGAGGGGGTTTTACGAGATCAATGCCCATGAATTTCAGCCGGGCTTTGCCGTTGTGGTCGGTGTGCACATGTTTCGACACCGGGGTGTCCCTCTTGTGTGTCACGTCCCCCATGTGCTCGCCGATCCTTCTCCTAAATTCCCGTATGGTCTTTCCGACGTATTCCAGACCGCACTCACAGAGGATGCGATAAACCACACCTCTGGATTTGCAATTAATAAAGTGCGGGATGGAATACGTCTTACCTGTGACCGAGCTGGTGAAGGATTTTGTAGTCATAATGTATTTGCAGGCAACACACCTGCCACACCTATGGCTACCCACCAAATTGGACCGCAGCCATGTTGGCTTTGTACTGATGGATGAGAAATGACTGCGGACGAGTATATCGCGCAGATTGGTACCTCGTCTGTATGTTATCTGTGGACTATCTGCTAATGTGTCCAAAAGGTCAGGGTCCATTTTCAGGATCCCCCAGTGGCGTCGTAAGATGTCCCTGACCTGACTTGAACCTCTGTCAAAAGTCGTGATGATACGTGACAGTTTGGTTGTAGGAGTGTTCGGCTGTTTCTTAATTAGTAGGGTCGGTCTCTGTCGTGCTAAGGCCACTCTATAGGCGGCTCTTAGGATGTAGTCCGGGTACCCCCTGAGTAGAAATCTGGCCCTTAGGTCGGCTGCCTGCGCCACAAAATCCTTTTTATCCGAACAGTTCCTCCGTAGGCGGAGGTATTGTCCTCTTGGTATCCCTCTCCTGAGTGGGGGAGGGTGACTACTCTCCCATCTCAGGAGAGAGTTTGTCGCATTAGGCTTTCTGTGAATCGAGGTATCCAGTTCACCCCTATCATTCCTGGTAATTTTAATGTCCATGAATGGTAGACAGGTTGGGTGGGTCTCGAATGTAAACCTCATGCCAATGTCGTTCTGGTTTAAGTGGAATAGGAACGACTCAAATTGAGAGGGGCTCCCGTTCCAGGTGATAAAGATGTCATCTATATATCGCGCCCACAGTCCAATTCTAGATATATCGTCCGGACTCCTATCCCCGAAAAATTTTTCAGGGATAGGAGTCCGGACGATATATCTAGAATTGGACTGTGGGCGCGATATATAGATGACATCTTTATCACCTGGAACGGGAGCCCCTCTCAATTTGAGTCGTTCCTATTCCACTTAAACCAGAACGACATTGGCATGAGGTTTACATTCGAGACCCACCCAACCTGTCTACCATTCATGGACATTAAAATTACCAGGAATGATAGGGGTGAACTGGATACCTCGATTCACAGAAAGCCTAATGCGACAAACTCTCTCCTGAGATGGGAGAGTAGTCACCCTCCCCCACTCAGGAGAGGGATACCAAGAGGACAATACCTCCGCCTACGGAGGAACTGTTCGGATAAAAAGGATTTTGTGGCGCAGGCAGCCGACCTAAGGGCCAGATTTCTACTCAGGGGGTACCCGGACTACATCCTAAGAGCCGCCTATAGAGTGGCCTTAGCACGACAGAGACCGACCCTACTAATTAAGAAACAGCCGAACACTCCTACAACCAAACTGTCACGTATCATCACGACTTTTGACAGAGGTTCAAGTCAGGTCAGGGACATCTACGACGGCACTGGGGGATCCTGAAAATGGACCCCGACCTTTTGGACACATTAGCAGATAGTCCACAGATAACATACAGACGAGGTACCAATCTGCGCGATAAACTCGTCCGCAGTCATTTCTCATCCATCAGTACAAAGCCAACATGGCTGCGGTCCAATTTGGTGGGTAGCCATAGGTGTGGCAGGTGTGTTGCCTGCAAATACATTATGACTACAAAATCCTTCACCAGCTCGGTCACAGGTAAGACGTATTCCATCCCGCACTTTATTAATTGCAAATCCAGAGGTGTGGTTTATCGCATCCTCTGTGAGTGCGGTCTGGAATACGTCGGAAAGAC
This sequence comes from Bufo bufo, assembly GCF_905171765.1. NCBI lineage: Eukaryota > Metazoa > Chordata > Amphibia > Anura > Bufonidae > Bufo > Bufo bufo. The sequence continues at coordinate 72,967,643 of NC_053396.1, forward strand.
CATACGGGAATTTAGGAGGAGGATCGGCGAGCACATGGGGGACGTGACACACAAGAGGGACACCCCGGTGTCGAAACATGTGCACACCGACCACAACGGCAAAGCCCGGCTGAAATTCATGGGCATTGATCTCGTAAAACCCCCTCCAAGAGGGGGGGACTGGGACAAGAGCCTCCTCCAACGCGAAGCACGCTGGATCTTCAATCTTAAAACAGCGGCACCTCTAGGCATGAATGAGAGATTGAATTTCTCCTGTTTTCTTTGAGTATGATAACATTTATGCCTCATCTACCATGGTGCTACTGCTCGATTGAAGATCCGGGGCAGCGTTTAATCGTCATATAGCTGGTGGTCCCACTTTGTGCCACATGGTTACTGTCATTACTGTCATTAATCTGATGTTGACCCAGGGCTCTGGGCACCTCAACTAGCGCATACGGCGCTAAACCTGCGCCTACTTACTGTGTGTGGGGGGCACCCTCTCCTCTGTACACCGCTGCGCACACATTGAGGCTGGCATATACCCTGGCCGTACTTGGGGTCATGCTGGTCTACATTGTCACTAGCGCCTTGTTCCTGATGGCGGCGTACGCAGGTGCTCATGAGATCCTGATTAGCGCCAGCCTCTGTATCGTCTAATGTGTGATTTCAGCCAGCAGAGTGCTTCCTTAAAATCATTTTGATTAGCACCTGCCTGTGTAATGCGCATATGGCTTTCTGTGTCTGTTTCTAGTTTAGTTTGACCCTTGTTAGTTGGTCTAGACTGCTACTAGCATCTGGACCCTGATGGTGGCATTTGCAGGGGTTCATGACATCCTGATTGGCACCTGCTTCTGTTAGGTGCGATCCTAGCCTATGGAGCGCTCCTTTGAACTAATCTGAGTAGCGCTTGCCTTTGTATTGCGCGACCCCTAACCTGAAGAGCGCTTCCTTAGGTCAGTGCCTGGCCTCTAATGCATGGTGTCCGTGTAAACGTGACACTGTCATTCACCTTTGACCTCATGTCATTCTGTCGGTGTCGCTCCGACAACAATTGCTGCATTGATTACTTGCCTGCCTATGACTCCTGCACTAAATGCTAGTTGCCGATTTAAGGCTTTACCATTGTGGTTGTTACCAAGGGAGACGCATATACTATGCGCTCCACACGATCATCAGACCATATGACCATTGGCTGATGATCCTTGATCCCGCCCATCTCCTCTCGCGATCCCGCCCTCCCCACGTGGTGCTGTTGACGTGTGACGTCACCGACGACGTCCGCCCTTGTCCTGTTGATGCGGCCTCGGCGCAGGTCCTCTGACGCGGGGGTCACGTGACCGGGCCTGAGCGGCGCCTCAGGTAGGCGTTGCGCAGCGATAGTGCTACAGAAGAGGAGGGGCGAAGGACCTGGGGCGCGACTATTTAAAACCCAGTACTGCTGTACAACATTGCGGCTGGTTCACTGCACTTTTTTCCCCAAACCAGAAGGGTTGCTGTAGCCTGGGACCACTGTGTCCCCCGGACCGCCAAGCACAGGACTATCCCTCCAGTGCATTACTGCATCCTACACCAGGATAGCAGAATACAAGCTTTTTAGCTTGCTTCATCTATCCCCAGTGTGTCATTGAGCCACAGGCCAGATACCTGCGGCCTTCCACTTACTGTCTTCCTGCAGTCTTTCCCTGAAGAGTCACGGACAGAAACGTGCCACGTCGGAAGACCCCCGGAAGCATTTCCCATCATCTTATCCACTGGCATCTATCCTGTAGTTTTAGGGTGAGGTCCACTATAGGGACAGGCTACCGGACGGGGTCGCCTTTCTCAAGGCGAGTGCTCCGTGTAGATAGGTAGCAGCATAATAGCCCCCTTCATCTAAGGCAGGGCCACTCAGGACACTTCCTATCGCTCCATCTACGCGGTTCTACAACTACAACCATCCCCACATGGCTTGATTGTTACGCTTCCTGCCTCCTGTACCTAAGGACCTCCACCACTATCTACAAAGGGTCTGGTAAGACTGTTCACGTCTCCCCGGACGGAACAGTATTTTGTCTATACCAGCCAGGCACCATTATTGGTTGTCTATGTGTATGTATGTCTTATCTATGTAGTGAGTTTTATTAGTCTGACAATTTTTGACCTTATTAAAAGTTACATTTTAAATAACTATACTCCCCCCTCCTGCCTTTGGGGCCCATTGTCTGCTCATCTAGTTGGAGTGTTTTTCATAGCCTGAACTGTTTCGGTGCTCTGATCAATTTATTTCTTGCATTAGGAGGAACCCAGGGCCAACCGCACCAGCATATGGTCTCACAAGGGGTCTGAGGATCTTATCTCGGTACCTAATGGCAGTCAGGCTACCTCTGGCGAGCACATGGAGGGCTGTGCGGCCCTCCAAAGAAATGCCACCCCACACCATTACTGACCCAATGCCAAACCGGTCATGCTGGAGGATGTTGCAGGCAGCAGTACGTTCTCCACGGCGTCTCCAGACTCTGTCACGTCTGTCACATGTGCTCAGTGTGAACCTGCTTTCATCTGTGAAGAGCAAAGGGCGCCAGTGGCTAATTTGCCAATCTTGGTGTTCTGTAACGGTCACGTCCACACACACACAGGGGGAAGGGTAGTGACCACTGCGCTCCACCCTCACCCCTGGCCCTGCCTACTTGCCTCACGAGTCCTGATGACAGGGGACAACTGGACGGCAGTCCCTAACTTAGGATATGTGCAGGGAAGATAGACAAGACAAAATACGGAACATGAACGGACCGGGTCAGAACCAAGAGAGCTACGCAGTACAACGGATTAAGCAAAGAATGGTCAGGAGAAGCCGGGGTCAAATACCAGGAGAGTAGCGAAGTACAAGAGGAGTCCTAAGAGAGTAGTCAGGTGGGAGCCGAGGTCAGAATACCAGGATGGATGCGCAGTACAGGAGGAGCAGGCAGAGGATCGTCAGGGAACAGGATCAGGTGAGTATTCAGTAGTCCAACAAATAGCCAGGAACCTAGAAATTAACAGGCAACCTGTGGCCAGCAGGCTGACTGTATTTATAGTGGGGAGTGAGGGTCATGTGACGTGGCCAGCGTCACATGACCGACAGGCCAACCAGTCGAGCACTGAGTGATCAGCTCGGCGCTCAAGGCAGACTAGGAGCAGGGAGCCACCCAGCCAGCAAAGCCGCCCTGGGAATGAGGTCAAGCACAAATCCTCATTCCCAAAGCTAAGCAACAGGTCTGCGGGCAATGGGGGACTGAGTGCACCTTCGGAACCCCGTGACATGTTCTCTGGCAAATGCCAAACGTCCTGCACGGTGTTGGGCTGTAAGCACAACCCCCACCTGTGGACGCCGGGCCTTCATATCACCCTCATGGAGTCTGTTTCTGACCGTTTGAGCAGACACATGCACATTTGTGGCCTGCTGGAGGTCATTTTGTAGGGCTCTGGCAGTGCTCCTCCTGTTCCTCCTTGCACAAAGGCGGAGGTAGCGGTCCTGCTGCTGGGTTGTTGCCCTCCTATGGCCTCCTCCACGTCTCCTGATGTACTGGCCTGTCTCCTGGTAGCGCCTCCATGCTCTGGACACTACGCTGACAGACACAGCAAACCTTCTTGCCACAGCTCGCATTGATGTGCCATCCTGGATAAGCTGCACTACCTGAGCCACTTGTGTGGGTTGTAGACTCCGTCTCATGCTACTACTAGAGTGAAAGCACCGCCAGCATTCAAAAATGACCAAAACATCAGCCAGGAAGCATAGGAACTGAGAAGTGGTCTGTGGTCACCACCTGCAGAACCACTCCTTTATTGGGGGTGTCTTGCTAATTGCCTATAATTTCCACCTGTTGTCTAACCCATTTGCACAACAGCATGTGAAATTGATTGTCACTCAGTGTTGCTTCCTAAGTGGACAGTTTATTTCACAGAAGTGTGATTGACTTGGAGTTACATTGTGTTGTTTAAGTGTTCCCTTTATTTTTTTGAGCAGTGTATATAGACTCATTTACCTAGTTCATATGCTGCGCCTTTAATAATTAATCTGTTCAGTTATACATAAATTTAATGTGCATCAGACTCATTGTCAATAGGCGGTTGAATATATAGGTGCTGTAGAGGACGCCAAGGTTGGGTCCTCAGTGACAGATATATATCGCCACTATTTGGGTTGTGGTGCTTTTAAGAAAGCACTACCAGGGATCCGGTACCCACAGGGTTACCTCACTCTCCTGATAAGAGGAAAAGGAAGTGAGTGAGGGAGTGTGTGGTGTGGTGTACACACTGCTGTGGGTGGCTGTGAGCAGAGCTGGAATCTGAGGACACGTGGAACGTTTTGCAGGAAAGCTGACTGAAAACTACCACGGACTAAAAAGAACCCAGGGTAAAAATACCTTTATTTTGAACGGACTGTTCTACTGTTTATGTTATGCTGAACTAAGCAGACTTTAAGTTGGGTTTAACCTTGGCTGCTGGAAGCTGTGCCTATTTTTTTTTTTTTTTTTTTTTATAAACAACTGTTTTCTTTAACCCTGGGCTGGCTCATGCACCTGGTTTATTGGAGCAATCTTCCCCCGTATTACAGCGCATATACATATTTTATCTACTATGCCTTTAATAATTAATCTGTAGCCTCTATAGAAGCTGGATCACGTGTAGCACCGCCCATCAGCTCTGAGTAGTGCAGGAACAGGAAGCAGGCAGCTGAAGCGAGGGAGAGTGTTAGGAATCTGGCTATTTGTTTTGTGGGTGACCTATAATGATTTTTTGTGGGTGTAATACAACAGCTTTGCACCCCTGACACAGAAATATAATAATAAATCTAGCTGTTAATTCTGTGGGTGACCTATAGCGTTTTTTTGTGGGTGCAAGGCACCATTATTGTACCCCTCTCACAAAAATATAATAGTTAATCCATCTGTTAGTTCGATGGGTGACATATACCCATTTTGGGTGTGAGATACACGTGCACTTTATACGTGATAGGGAAATTAATATAGCTAATCTGACTGTTAGTTCGGCTGGTGAAATATACCCATTATTGGTGTGAGATACACGTGCACTGCATATGTGACAGGGAAATTAATATAGTTAATCTGACTGTTAGTTTGGCCTGTGACATATACACATTTTTGGTGTGAGATACACATGCACTGCATATGTGACAGGGAATTTAATATAGTTGATCTGTCTGTTAGTTCAGTGGGTGACATATACCCATTTTTGGTGTGAGATACAGGTGCACTTTATACGTGATAGGGAAATTAATATAGTTAATCCGTCTGTTAGTTTGGAAGGTGGAATCAGGGATGTAAAGAAGAAAAAAGAAAAACAAGGTTATCCCAACTCTATCTAGGGATCAAATAAATGACCCTGAAGAGAAGGAAAAAGGAAAAAGGGCGCCAACAGGACTGTAATGATGTGAGGATCGAGATAAAGAGTCACTAGAAAGAAGTAGGCAGCTCAAATCAGTGAAAACAGAGTTTTAACACTTAGTCAATGAACATGAAACAGAAAAAACAAAATCCGTAACCCGTGAAGTGATAGAAACTACACCGGGGAGGAAAAGGATGAGCGCCAAGCTTCCAGTCTGTGATGTATATATAGAAGAATAGTGAACGAATGGGTGAATACCCCAATAGATACACGTACAAGACAGACAAATATAGTATTGATATTGTTGGTTCTTATCGGTATTAGCGCCAGTAAGGCCTTCACTATAATAAAATATAGTTCCAACTAAACCAAGACCCAAAATCTGAGCACTTCTCAGCAGAAGAAGTAATTTGAATAAAGCTCAAAAAAAGAAAATTGATACATATATGTAAATATATATATAGGTAATAAATACGTAAAAACAAGTAATATGAGCCTAGAGCTTTTCCACTCACTTCACAAGGGGGGTCACCTCCAGGATAAACTCAAGACACTTGGGGTGATACCTCCCTGATCCGAGGTCGTTCGTAGAATGGTAGAGATCCAGGTAAGTGGACCAAATCTGCGATGGAGATGGAAACAGCAGGCGGAACCTTTACTTCATGAAATCTCTCTTTTATTCAGAATAAAACAAGCTCAACGCGTTTCGGGGGTTCATATAATATCCCCCTTCCTCAGGAGCAGATAGAGAAGGTGAGTAACCGTCTACCGATACATATATACCAAATGAATGAATCAAAACGAATTGAAAATCGGCGCCAAAATCTTGTAGGCGAAATCACACACAGTCACTTCAAGGGTGCGAAAATCGATCTAAATCAGTTTTACAGTAGTCCCATTGGGGGACAAACAATGATACAGTTAAAACCAATAATATTTTAAATAAAAAATTAGGAGAAACATAAGGATTCAGAACTTAATTCGGTAGCTGCCGGAAAAACCGGATATGTCAGTGGAACGCATAAAATTTGCATATGGGTGTTCTATCAGGTCTTAGAATAGCTGCAGAAGACAAGTTTATACACATGTATATAGCATATTACACAAAACATATACTGCCATATATAAAAAAATATATTACCTCTCCAGAGTGGAGGTGCTCGTAGAATGTGGCTGCGTATCGATAAAGCAAAAAGGGGAGGGGGGCGGGACCTGTGGGACGCACACAGTGACGCGTGCATTCCACTAAGCCAAACCGGAACCTAAGGGAACAAGGAGCATAAAGGGACGGGAGGCCTCATGGAAGCTAAGGCAACCGTGGAACGCACGCGGGTCAGCGTGCGTTCCATTCCGCTGCCATACTAGATATCGGCTGAACGAGCGGCCGGAGCTTCAAATACATGGGATCTATGACAACCGTCGACCGCACGCTCATCGGCGTGCGCTCCAACAACTGTCAGTCCCAAACAACGTATTGGATTAAAGCGGAGGAGCCGATGCCCCTGTATTGGATCTCAGGAAGGCTCACATGTGCATAGAAAAGTATACACATATATATATATATACATACATGTGTACAAAAAATCTCGAAAATAAAATATATATACACATATATATACATACATATATATACACACATATATAAATAATAATAATACGTATTAAGATACCTACAATATGATATGACATATTCCCATTTTTGGTGTGAGGTACACCTGCACTGCATGCAGTGTCGGACTGGGGTAACTAGGGCCCACCAGTAAAATTTATTTTGAGGGCCCACCGTACAGATACATTCAAATATAATAAATAATCTAACAAGTTTTTTTATAAGAACATAGGCTGGTTGAGATGCTGTACATTGAATATATGTATGTAGTGCAGTAAATCTAATGTGTTATGTGCCACTTGTGCAGGGGGTGGGAGAATAGGGGCCCACATTGCTCAGGGGCCCACCGGGGGATTCCCCTGTACCCCTGTGGGCCAGTCCGAGCCTGACTGCATGCGTTACAGGGAAAATCCGTCTGTTAGTTTGGAGGGTGACATATTACCATTTTTGGTGTGAGGTACACCTGCACTGCATACGTGACAAGGAAATTATTATAGTTGATCCGTCTGTTAGTTCGGTGGGTGACATATTCCCATTTTTTGTGTGAGGTACACCTGCACTGCATACGTGACAGGGAAATTAATATAGTTAATCTGTCTGTTAGTTCGGTGGGTGACCTCAAAGAATGAGGAGGGCATCAAATAAAGGATGTGGCCCTGGTCGTGGTCAGTGGCGTCTCTAGCTTTAAATTTTTTGGGGGGCACACTGAGGGCCAGGACAAAAGTAGCGGGGCAGCTATAACAACGATACATTTACACAAGTATGCTTAGAAATGCTGCGATACTTTACCCAATACCTAAAACCGCAACAGGGAAGAAAAGTCCTGCTGTCTGTGGTTTAAAAAAGAAAAACAATCACTCAGATTTCAACATGTCCTAGTTGCCTTTGGATGACACTTTTATAGGGAGGGGGATCTGTGGATGACACTGCTATGGGGGGGGGGGATCTGTGGATGAGACATACCGTATATAGCATCTTATGCTATATGTGTCATCCACAGATCCACCCCATGACAGTGTCACCCACAGATCTCTCTCCCCGCCTCTCAAAGGAGTGTACATTTGACATTTCTAAACTGTAATCCATATCCTGCTGTAACTTTAAATCAGGATTAAGCGGCCGCTCATCTCTACTAGTACCTTAACCTTACACCACTCGGCGAGCTTCGGTAACAGGACCAGGCTACAGCCTACAGGCACTGCCTGTTAGTTGTTACCGAGCGAGTGCTGATTTCTGCAGGTCAGAGCATACGGATTACAGTTTAGAAGAAATGTACACTCCTGTGAGCGGTCCAGACCAGTGGTGGATCCAGACCCGGGTCTTGGGGAGGGGCACTTCCAGATTATTTTCTGTCCGCCGCCACAGAACAAGGGTGCTTATAGAACAGACTACACAGTGTAGAGGCAGCGATGGACTGGCCATCGGGAGTACCGGGAGAATCCCGGTGGGCCGATCGAATTATGGGCCGGCCAGGGCCGCCATCAGGGGGGTAAAGCCGATACCCCAGTAAGGGGCCCGGACCCCGGGGGGGCCCGGCCGGTCCCGAGCCATTTTAATTTTTTTGCTGTCAGTGTGTTAACTTTAAAATCAGCGCTCATCTCTTTACTATCTTACACTGACTCAGCTCCAGTAACAGCAGGCAGTGTGGGGGCGGCGCTCACTCACTGACGTCACACGCCTGCTCCTCCCACTAGGCGGCGCAGGCGCGTGACGTCAGTGAGTGAGCGCTGCCGCCCGCACTTGTTACTGGAGGCTGGAGGCGGGAGCTGAATGTAAGGTAGTAAAGAGATGAGCGCTGTGTTAAAATTAAAGTTACTGTCTGCAGCCTGCAGGATACCGATTTATTAATGTATACTACTGTGAGTGGCGGGGAGGGGGATCTATGGATGACGGCACTGTTATAGGGAGGGGGATCCGTGGATGGCACTGTTATGGGGGGGGTCTGTCATGTGGATGACACTTATGGGGGGGGGTCTGTGGATGACACTTATGGGGGGGATCTGTGGATGGCACCATTATGGAGGGGGATCTGTGGATGACACTGTTATGGAGGGGGATCTGTGGATGACACTTATGGAGGGGATCTGTGGATGGCACCATTATGGAGGGGGATCTGTGGATGACACTGTTATGGAGGGGGATCTGTGGATGGCACCGTTATGGAAGGGGATCTGTGGATGGCACCGTTATGGAGGGGGATCTGTGGATGGCACCGTTATGGGGAATCTGTGGATGATACATACCGTATATAACATCTTATGCTATATGTTTTTACTTATGTTTTTTTTTTAGTGTGTTTGGGAAAAATAAAGTAGGCCGGTCTGGCTGAAGTCCAGGGCCACTTTATTGTCCAAGTCCATCCCTGTGTAGAGGTATACTGTATATTGTGTGGCACAGTGTATGCTATATGTGTATAACATAAACATATTTCACATGAAAACTTACAATTACTTGGAGAAGGGGCAGAGGGGTCGCAGAGCAGGGAGAGGCTGGTGCTGCTACTAGGGGGTCATACCATGGGGGAGTAATAAAGCCCACCATAATGCCCCCCCAGTAGAAATAATTCTCCTTATAATGTGACAATGCAAAAAATACCCCCTTGTAATGCCCCCAGTTGAGCTAATGTCCCCCATAATGTGCCAGTATAAAATACCCCTATATAGTGCCCCCAGTAAATGCCCCCATAGTGCTCCTCTCCCCCCTTCCTCCTAGTGCCCCCCATAATGTACCAGTATAAAATGCCCCATATATCGTGCCCCAGTAGATGCCCTCAGTGTCCCCCATAATTTGCAAGTATAAAATACCCCTTCTTAGTGCCCCCCGTAGATGACTCCATAGTACTCCTCTCCCCCCTTCCCCATAGTCCCACCATAATGTGTCCCAGTATAAAATGCAACTGTACAGAGCCCCCCATATAAAATACCCCTTCTTTGTGGCCTCAGTAGATGCCCCTATAGTGCCCACCAATAATGTGCCAGTAATAAGTGCTCCCAATAACGTGCCAGTAATAAGTGCCCCCAATATGTGCCTGTAAAACTATTGTAAAAAAAAAAAAAAACACTCATACTTACCTCCATGTCAGCGATGCGATGCAGGCCTCTTCCGGCCTGTGTCCTGCGCTGTATGGCTCAGGCGGCATGATGACATCATTGCGCCGCCTGCGCCGGCCTCTGATAGGCTGCAGGCACTAGGCCGGCAGCCTATCAGAGGAAGGGGAAGGGACACGCCTCTCCCTCCCCTGCCCCGCCGCAGCACAGGCAGATGACTATGGAGATGAGCGCAATGGAAGCGCTCATCTCCCTGTGCCTGACTGCGGCGGCTCACTTGGGGGGGAATTTTAGTTGGGGGGGCACATGGGGGGCACAGCATGATGTAGGGGGGGCCGTGGCCCCCTCTGGCCCCCCCCTGGCGACGCCACTGGTAGTGGTGCTGTTGGTGCTGATGGAGCTCCGGCTACACGCACAAATAAAACACCTTCCTCAGGTGCACGTAGGCGACAGGACACTCAGCATCATTTTGTAGGCCCGAATACCGGTGTACGAATAATGAGGACAGAATAGGTAGAGGCGGTAGTAGATTGGATGGCTGATAGTGCTTCCAGTTCCTTCACATCGTCGTACTGTGCATCAGAATTTGTCTCAACAGACGGTCTAATATATAGGCTTGTTTACCTAGTTCATCTGCTGCTCCATTCATACTTAATCAGGCGGGGCGGGCATGGGTGAACGCACGTGTGGGCGACCGATCAGGCCTGATCGGGCAAACACTGCGTTTTGGGTGGAGGGCGAGCTAAGGTGACACTAATACAATTATAGATCTGACTGTGATCAGTTCTGATCACTTACAGATACTATAAAAGTACCAATGCTGATTAGCGATACGCTAATCAGCGAATCGGTGACTGCGGTGCGGTGTGGTGTGGTGGGCTGGGCGCTAACTGAAGCTAACTACCAAAGGGGCCTAAACTAATCTAAACCTAACAGTCAATACTGGTGGGAAAAAAAAAAGTGACAGTTTACACTGATCACTTTTTTCCCTTTCACTAGTGATTGACAGGGGTGATCAAGGGGTTAATTGGGGTGATGGGGGGTGATCTGGGGCTAAATGTATAGTGTTTGGTGTACTCACAGTGATGTGTGCTCTCTGCTGGGACCAACCGACGAAAAGGAACCAGCAGAGAGCACAGAAGCCATTTAACACATTATATTTATAAATATAATGTGTTAAATGGCTTGTGATTTGATTTTTTTTAAATCACCAACCTGCCAGCGATGATCATTGGCTGGCAGGCTGGTGACGAACTCCTCCTGTAACTGTTGCCGGCCCGCACTGCACATGCGCGGGCCGGCTATGCGCGTAATCTCACGTCTCGCGAGATGACGCGCCGATGCGTCTACGAGGAATAAACCGCCCGCCGCAGGACGCATCCCTGCGTTAGGCGGTTGGGAGGAGATTAAAGGATAAAAATTAAATGACTTTTTTTTATCTGCAAGGTACTGTTCCACCCAATATGAGTGGTGGGCACTGGCAGTGGGCACAGTACAGTCAGTGGGCCTGACACACACTGGCAGGAAACTGCAATTATATTGCAGAAAAAAAATTAAATGACTTTTTTATCTGCACGGTACTGTGCCACCCGATATGAGTGGTGGGCACTGGCAGTGGGCACAGTACAGTCTGTGGGCCTGACACTCACTGACAGGCAACTGCAATTATATTACAGAGAAAAAATTAAATGACTTTTTTATCTGCAAGGTACTGTGCCACCCGATATGAGTACAGTCTGTGGGCCTGTGTCCTCTCACACACGGGCAGGCAACTGCAATATACACTCACCTAAAGAATTATTAGGAACACCTGTTCTATTTCTCATTAATGCAATTATCTAGTCAACCAATCACATGGCAGTTGCTTCAATGCATTTAGGGGTGTGGTCCTGGTCAAGACAATCTCCTGAACGCCAAACTGAATGTCAGAATGGGAAAGAAAGGTGATTTAAGCAATTTTGAGCGTGGCATGGTTGTTGGTGCCAGACGGGCCGGTCTGAGTATTTCACAATCTGCTCAGTTACTGGGATTTTCACGCACAACCATTTCTAGGGTTTACAAAGAATGGTGTGAAAAGGGAAAAACATCCAGTATGCGGCAGTCCTGTGGGCAAAAATTCCTTGTGGATGCTAGAGGTCAGAGGAGAATGGGCTGACTGATTCAAGCTGATAGAAGAGCAACGTTGACTGAAATAACCACTCGTTACAACCGAGGTATGCAGCAAAGCATTTGTGAAGCCACAACACGCACAACCTTGAGGCGGATGGGCTACAAAAGCAGAAGACCCCACCAGGTACCACTCATCTCCACTACAAATAGGAAAAAGAGGCTACAATTTGCACGAGCTCACCAAAATTGGACTGTTGAAGACTGGAAAAATGTTGCCTGGTCTGATGAGTCTCGATTTCTGTTGAGACATTCAAATGGTAGAGTCCGAATTTGGCGTAAACAGAATGAGAACATGTATCCATCCTCTGATGGCTACTTCCAGCAGGATAATGCACCATGTCACAAAGCTCAAATCATTTCAAATTGGTTTCTTGAACATGACAATGAGTTCACTGTACTAAAATGGCCCCCACAGTCACCAGATCTCAACCCAATAGAGCATCTTTGGGATGTGGTGGAACGGGAGCTTCGTGCCCTGGATGTTCATCCCTCAAATCTCCATCAACTGCAAGATACTATCCTATCAATATGGGCCAACATTTCTAAAGAATGCTATCAGAACCTTGTTGAATCAATGCCACGTAGAATTAAGGCAGGTCTGAAGGCAAAAGGGGGTCCAACACCGTATTAGTATGGTGTTCTTAATAATGCTTTAGGTGAGTGTATATATAGAAAAAAATTAAATAAAAGCAGACTGATGTACCAGCCCTAAAAAGTGCTTTTTGGGGTGCTGTCAGGACGCTGTCCTTACAGCAGATGAGTCTTTGAGGACTGGAGTGGACACAAAACACTAGCCTAGCTAACGATTTCCCTATTAATTCAGCAGCAGCAGCACTCTCCCTGCTCTAACTAATACTGCAGCTTCAGAATGAATCTAAGATGGATGCTGTCCTTGCTTTTTGATAGGAGGTGGGAGGGTTTGGGAGGGAGGGTATGCTGATTGGCTGGAATGTGTCTGCTGACTGGGAGGTACAGGGTCAAACTTTGCTCAATGATGACGTATAGGGGGCGGACCGAACAGCACATATGTTCGCCCGCCGCGGCGAACACGAACAAGCGATGTTCGACCGGGAACTGTTCGCCGGCGAATAGTTCGGGACATCTCTATTAGAGATCTATCCAAAAAAGTGGAATAACTCGACAATGGCAGGGAAGGCCTATGTAGGATTGGTGACCATCAGTAGCAGGTTATCTGCGTACGCTGCTTGTTTAAATTCTAGTCCTCCGCAGGCCAGTCCTCTAATCTCCTGTGATTGCCTGATATGTTGTAGGAGGGGTTCTACTGTTAGTATAAAAAGGAGAGGGACAGGGGGCAACCATGTCTCGTTCCATTATTTATTTTCACCGCTGCTGCTGTGAGGACATCATTAGTTTTTATGTTTGCGCTCTGGTGTTCATACATAGTGAAAATTGCCCTGATAAAGGCTTCAGGAAACCCCATATGGGACAAAGTGCACTTAATAAAGGGCCATGTCACTCTATCAAATGCCTTTTCAGCGTCCATTTTTAGTAAGAACATAGAACTATTTCTCTTTTTTACCAGAGCAATTGAATTCACTATTTTATATGTGTTATCTTTACCTTCTCGACTGGGTACAAATCCAGTCTGATCTGTGTGTATCAGGTCTTGTAATAAAGGTCTAGAAGATAGTATTTTGGCATAAATTTGGAGGTACAATTTCAACAATGAAATGGGTCTATAACTGGAACACAAGGTCAGATTTTTTTGCGGTTTATGGATCAGGGTAATGTGAGCATTTAAAGTTTAGGGAGGGAAAGGGGAGCCATATAGAGCCCTATTGAAGGCTGAAAGCAGGTTAGGTATCTAGATGTCCCTAAATGTGGCATAATATAGGAGAGGTAAGCCATCTGGGCCTGGGGACTCCCCTTTAGCCATTTGTTTAAGTGTGGTGGTTACTTCTTTTGTTGTAATAGGCGTACATAGACTTAACGTTTGGTCTGTAATTAAGGAAGGCAGGTTGGATCTTTTTGCGGTTTATGGATTAGGGTAATGTGAGCATTTAAAGTTTAGGGGGGGAAAGGGTAGCCAGAAAGAGCACTGTTGAAGGCTGAAGGCAGGTAAGGCATCAAGATGTCCCTAAGTGTGGTGTAATATAAGGGAGGTAAGCCGTCTGGGCTCGGGGTCTTCCCTTTAGCCATTTGTTTAAGTGTGGTGGTTACTTCTTTTGTTGTGATAGACGTACATAGACTTAACGCTTGGTCTGTAGTTAAGGAAGGCTGCGGAAAATAGGAAAATAGGGAGAAGACTGGGCATAACCATACATTTATGAAAAATAGAACTGCTGGTAACATGACTATTACATGCAAAAATTAACCAAGGTAACCAAAAAATCATGGATAATCGCTTTACAGGTAATAGTAATTTAAAATGTATTTTCACAAATGCCAGAGGTCTAGCTAGCAAAATAGGAGGCTATTGTACTAGAAGAACACATAGATGTAACACGTGTGGCTGAGACATGGTTGGACTCTTTGCATGACTGGGCTGTAAATATTGAGGGTTTTACACTATTTAGGAAAGACCGGGTCAATAGAAAAGGTGGTATTGTGTGTGCCTGTATGTGAGGAGTGATCTGAAGACAAGTGTGAAAGAGGCAATTTTGCGTGAGGATGGTGAGGATGTGGAAACCTTATGGGTGGAAGTTCAAAGGGATATAAACACTGAAAAAAATAATACTTGGTGTAATCTATAGACCCCCTAACATTACAGAGGATATAGAAATGCAACTATATAACCAAATAAAGTGGGCGGCACAGGCTGGTACAGTGGTATTAATTGGAGTTTTAACTTCCCAGATACTGACTGGGGTCATGGTTCTGCCTCAACTGCAAAGGGGAGAAAATTCCTCAACTTGCTGCAGGACCACTTTATGGGCCAGTTTGTAGAAGCTCCCACTAGGGGCGATGCTTTATTGGATCTGGTAATTTCTAATGATGCAAAGCTTGTTGGAAATGTTACTGTTTGAGAAACACTAGGTAATAGTGCCCACAATATAATTATATTCCCCCTAAACTATAAGAAGCAAACTCTGTCAGGCAGAGAAAAGACGCTGATTTTCTAAAAGGCTAATTTCCCTGGGTTGAGGGCAGCATTTCAGTGCATAGACTGGGAGAAGCTACTGTCACATAATAATACTGAGGATAAATGGGAGAGCTTCAAATCCACATTGAATAATTGCATTAAAAAATGTATCCCTTTAGGTAACAAGTATAAACGGCTAAAATTAAACCCCCCATGGCTTACAGCTACTGTAAAAAGAGCAATAAAGGACAAAAAGAGGGCATTTAAAATACAAATCTTAAGGGTCAGCTGTAGCGTTTGAAGATTACAAAGGGCTTAATAAAATCTGCAAAAAGGAGATAAAATTTGCAAAGATACGAAACGAACAGCAGGTAGAAAAACAAATCCCAAAAAGTTTTTTAAATATATAAATGCTAAAGAACCTATGTCTGAGCAGGTAGGCACCCTAAATAATGGTAAAGGGGGGTAGTCACTAAAGATAAGAAAAAGGCAGAGTTCCTAAATAGTTTTTTAGCTCTGTATATACAAAATAAGAGAAAGGAGCTGATATCTGTTGTGCCGGGGCTGTTAGTACATCCAGTGATATACTCAATTGGCTAATAGTGTTGATCACGAATATTTGAATTGCAAAATTTTATCGCGAATATAGGTACTTCGAAAATTCGCGAATATTTAGAATATAGTGATATATATTCGTAATTTCGAATATTCAAGATTTTCGTAATGCAAATTTTTATCGCAAATTTTTCAATTGCCGAGTAAAAACATGATTCCTCCCTGCTTTTTGCTTGTGGGCCAATGACTCATTTGCCCACAAGCAAGAAGCAGGGAGGAATCATAACTTTAAATGGTAAAAATGATGAATAGTCTAAAAAACTAATATATAGCTCTATATCGAATATATTTGTTTTTTTGAATATTCGTATTATTCTAAAACAAGAATGTATAGTGAATATTCGAAAAAAAGAATATAGAGCAATTTAGCTAAAATAGTGCTATATTCTTCTTTGTCTAATAGTTGTAATTTTTTTCTCATCTGAAGCACTATATTAGCTAAATTGCTCTATATTCGTTTTTTTTTTTCAAATATTTGCTATATTGCTATATATTCTTGTTTTTGAATATTACGAATATTCTAAAAAACAAATATATTCATTTTTTAGAATATTCGTAATATTCTAAAACAAGAATATATAGCAATATAGCGAATATTTGAAAAAAAAACGAATATAGAGCAATTTAGCTAATATAGTGCTATATTCTTCTTTGTCTAATAGTTGTAATTTTTTTCTCATCTGAAGCACTATATTAGCTAAATTGCTCTATATTATTTTTTTTTTTTCAAATATTTGCTATATTGCTATATATTCTTGTTTTTGAATATTACGAATATTCTAAAAAACAAATATATTCATTTTTTAGAATATTCGTAATATTCTAAAACAAGAATATATAGCAATATAGCGAATATTTGAAAAAAAATATGAATATAGAGCAATTTAGCTAATATAGTGCTTCAGATGAGAAAAAAATTACAACTATTAGACAAAGAAGAATATAGCACTATATTAGCTAAATTACGAAAATTTGCATATTACGCGATCATTACCTTGTCGATTTTTCGAGTAAAAAAATCGTAGAATATAATGAATATTCGAATTCATGAATATTCGGCGAATATTCTACAAAATATTCGCGAAATATCGCGAATTTGAATATGACCCCTTCCGCTCATCACTATTGGCTAACTATAAATATGGTCCAAGAGAAGTTAAAAATGTGAACAAAGCTCCAGATCCAGATGGAGTTCACCCAAGAGTGCTTAAAGAGCTCAGTTCGGTCATTGCTGTCCCCCTGTTTATAATTTTTAAGGATTCTCTAGGGACTAGTACAGTGCCAAGTGATTGGCGCAAGGCAAACGTGGTGTCCATATTCAAAAAAGGATCAAGGTCCTCCACAGGTAATTATAGACCAGTTAGTTTAAAGAGGACCTTTCACCAGAATAAAACATCTAAACTAACTATACAGACATGTAGAGCGGCGCCCAGGGATCCCCTTTCACTTACTGTTATACCTGGGCGCCGCTCCTTTCGCCCGGTATAGCCTCCGGTATATTCATAGTTAGGCTCCACCCAGGGGAACCTGACGCCGTCTCTTTCTCCTATGCTGTAGCGCTGGCCAATCGCAGCACTCAGCTCATAGCCTGAGAGTTGTTTTTTTCTCTCAGGCTATGAGCTGAGCGCTGCGATTGGCCAGCACTATAGCATGGGAGAATAAGACGCCGTCAGGTTCCCCTGGGTGGAGCCTAACTATGAAGATACCGGAGGCTATACCGGGCGAACGGAGCGGCGCCCAGGTATAACATGTCTGTATAGTTAGTTTAGATGTTTTATTCTGGTGAAAGGTCCTCTTTAACTTCTGTTGTTGGAAAAATGTTTGAAGAATTCTTAAGGGACTATATACAAGAGTATGTGACTATAAATAATATTATAAGTGATAACCAGGATGGGTTTACCAAGGACAGAAGTTGTCAGACTAACCTGATTTGTTTTTATGAGGAGGTGAGTAGTAGCCTGGACAGAAGGGTGGCTGTGGATGTAGTGTTTCTGGATTTTGCAAAGGCTTTTGATACTGTCCCTCATAGACGCTTAATAGGTAAAGTAAGGCCTATAGACTTGGAAAGTATAGTTTGTAATTAAATTGAAAACTGGCTGAAAGACCGTGTCCAGAGAGTTGTGGGCAATGATTCCTATTCAGAATGGTCCCGGGTTATAAGTGGTGTACCCCAAGGTTCAGTGCTGGGCCCTTTATTATTTTATTTATTTATTAATGATATTGAGGATGGGATTAATAGCACCATATCTATTTTTGCAGATGACACTAAGCTGTGTAGAACTGTACAGTCTATGGAAAATGTCCACACACTACAAGTTGACTTGAACACTCTGAGTGATTGGGCATCAACTTGGCAAATGAGGTTCAATGTGGACAAATGTAAAGTTATGCATCTTGGTAGTAATAATCTCTGTGCTTTATATGTCCTAGGTGATGTAGCACTGGTAGAGTCACTTAAAGAGAAGGATTTGGGTGTCCTTGTAGATGGTAGATTAAATGACAGCATACAATGTCAATCAGCTGCTTCTAAGGCCACCAGGATATTGTCATGCATTAAACGAGGCATGGACTCGCGGGGCAGGGATGTAATACTACCACTTTACAAAGCGCTGGTGCGGCCTCATCTGGAATATGCAGTCCAGTTCTGGGCACCAGTACATAGAAAGGATGCACTGCAGCTGGAAAAAGTACAGAGGAGAGCGACTAAAATGATAAGGGGGATGGCAGGTCTTAGTTATGAAGAAAGATTTAAAAAATTTAATTTATTTAGTCTTGAGAAGAGACGTCTAAAAGGGGACATGATTAACCTATACAAGTATTTGAATAGGCCATACAAAAATATGGCGAAAAGCTGTTCCATGTAAAATGTGCTCAAAAGACAAGGGGGCACTATCTCTGACTGAAGAAGAAAAAGTTCAGTCTCCAGAAGCATCAAAGCTTCTTTACTGTGAGAACTGTGAAGCTGTGGAATAGACTTCCTCAGGACGTGGTCACAGCAGGGACAGTGGACAGTTTCAAAAAGGGTTTAGACGAATTCTTAAAAGTAAAAAACATTAATGCTTATGAAAACGTGTAGAAATCTGAGTCTCACTTCCTTATGGGATTCGCGTCCCCACCTATCCCTTGGTTGAACTTGATGGACGTATGTCTTTTTTCAACAGTATTAACTATGTAACTATATAACAGGTGTATCTTTTTTAAGAAGTTTTTTGTTAACTCTAACTTCCGTCGTGACTTGTTCTGTGTCTGTCTCATTAATGTTGTACAATTCTAAATAAAACTTTTGGAAGGCTGCTGCTACGCTAGTGTCATCTATTTGTAGTTGGTCCCTGGGTCGTGGGATCGGTGGGATTCTGGACTTTTGTTTACGTTGTCTCAGTAGTGCTAGCATGAATTTTGTGGGTTTGTTCCATGGGCAAAGAACTGGTGTTTTAAGAATAAGAATAACTTAACAGACTGTGCGTTCAGGGTCCTTTTAAGTTCCTCCCTGGCCTCATTGAGTTCCTCCAATCTCTTTTTATCCCTAGTGCGTTTGTGGGCCTGTTCTAGATTAGAAATTTTATCATACAGGTTTATTATCTTAACCTGTCTCTCTTTATTTAGATGTGAGGCCACTGAGATGAACTTTCCTCATAACTGATTTGTGTGCTTCCCATAGTATGTGGGGAGAAATATCTTCTGTCACGTTAGTAGAGAAGAATTCCTTCAGCTTACCTTCTACTCTTTTTATTATATGAGGCCTATCTAGAAGTGTCTCATTCAATCACCAGATATAGGTTTTAGGAGGGGAGTCTGGAGGATTGAAAGCAATGTATACCGGAGTATGGTCTGAGTGGATTATTGAGCCAATTCTAGCCTCTGTGCACAAGTGAATTTGTTCTATTGGGAAAATAACATAAACCCAGTCTATGATAGGATTTGTGTGGGGGCGAAAAATTTGTGTAGTCCCTTGTATTTGGGTTTAGAGTGCGCCAAGCGTCAATAAGTGCGCTTTTGTGAATTCATTTTTTTATGCAATTCAGTGTCTTCCTGGAAGCAGCCAACCTTCCTGAAGATGTATCTATAAGGGGGTTTAAACACACATTAAAACCTTCCGCCAGGATGACCAATCCTTCTCTGAATGCTTACAGCTGCTGCCAAAATGTCTTAAACCACTGTCTATGGGTGACATTTGGAGCATATATGCTAACAAAGGTGCATAGTTGTGTGTTTATTTCCCCTTTCACCATTATGAAGCGGCCTTCACTGTCAGAACGGTGATCAATCAATGAAAAGTTAGTGTGTTTATGAATTCCTCCACTCACCCCTAGCTTATTGGAATGGGCTGAGGAGCTATGAAACCAAAGATTGTAGCAGGAGCGTGAGAGATTTGGGACCTTGTTGTGCCTAAAGTGAGTTTCTTGGATAAATATAATGTGGGTCTTTTCTTTGTTTAACTGGTGTAGGATTTAACACCTCTTTGTTGGATTCTTGAAGCCTCCTACATTATAAGTAGCTATTCTGATTTCAGCCATACCTTAAAATGGGTGAAGTAGTGTGTTTTGCTTTCATACTCCAATCTATGGCGTCGGCTTCTGCCAGTCCTGCGGTTGAGAAAGGATGCTTGTTGTGTGGACCCAAGGGAACAGGGAGAGGAAGGACGGGGAAGGGAAGAGCTACAACATGTGAAACAAAAACACATATAAACGTTAGTGCAAAAATAAACCTCCAAAGTAGAGTAACTATAGTGAATGTTTTGAACCCTATAAGGACCAAATGTGGTCTGAACTTCTGAGATAAGTCAGAAGTCAGCAGCTCGCTGAGTTCAGGGCACTGCATATACATAATATCTCATCAAGGGGTAGCATTTTAAATGCTGCAAAGAACTACACATTATATAACTGTAGTCACAGTCCTAGTAATGGTCTGAGACTAGTACTTATGTGTAGAGCCATCTATCCGTGTGCACCCCTAACCATCAATCTAAACTAAAACTAAAATAACAACTGGGGGGTCATGGCACCGATGCAACCCGTACATATTTTAAAGGCTCTGGACAACCATGTCACACAAGAAGGTCCATGTGCACCAGGGCCGCTCTGATAATATTGAATAGTGGACCTTGAAAGACTTTCAATCTACTTCTGGGATGATGCGGCACAGAGTCAGTCTTCCCTGTTTCTTTTTGATTCTTGCTCTGCTTGAATTGACCGTCTCCCATGGAGTACAAGGGGCTATTTCAGTTGAGATGTTTACATTGTTTGTTGGGGACCAATCCGGGATATCTATGTCTTCTATCTCCAACTCAGCAAAGATGTCTGGGAAGTCCTTAGGTGATCTGATTAAATACTTTTTGTCTTTCCAAGAGATCAACATCCCAAATGGGAACAACTAGCGGAAGACTATGCGTTTATGTCTCAAGTAATCCGTGAAAGGTTTGAGGATGTGTCTCTTATTTAGTGTGGCGGGAGCGAGGTCTTGGGAAATAAGGATATTAGAGCCTTCGTATTCTATTTGCATACATTCTCTAGCTTTCTTCATCACTAGTTCTTTTTGTGTGAAGTTCAGGAGTTTGCAGATTACGTCTCTTGGCGGATCACTGGGCTTAGGCTTGGGCCTTAGAGCTCTGTGTGCTCCTTCTATGATAACAGGATCATTTTGATTTTCTCCTAGTAGTGATTGGCAGATTTCAGACACAGATTTAGATATTGCATCTGGCGCTACCGTTTCATGAATCCCTCTCAGGCGGATATTGTTTCTCTTGCCTCTGTTGTCTTGGTGCTCTATGTACAGTCGTGGCCAAAAGTTTTGAGAATGACACAAATATTAGTTTTCACAAAGTTTGCTGCTAAACTGCTTTTAGATCTTTGTTTCATTTTTTTCTGTGATGTAGTGAAATATAATTACACGCACTTCATATGTTTCAAAGGCTTTTATCGACAATTACATGACATTCATGCAAAGAGTCAGTATTTGCAGTGTTGGCCCTTCTTTTTCAGGACCTCTGCAATTCGACTGGGCATGCTCTCAATCAACTTCTGGGCCAATTCCTGACTGATAGCAACCCATTCTTTCATAATCACTTCTTAGAGTTTGTCAGAATTAGTGGATTTTTGTTTGTCCATCCGCCTCTTGAGGATTGACCACAAGTTCTCAATGGGATTAAGATCTGGGGAGTTTCCAGGCCATGGACCCAAAATGTCAACGTTTTGGTCCCCGAGCCACTTAGTTATCACTTTTGCCTTATGGCACGGTGCTCCATCGTGCTGGAAAATGCATTTATGCCTAGTTTTGTCACATATTTCCATGTTACTGCTTGCACTTAGCACACTAGCCCTGTCTGTATTTTCAGCTAATTGGCTGCCTGTATTTACCAGGTGGCCATCCCAATTACCCTGGGAGGGCTAGTCTGCTATGTGCGATCATACTTACCCTTTACATGCATACAGCATACTTATTATTATGTGTTACTTTGAGTGAACTTACAGTTCCCACATGTCTAAGCTGTTCTATACCCAGGGCTGTGACCCTTTTCCTTGTTAGCTGGGTTTTTGAGAGGGAGGTTGTATATGACCCCTTCACATGAGGTCTCCCTCCCTCCTCAACCTTTGTGCCTTATGTTATACTTTCTGTTATTTGATTATGTCTCAATAAATTACATATATTTTATATGTGTGTTCTCTTATCTTTCTTTGGGGTTATTGGTTTGGTTCTTGTGTTGGCCACAATATCCTTGCCTGTGAAGCTATTTTTATGCAACGCAATGATGGCTGCACGCGTTTCTTTGCAGGTCACCATGGTTAACAATGGAAGAACAATGATTTCAAGCATCACCCTCCTTTTAACATGTCAAGTCTGCCATTTTAACCCAACTTCGCCCCAGTCCTCAGCAGTCCTTTCACCATACTTTCTGCAGAAGATCAATCTGTCCCTGATGTTTTTTTTTGGAGAGAAGTGTCTTCTTTGCTGGCCTTCTTGACACCAGGCCATCTTCCAAAAGTCTTCGCCTCACTGTGCGTGCAGATGCGCTCACACCTGCCTGCTGCCATTAGTGAGCAAGATCTGCACTGGTGGCACTCCCATCCCGCAGCTGCCTGTGAAGCCATTTTTATGCAACGCAATGATGGCTGCACACGTTTCTTTGCAGGTCACCATGGTTAACAATGGAAGAACAATGATTTCAGGCATCACCCTCCTTTTAACATGTCAAGTCTGCCATTTTAACCCAATCAGCCTGACATAGCCTTGTGCTCGTCAACATTCTCACCTGAGTTAACAAGACGATTACGGAAATGATCTCAGCAGGTCCTTTAATGACAGCAATGAAATGCAGTGGAAAGTTTTTTTGGGTATTAAGTTAATTTTCATGGCAAAGAAGGACTATGCAATTTATCTGATCACTCTTCATAACATTCTGG
This sequence comes from Bufo bufo, assembly GCF_905171765.1. NCBI lineage: Eukaryota > Metazoa > Chordata > Amphibia > Anura > Bufonidae > Bufo > Bufo bufo. The sequence continues at coordinate 72,990,869 of NC_053396.1, forward strand.
AGTATATGCAAATTGCTATTATAAAAACTTAAGCAGCAACTTTTCCAATTTCCAATATTTATGTAATTCACAAAACTTTTGGCCACGACTGTAGTCATAAAGATGGTTAATATGTTGCTGGCAAGAGGCTAGCGTGTCTTGTGGACACAAGCGCGATCCTGTAACAGAATCGCGCATGCGCCGTACGTGATGCCTGCCTGTCTGCTCTCCTGTCTGCTCTCCCTCCTGTGCGCGCGCGCCCCTATCTTCAGGCTCCAAGTGCCCCACGTGATCACTGTAGACTTGCCATCTGCCAGCGTTTGTGAAATGTGGCTGTTTGTATCACCACACTCAGATTACTATTCCAGCCCATCCACACATGCATCCACTCAGTTACTCTATCTATCCTCAGCTGATGTATTGTTTCTATTGCTAAGCCCTGTCTAAAATCACACATACATAATTACTGCCCCTCCCGACATGTTTCGCCACTGTTGCGACTTCGTCAGGGGAATAGGGGTAATAGTGATCGCGCTGTTAGACGCCCTCTTACATAGTTATTCAGAACCCGCCCTGGAACTCTCCACCAATGACCTCCAGATCTACGGGACCTGACCTCTCCAGTGGGAGGAGTGGCACACTCGTCACCAAGCGTTAGCCACTCCCCTTTTTTTTTTTTTTGCCTGCATCACTACAGCCTTTCAATGTGCATTAATTTTACAGCAGAGCAGCGGCACTTCTATACATATCAATGATGGTAAGACTGCACAGTAGAAAATACATAATCACTTGTACTAACATCTTAACAGTTGGATCAAAGGCACAGTACAATCACAATCATTCTAACAGTGTTAGGATCGCGATAGATAGTACTTCTAGTTATCGGGATTAAACAGTAATGGTTCCATATATTTCTCTCATATTAGTGGCTGCCAGCACACCATACACAAACACCGGCATCGCATCAGTCCGCATCATCAAGCGAACACCAGAACACAATCTACCCAACACGAGCCACCAATCGGGTGTCCAAGGTATGTACTAATAATATGATATATCACTGTGCATAATGTACTCATAAAGTGTCCGTTGCATGTTTAGTTATTATAATCACTTTTTTCATCCTAGCACATATTTATTAACTGTATAGTGGATTCCTGGATGTAGGTAAAGGTCCCCTTATTATAAATTCATTAGGATCTGGTGCGTCCAGGTTTGAATCCTGGGTTTATGACATGACCAAACAGGGGGCGTACAGAGACATGATCAACCGTCTCTCAGTTTATTTAATGGGTCTATAACCTTATGACCCCATCTAACGTATATGATCCATAGTAACAGATATAGTGGCAATTTGTCCTATGGGTCAATGACCCTATGAATACATGCCAGTATATATTTGCAATGGCAGTTCACTAGATAAAGGCAGTATACGAAAAGCCTTCATTAAGGCTGTTCGGATTCAGTGACCGTAGCCTATGTATCAACCTAGCTTCCTCCTGTAGCAATTTCTGATCCAGATTCCCACTTCTTGATCCTTGCAAGTCCCCAGAATTTCAGGACTCCCAGATTGTTATTATGGACATAAGATACATGTCTGTATAGGGACGTGTCCTTTTTTGTATTTATAGCACTAATGTGACCTGAGATTCTTCTCCTTAGTTCCTGTACAGTCTTACCCACATAAAGTTTGGGGCAGGTACATGATGCAACGCAAACAATGCCACTGCTGCGGCAATTGAAAAAATCCCTAATAGTGTATTCACGTCCATCCACTGGGTTCGTAAAACATTTAATTCTTGGTAAAAACCTGCAAAAAGTACAGTTCCCGCAGGGAAAAGAGCCCACAGTTTTTGATTTTTAGCCACATTCCTTTATCAATTTGTGCTTTAGGGAGGAAGCTGTGGACCAACTGATCTCTCAGATTAGGTCCTCGTCTATATGTGATACTTGAAAAAGATGGTATTACCCCATGTAGGTCTGGATCACTCGTCAAAATTCGCCAATGTTTCCTGAGGATACTTGTGATTTGCTGCTGACACCCATCATAGGTGCCAATACATCTGATGGTCTTAGTCTTATTTTGAGTACTAATCTGATTCTTGTGCAGCAAAAGGTCTTCTCTCCTTTCATTCTTAGCTCGATTAAAATCTCTTTTGAGACTTTTACGTGGGTATCCCCTAGTTATAAAATGCTTATATAACTCGTCCGCCTCTTTTTTGAAAGCCTCATCGGTGGCACAGTTTCTTCTGGCCCTCAAGTACTGACCAACTGGTATACCATTTTTTAACGAGGTCGGATGCCAGCTAGACCACTCCAAGAAACTGTTCGTTGAGGTCGGTTTTCGATAAATATTTGTCAGGATGCGTCCGTCCATGTCCTTACATATTTTCAAATCCAGAAAACAAATCTCATTGGGATGAATCTCATGGGTGAAATGCATCCCAATGTTGTTTTTATTTAGTTCACTGACAAACTCAAGGAAAAGGCTATATTCTCCCTCCCAAAACAACAGCACATCGTCGATAAATCTGCCCAAAAATAAAATGTGACTAGTAAATTGTGACAACATATCCGAAAAAAACTATTTGTTCTTCCCACCACCCAAGAAAAAGGTTTGCAAAAGTCGGTGCACAGGGCGTGCCCATAGCGGTGCCTTTTATCTGATGATAGAAGGCACCGTTGCATAAAAAATAATTGTGTGTAAGAATAAATCTAAGTAATTCCAAAACAAATCCATTATGTTTGTGAAAAGACGTGCTCTTAGTGTCAAGAAAAAATTCTGTCGCTTTTATGCCCAATTCATGATCGATGTTGCTATATAAAGCTTCCACATCCAGACTCGCTAGATATGTGGATGTCGACAGTATGATACCATTAATTTTACTCAAAACGTCACTAGTATCCTTAATATATGACGGTAACGATGTTACGAAGGGTCTTAATATATTATCCACATATTCACTAGCAGACTGAGTCGAGGAATAATTTCCAGAAACAATTGGTCGACCAGGTATTGGGCTTTTATTTTTATGCACCTTCGGAAGTGCATAAAATGTCGCAATTTTATTGTTCTTGTTATACAAAAATTCATATTTATCCTTAGATATCAAATACTGATCCTTTGCATTTTTCAGGATACCGTGCAATTCCTCAAGATAAACATTTGTAGGGTTTTCTGACAGGATTTCATAGGTTTGCCTATCCTTCAGTAATCTCTCTACCATCTGATCATAGTCGGTCCTATTCTGGACCATTATGTTGCCCCCCTTGTCACTTGGTTTTATCACAATTTCTTTGTTGGTTTTCAATTCTTCCAAGGCCACTATTTCCTCTGGTGTCATATTCACTGGAATACTATCCGTCCTAATTTTCAAGTTGTTTATTTCCTGTGTGACCATCTCAACAAACGTTTCTATGTTTTTATATTGAGAGAAGGCCGGGGTCCATTTGGATCTTGGTTTCAGATCTGTTAATGGTAGTTCAATATCGCATGGTATTCCTTCACTCTCCCGATGAAGGCTTTCTAAAATCCTCAGAGTTTGTTGTTCCCTCTGGATCAGTTTATTAACATCAAAGGTTGTATTGTTAAACTGTTTGAGCAGTGCTAACTTGAGTGCAAATAAATTAATATCCTTCACCCATGTGAATTTATCAAATCGTGGTACTGGAGTGAAAGTGAGTCCTTTCTGTAATCATTTATTTTGTGCTTCTGTAAATGGAATTATCGACAGATTAATCACCCGGGCCCTGTTGTGTTCTACACTCATTGTGTCTATACCGTGTAGAATAATGTTTGAAGGAGCCCCTCCAAAATTTACACCTATGTCCTCAGAGCCCTCTGGCGGTGAGTCTTGCACATGTGCTGTTATTTCACGTTGAATGCCCATTTTTCTCGATCCCTCAATTGGACACCACTCTGTCCTAAAAAAAGGGGGGTAATGGGGGGAGTAGCAAATAAGCCTGTGTTTGATTGTGTACTTGTCATCTGACCTGTGCTCTGTGCTGCACTTGTTGGAGTAGGTAATATATTTGTAACAGTTTTTGTACCAATCTGTGTTTGACTCACAGTATTTTGTAATGCCTGTGGACCAACACCAGACATGAAGGATAATACTGAGCCACTCAATCCTGAGGGCTCCATATTTTGCAAAGGACGGACGCATTCTGGAAGACCACCCCCTCTCTTGGGGTTGCGAGATCTATTATATCTCACCTTTCTTTCTGTGCCTCCTTTATTTAAACCATCAACACTAGCTGTTTCTGTGCCGGAGGTTTCCGACTCAGAATGGTCAGTATATCTTGTGTTTCTTCCTACAAAGTTGTTCCTATGCTTCCAAGAATATACTCGATCTGTATCAAAGTCTGCTTTATCACGGATATATTTCCGATGTTTCCTTTTCTAAAACCTGTCTGAATGTCCGTATTATTCAATGGGATCGTTTGGTTGGAAAATACTTGGCTAGCTTCCAATGAAAAGTAATCTTTACTGATTCCCTGTGCTAGAAATCCTGCCATTACAAATAAACAGGAATATTTCCTTGAAGGGCAAGTAATGGGGTCTACCCCCAATTTCTAAATAAACAACAAAATGAGCCCTAGGTTAGAGCCCTCGGGATGAAAAATCACTTATTATACAAAAGGTCCTCCAGACCAAAAAATCCCTTTAGGGGTCCCAACAAAAAGTTTTGTACTTGTACTCGCGCATCTTACGATCATGCTCCAGTGACGGAATTAAGGACGGTACGTTGTCCTTGTAACGGGGATCCAGCAGCGTGGCCACCCAGTAATCAGCACAAGTTAGAATGTGGGCAACACGGCGGTCGTTGCAGAGACACTGCAGCATTTAATTGCTCATGTGTGCCAGGCTTCCCAGAGGCAACGAAAAGGTGTCCTCTGTGGGAGGTGTATCGTCTGTGTCCTCTGTACCCCCCATCCACGCACCAGTGATGGTCATGGGCTGGTCTGGGTGCCACCCTGCTGTGAACATGGTTCCTCCTCCTCCATCTCCTCCTCCTCATCCTCCAGAACTGTGCCCTGGCTGGACAATTGTGTACCTTGGGTTTGTGGGTGGAGGAACCCACCCTCGGAGCCACTTGGGAATGACTGACCGGAAACCCTACGAAATGATCCCTCTTCCTCCTCCTCCTCCTGTGCCACATCCTTTTCCATCATCGCCAGGAGCGTTTTTTCAAGGAGGCATAGAAGTGGGATAGTAACGCTAAGAACGGCGTTATCGGCACTGGCCATGTTGGTGGAGTACTCGAAACAGCGCAACAAGGAACACAGGTCTCGCATGGAGGCCCAGTCATTGGTGGTGAAGTGGTGCTGTTCCGCCGAGCGACTCACCCGTGAGTGCTGCAGCTGCATCTCCACTATCGCCTGCTGCTGCTCGCACAGTCTGGCCAGCAGGTGCAAGGTGGAGTTCCACCTTGTGGGCACGTCACATATGAGGCGGTGAGCGGGAAGGCCAAAGTTACGCTGCAGCGCTGACAGGCGATCAGCAGCAGGGTGAGATTGCCGAAAGCGCGCACAGATGGCCCGCACTTTATGCAGCAGCTCTGACATGTCGGGGTAATTTTTAAGTCATTTCTGCACCACCAAATTCAGCACATGTGCCAGGCAAGGGATGTGCGTCAAACTGGCTAGTCCCAGAGCTTCTACGAGATTTCGGCCATTATTGCACACCTCCAGGCCGGGCTTGAGGCTGACTGGCACAAACCACTCATTAGTCTGTTGTTCAAGGCCCATCCACAGCTCCTGCGCGGTGTGGGGTTTGTCCCCCAAACAGATAAGTTTTAAAACTGCCTGCTGTCGTTTACCCCTGGCTGTGCTGAAGTTGGTGGTGAAGGTGTTACATTGAGGAGGTGGTAGAGGATGAGGAGCTGGTAGAGGATGAGGAAATAGAGTAGGAGGAGGAAGCAACAGGAGGCAAACTGAAGCGCCCTGCAATCCTCTGTGGTGGAAGGACATGTGCCAAACTGCTATCCGCCTCAGGCCCAGCCGCGACTGCATTTACCCAGTGTGCTGTTACGGAGATATAACGGCCCTGACCGTGCTTACTGGTCAGGTGTATAAAACTAAGACGGGATGTCCAGCTTTCCAAAAAAGACGTTGTTCTTTATTCCAAAATGACACAGGATAAAAAACAATCCAACACGGCAAGCAGGTCTACATGTTTCGGATGCTCAAATACTGATCCTTATTCATGACACAATGGTTGCTGAATGGCTACATACTTAAATAGCTGAACTTCCTAGCACTCGCAGATGGTTTGGATTAGCAGGAGTGGACACACAAATTGGGTTCCGCCTACTATCCAAATGCTATGTAAGTATAAGAGCAAAGATACATATAGAAATAAAAAGTTGGATATTTCAAAAAACACATAAACTGTTTTAAAAGTATATCTGAGCAAAGATCAGTAATGCAGGATTACATCAACAAAAAATCCAGTAGGACTCCCTGTTAAGAAGCTTGCGCTTGTAGTCACCACCCCTGGCAGGAGGATTAACCCTTTCTAGGGCCTGAACTTGAAAACCTGCGGTATCTCCCTGATGTAGGCTGGCCGCTGAAACATTTCTTTCTCTGGTATGTGGGATGTCTGAAAGGTGTTTACAGATTCTGACTTTTAAACTATTGGTTGTGCATCTAATATATTGCAGCACATTATCTGAAGTACGGCCACGCCAGAGAACTCCTTGGAGCTGACTTTGGTGTGCTCGGTGATGCGGTGGGCAGTAAGAGGCATACTGTCTAGAGGATGGCCGCTCCGCTTTTGCACCCTGCTCCCTCTTCTGCTGTGCTGGTGGCTCTGTGCGACCACCGCCTCTTCCTCCGAACTACATAGGTCACTCGCATGACCTTGATTCCATGTGGGGTCGAGGACCTCATCGTCCTCCACATCATCAAAGCCCCAGCAGTTGGCATCTGTGTTTCGTCATCATCCGAGACGTGCTGCGATGGTCCTCCCATGTACTCATCTTAAAAAAATAAGTGGTTGGGCATCGGTGCACTCAATCTCTTCCACTTCTGGGGCAGGGCTAGGTGGATGGCCCTGGGAAACCCTGCTAACAGAGTCATCAAAAAGCAGAAGAGACTGCTAGATGATTGGGGCTCAGACTGCTTGGCTGATTTGCAAGGGGGTTAGGTGAAAGACTGATGGACATCGGCTGCAGGTGCCAACTCTGGTCTTTCAGCAGGAGACTGGGTGGGAGACAATGTGAGGGAACTGGATCCAATGTCAGCAACCCAATCTACTATCGCCTGTGATTGTTCAGGCCTCACCATTCGTAGAGCAGCATTAGGCCCGACCAAATACCGCTGCAGGTTTTATCGCCTACTCGCACCTGAGGAAAGGGTTTCACTTGTGCGTGTAGCTGGCACAGATCGACCAAGTCCTCTCCCTGCAACAGGAGCTCCACCAGCATCACCACAACCTGGGCTACGTCCCTTATTTGACGTTCTCCTCATATTTTTCAAATTTAGGATCTTACCCTAAATGGGTGTTAAATTAATAGTACAATAGAACGACAGTATGTAAAAAGTGTATCTCACACAGTCTGAACCAGTGTAGGCCTGAATTCAATATTTCTTTTCCCAAATTGCCTGTATTTAAAATGGCTGTATTTCAAATCCCTGATTCAAACCCCTGTATGTAGAGGGGGTATCTCACACTGTCTGAACCAGTGTAGTCCTGAAGTAAATATATCTTTGCACAAAATGGATGTATTTCAAATGGCTGTATTTTAAATCCCTGATTCAAACCCCTGTATGTAGAGGGAGTATCTCACAGGGCCTGAACCAGTGTAGGCCTGAAGTAAATATATCTTTGCACAAAATGGCTGTATTTCAAATCCCTGATTCAAACCACTGTAGAGGGGGTTTCTTACACGGTCTGAACCAGTGTAGGCCTGAATTCAATATTTCTTTGCCTAAAATGGCTGTATTTCCAATCCCTGAATCAAACCCCTATATGTAGAGGGAGTATCTCACACGGACTGAACCAGTGTAGGCCTGAAATAAATATTTCTTTGCACAAAATAGCTGTATTTCAAATGGCTGTATTTCAAATCCCTGATTCAAACCCCTGTATGTAGAGGGAGTATCTCACAGGGCCTGAACCAGTGTAGGCCTGAAGTAAATATATCTTTGCACAAAATGGCTGTATTTCAAATCCCTGATTCAAACCCCTGTAGGTAGAGGGAGTATCTCACAGGGCCTGAACCAATGTTGGCCTGAAGTAAATATATCTTTGCACACAATGGCTGTATTTCAAATGGCTGTATTTCAAATCCCTGATTCAAACCCCTGTATGTAGAGGGGGTATCTCACATGGTCTGAACCAGTGTAGTCCTGAATTAAATATATCTTTGAACAAAATGGCTGTATTTCAAATGGCTGTATTTCAAATCCCTGATTCAAACCCCTGTATGTAGAGGGAGTATCTCACAGGGCCTGAACCAGTGTATACATAAAGAAATTATTTCTTTGCCCAAAATGGTTGTATTTAAAATAACTGTATTTCAAATCCCTGATTCAAACCCCTGTATGTAAAGGGGGTATCTCACACGGTCTGAAACAGTGTAGTCCTGAAGTAAATATATCTTTGCACAAAATGGATGTATTTCAGATGGCTGTATTTCAAATCCCTGATTCAAACCACTGTATGTAGAGGGGGTTTCTTACACGGTCTGAACCAGTGTAGGCCTGAATTCAATATTTCTTTGCCCAAAATGGCTGTATTTAAAATGGCTGTATTTCAAATCCGTGAATCAAACCCCTGTATGTAGAGGGAGTATCTCACATGCCCTGAACCAGTGTAGGCCTGAATTAAATATTTATTTGCCCTTAATGGCTGTATTTAAAATGGCTGTATTTAAAATCCCTGATTCAAACCCCTGTATGTAGAGGGTGTATCTCACAGGGACTGAACCAGTGTAGGCCTAAATTCAATATTGGTGCACCAAATGGCAGTATTTAAAATCTCTGAATGTAACCCAAATGTATTAAGTGTGTATCTCACAATGACATCTGCATCAAAGGCTGCCAACTATATAATTTTTTGTGCCCAAACAAGTGTTTGTTTAACAACTGAATTTGACAGCAGTATATAAGCCTGTAATTTAACACGTGCTGATGCTGCAAGGCCTGAAAATAGTGTTTTTTTTTGTCAAAAAAGTGTGTTTTTCAAACCCCAGAAAATGATGGGTGTATTTCTAGCTTAAATTGCACACTGACTAATCAAGATGTTGTAGATTGCCAAAAAAGTCTTTTTTTGGTAACAGAATATGAAAGCTGTATATATTAAACTTGAATGTAACACTTGCAGATCTGGAAAATACTGTTTTCTGAAAAAAATAGTGTGTTTTTAAAACCCCAGAAATTGATGGGTGTATTTCTACCTTAAATTGCACACTGACTAATCCAGATGTTGTAGTTTGCCTAAAAAAAAATGGCGATTTGCAATGTCCCAAAAGCTCAGATGCAGTGCTGATGCACTGAGCATGCATAAAATGGCCGCCGCTGCCACCCACCTAACTAACAGAATTATAAAAGTTAGTTTTTTTTGGTCAATGGCCTCAGGGCAGGGTAAAACGATTGTGTCCTGCACCCACACAACTATTTCTAGGTAGATTACTGAGTTAGATTCTGTCCCTTTTTCTCCTTGAAATCACAAGTCCAGCAGCATCCTCTCCCTACACTTGTAACAGCAGAGTGACGTGCAGCGCTACGTGACTCAAGCTTATATAGAGCCTGAGTCACATGCTTCTCTGGCCAATTACAGCCATGCCATTAGTAGGCATGGCTGTGATGGCCTCTTGGGGCAAGTAGAATGAAGCTTGTTGATTGGCTGCTGTGCAGCCTTTCAAAAAGCGCCAAGAAAGCGCCGAACACCGAGCCCGAACCCGAACTTTTACGGAAATGTTCGGGTCCGGGGTCCAAAAATCCTAAATTATTAATGACTTGATATGGGGCAGGAAAAGAGTCAGATTAAAACAGATTTTTCTTAAATTTCCTTGTCTGCTCCAAATATTATTTTATTAGCTTTCAGATGCAGTACCTGGTCAAGTGGACTGCATGGACTACATCCTCTTTTATGTCTTGCATCGTCCATAATGCATATGAAGAATGTCAGAGTATTTTTTTTATTACTGGAATCTGGATATCTAGAATTTCCTTTATATATAGGGTGGACCACAGAAAAGTAGTCCATAGTACGACAAGATGAACAAGCAAGTGTATAGCTTTTTATTATTACCCACAAGTCCCAAAAGATGTTGAAAGTGGTTCCCGTTCAGTTCTATGCATCTTTGGACATGTCGGATTATGTTGGCTGATACTGCTTGCAGCTCTTCAACAGTGATGCTGCGGTAAGTGTTTGTGATGTTTTCCTTGAGGTTATCCAGGGTACGTGGATTGTTAGTGTACACTTTGGGCCAGATTTATCATTACTCTAACAGCTCACTCCACTTTCACATATGGCTAAAGTCAGTTTTAGCAAAGTCAGATTCAAGATCGGCCCTTTAAGACTGTAATAAATGTGGTTTGAAGGTAGCAGTTTATCGGTCAGTAAGCAGCTTTACAAAAGTCGCACGTCTTTACGAAAAAGTAGCATGTTCTATTGAAAAGTCTCATAAGATAAGCATACTGTCATGCCCTGCTCAGGTTATATGCGGAGGTCTGCCAGGTTAGCAGCACGTGTGTAGCCTTTTGTTTTGTTTTGAGTTGAGCTGTATCCGCCTCCCTTCAGGTGCACTGGGTGGGGTCGTTGGTTTGAGTTTAAATTACGCCCACTCCCAGTGTCCTGTGCGGGTTATAGCTTCTGTCTGGCTCAGAGGAAGGAAGGAAGGAAGGATTTGCTGTTCCTGCTCCTGCTCAGCAACAAGATAAGTTGGTTTTGCTTTCTTGTGGTTGTCTGTCTAGGCTGTTTGAGAGACACCTGCCCCCTCCAGGTCCTGAGGGAGCAGGCTGTCTCTTTCCCCCTTTCACCATCTTAGGGATTTTAGGGAATATTCAGCCCAGGCACGGGGACACGTTTATTCCTACCTTTAGGGTCTGAACGTGGGCATAGAAGTCTAGGGAGAGCTGGTAGGAATTTGTCAGGAGGTGACCTTTATTCACAGCTTCTTGCCTAGACACTTGTATGGTGGTATTCTGTGTATCTTGTATCCTGTCCGTCGTGACATTATAACCCGCCAATACTTTGACTGCCATTTCTCAGCTGTTTTGAGATGGAGTCAATTGATGCGCTAGTTGATTGCATGCAGGGATTATCCCTAGAGGATCTGCGTAATTCAGTCACACGGTGTCAGAATGCTCTGGCATCAGGTGCAATAGGAGGAAGTCAAATTTATGGGGAGCCTAAAGTCGCTCTCCCTGATAGATTTGCAGGGGGTGTGGATGACTTTATCCGCATTAAAGAGTCATGCAAACTGTATTTTCGGCTGCGTCCATCTTCGTCTGGTGATGAGAGTCAGAGGGTAGGGATAATCATATCCCTGCTTAAAGGGGACGCACAATCCTGGGCGTTTTCTCTGCCGTCCGGTTCTCTGGCCCTCCGGTCGGTGGAAGAATTTTTTAAAGCCTTGGGATCAATCTATGATGATCCAGATCGGGTCTCGATGGCGGAATCTAAATTGCGTAATTTATTGCAAGGTGAACATACTGCAGAGGCTTACTGCATTGAGTTTAGGAGATGGGCTACTGAATCAGAGTGGAATGACCCAGCGTTACGTAGTCAGTTTTGTCAGGGGTTATCTGAGAGATTGAAAGATGCCCTTGCTTTTCATGAGTACCCGGATACATTAGAGCAGTGTTTCCCAACCAGTGTGCCTCCAGCTGTTGCAAAACTACAACTCCCAGCATGCCCGGACAGCCAGGCTGTGCGGGCATGCTGGGAGTTGTAGTTTTGCAACAGCTGGAGGCACACTGGTTGGGAAACACTACATTAGAGAATGCTATGTCTTTGGCAGTACGGTTAGATAGACGTACAGTACAGACCAAAAGTTTGGACACACCTTCTCATTCAAAGAGTTTTCTTTATTTTCATGACTATGAAAATTGTAGATTCACACTGAAGGCATCAAAACTATTAATTAACACATGTGGAATTATATACATAACAAACAAGTGTGAAACAACTGAAAATATGTCATATTCTAGGTTCTTCAAAGTAGCCACCTTTTGCTTTGATTACTGCTTTGCACACTCTTGGCATTCTCTTGATGAGCTTCAAGAGGTAGTCCCCTGAAATGGTCTTCCAACAGTCTTGAAGGAGTTCCCAGAGATGCTTAGCACTTGTTGGCCCTTTTGCCTTCACTCTGTGGTCCAGCTCACCCCAAACCATCTCGATTGGGTTCAGGTCCGGTGACTGTGGAGGCCAGGTCATCTGGCGCAGCACCCCATCACTCTCCTTCATGGTCAAATAGCCCTTACTTTCAAAGTTTTCCCAATTTTTCGGCTGACTGACTGACCTTCATTTCTTAAAGTAATGATGGCCACTTGTTTTTCTTTACTTAGCTGTTTTTTTCTTTCAGTTGTTTCACACTTGTTTGTTATGTATATAATTCCACATGTGTTAATTCATAGTTTTGATGCCTTCATAGTCATGAAAATAAAGAAAACTCTTTGAATGAGAAGGTGTGTCCAAACTTTTGGTCTGTACTGTATTAGAGAGAGGTGTAAGGTTCCCTCCGCGCAAGGGATCCCTTCTGTGAGTGGTTTTGTCTCACCTGCTCCCCAGGGTGATACGACATGTAACTCTGGGGTAGGGGAGGAACCCATGCAGCTGGGTCAGGTGTCTATCTGTTCTGGTAGTAGGAACTTTAGGAGGTTGCATAAACTATGTTATTACTGTGGAAAAAGTGGTCATTTTATTTTTGCTTGTCCTTTTGTTAAACCGCATGTTGATGAGAAAGAATCACAAAGAGGTTTACTTAAAGAAAGAAAAAAACCATCCCTGACTCTTGGTAGTGTGAATGGGGTGGTGGAGCAAGCAGGTATGCAAGCTCCCTGTAATACTCGTTTCTCCTTCCAGCTATGGTGGCGCTAGACTCAAGAATTTTTTGTTGTTGAAGTATTCATTAACTGTGGTGCTGGGGTAAATCTTATTGATTTTCTTTTTCTTCAAAATCTTGGTATAAGTACTTGCACTTTAGAAAGAGAGATTCCGGTTTTTGCAATAGATTCTTCACCTCTTTCTCAAAGGAGTCTCACTCATATTGCTCATGGTATTCAGTTAAGGGTGGGTGATTCACATGTTGAGATCATGTCTTGTTTTGTCATGAAGGACTTGCCCGCTCCTATTGTCTTAGGTTTACCGTGGTTGACAAAACATAACCCAATTATAGATTGGCAAGCAAGACAGATCATTGGTTGGAGTGAATTTTGTTCGGACAATTGTCTTGGCACATCTATCTCTGGTGTGTCTACTAGAGATCTCCTGAACTATTCGCCGGCGAACAGTTCCCGGCGAAAATAGCTTGTTCGCCGCGGCGGGCGAACATATGCGATGTTCGGTCCGCCCCCTATACATCATCATTGAGCAAACTTTGACCCTGTACCTCACAGTCAGCAGACACATTCCAGCCAATCAGCATACCCTCCCTCCCAGACCCTCCCACCTCCTATCAAAAAGCAAGGACAGCATCCATCTTAGATTCATTCTGAAGCTGCAGTGTCACAAATTTGACTAAGTTGTAATCGCAATGAGATTAATACAGGTTATATTAATCGCATTGTGAATTCAACTTAGAGCTGGGTTCCTAATGGTTGTATTGCTAGGATATAACGAAGATTGAGAATATAGTGCTATATTCGTTATATTCGTCAATTCTAGCAATACAACCATTAGGAACTCAGATCTAAGTTGTAATCGCAATGCGATTAATACAGGTTATATTAATCGCATTGTGAATTCAATTTAGAGCTGGGTTCCTAATGGTTGTATTGCTAGGATATAATGAAGATTAAGAATATAGTGATATATTCGTTATATTCGTCAATTCTAGCAATACAACCATTAGGAACTCAGATCTAAGTTGTAATCGCAATGTGATTAATACAGGTTATATTAATCGCATTGTGAATTCAACCTAGAGCTGGGTTCCTAATGGTTGTATTGCTAGGATATAACAGAAATTGAGAATATAGTTCTATATTCGTTATATTCGTGAATTTGAGCAATACAACCATTAGGAACTCAGATCTAAGTTGTAATCGCAATGCGATTAATGCAGGTTATATTAATCGCATTGCGAATTCAACTTACCACACTCTGTGTCAACTACGTAATTTTCCATGGGAGTTTTGCCATGGATACCCCTCTGGCATGCCACAGTCCAGGTGTTAGTCCCCTTATAAACAACTTTTCCATCACTATTGTGGCCATAAAGAGTCCCTGTGGGTTTTAAAATTCGCCTGTCTATTGAAGTCTATGGCGGTTCGCCCGGTTCGCCCGTTCACGAACATTTGCGGAAATTCGCGTTCGCCGTTCGCGAATGGAAAATTTTATGTTCGCGACATCTCTAGTGTCTACTATGGCTTTACCTCAGTATCTCTCAGATTTTGCGGATGTCTTTTCGGAGGGTGGGGCTCAGGAATTGCTCTCTCATCGTGACTATGATTGTCCAGTTAATCTCATCCCAGGGGCTAAGTTGCCAAAGTCTCGGCTTTACAATCTTTCTCAACCTGAAAGAGAGGTCATGCGGAAGTATATTGCCGAGAGTTTGGCAAAAGGTCATATTAGGCCATCTAAGTCTCCGGTTGCAGTTGGTTTATTCTTTGTAAAGAAAAAGGATGGATCGCTGAGACCTTGTTTGGATTTCCGGGAATTGAACCGTATTACGATCCGTGATCATACGGATCACGGACCGTAATAGATCTCCGATCTTTTTGATCAAATTGTTGGAGCCAAGGTGTTCTCCAAGTTGGATTTAAGAGGGGCCTACAATCTAATCAGAATCAAGGAAGGGGATGAGGGGAAAACGGCCTTTAACACGCACGAGGGTCATTTCGAGAATCTGGTTATGCCTTTTGGGTTAACTAACGCGCCAGCGGTATTTCAGCGATTCGTCAATTACATTTTCCATCATTTTGTGGGGAGATTCGTGGTAGTTTACTTGGATGACATTCTAATTTACTCTCCTGATCTGAAGACCCATCAGGATCACGTGAGACAGGTTGTCGATCCTTCTGGAGAATAAATTATATGCCAAATTGGAGAAATGTGTGTTTTCTGTGCAGGAGCTTCCGTTTCTGGGATATCTGCTTTCTGACTCTTTCTGAATCAGAAAGCTTTGATGCGGTTTTTGGGGTTTACTAATTATTATAGAACATTTATCTTGAACTATTCTACCATTGTAAAACTTCTGACCAATATGACTAAGAAGGGCGTTGACATCTCTATCTGGTCGGATGAGGCATTGCAGGCCTTTTCGACTATTAAGGAATGTTTCGCGTCTGCTCCCATTCTGGTGCAGCCTGATGTGTCTCAGCCATTCGTGGTGGAGGTTGATGCATCAGAAGTGGGGGTTGGAGCAGTGCTGTCGCAGGGTTCATCTCCTGGCAAATGGGTTCTGTGTGCTTTTTTTTCCAAGAAGCTCTCGGTCACCGAGAGGAATTATGATGTAGGAAATAGGGAATTGCTGGCCATCAAATTGGCCTTTGAGGAATGGTGTCACTGGTTGGAGGGGGCGTCTCATCCCGTTATGGTATATACTGATTATAAGAATTTGGCTTACCTGCAATCTGCCAAGCGTCTGAATCCTAGTCAGGCTAGATGGTCACTGTTCTTTACCAGTTTCAATTTTGTTGTAACTTTTCGCCCGGGGGTTAAAAACATCAAGGCAGATGCGTTGTCTCGCAGTTTTCCTGGGGGATGTGATTCAGAGGATCCTGCTCCGATTTTGGCTGATGGAGTGGTGGTCTCCGCTCTGTACCCCGAATTGGAGATGGAGGTGTTGGGAGCCCAGGAGGGGGCTCCTGGTTCTTGTCCCCCAGGGAGGTTGTTTGTTCCTGATGGACTGCGATACAAGGTATTCAAGGAACTTCACGATACTGTCCTTGCTTGACATCCTGGTGGTAAGTCCACCTTTGATCTTATGTCTCAGAGGTTCTGGTGGCCCGGGCTACGTAAGAGTGTTGAGGATTACGTAGCAGCTTGTGAAACCTGTGCACGGTCAAAGGTTGCTCACACTCGACCTTCTGGTTCACTTCTTCCTTTGTCTATTCCGTCTCGTCCTTGGACGCACTTGTCTATGGACTTTATTACGGATCTGCCGAGTTCCTGAGAAGAAAACAATAATTTTGGTGGTTGTTGACAGTTTTAGTAAAATGGCTCACTTTGTATCGTTAGCTAGTCTGTCCAATGCCAACACTCTTGCTCAGATTTTTGTTGATAATATCGTGAAATTACATGGCATTCCCTCAGATGTGGTTTCTCATAGGGGCACGCAGTTTGTCTCCAGGTTTTGGAGGGCGTTCTGCTCTCGGCTTGGCATTCAACTTTCGTTCTCTTCGGCTTTTCATCCGCAGTCGAATGGGCAGACAGAGCGTACTAATCAAAACCTGGAGACCTACTTGAGGTGCTTTGTGGCTGAGAATCAGAAGGACTGGTCCTCATTCTTATCCCTAGCAGAGTTTGCTTTGAATAACCGTAGGCAGGAGTCCACGGGTAAGTCGCCATTTTTTGCCGCATACGGTTTTCATCCTCAGTTTGGTACCTTTTCGGTGACTAGTTCCTCTGGGATGCCAGAGGAGGAGAGATTTTCTTCTGCCTTGTCATCTATCTGGCGGAGGATCCAAGTGAATTTGGAGAAGATGGGTGAGAGGTATAAGCGAATGGCTGACAAGAGACGTATGACTGGTCCGGACCTGTGTGTGGGTGATCTGGTGTGGTTATCTACTAAAAATATAAAATTGAGTATACCATCTTGGAAACTGGGTCCAAGATTTATTGGACCTTACAAAATATCTGCAGTGGTCAATCAAGTAGCGTTTCGTCTGGATTTTCCGCAGACTTGGAGGATCCACGATGTGTTCCACAGGTCTTTACTGAAGAAATATGTGAAACCGGTGGAACCATCAACATTGCCTCCTCCCCCTGTTCTGGTTGATGGAAATTTAGAGTTCGAGATCTCTAGGGTTCTTGACTCAAGAGTTCTTCGGGGTTCCCTTCAGTACCTGGTACACTGGAGGGGATACGGCCCTGAGGAGAGGATGTGGATTCCGTCTGTGGATGTTAGTGCCAGCCGACTGGTGAGGGCTTTTGACAGATCCCACCCGGATAAAGTTGGGCCGGGGTGTCCGGAGGTCACCCGTAGAAGGGGGGAATACTGTCATGCCCTGCTCAGGTTATGTGCGGAGGTCTGCCAGGTTAGCAGCACGTGTGTACCCTTTTGTTTTGTTTTGAGTTGAGCTGTATCCGCCTCCCTTCAGGTGCACTGGGTGGGGTCGTTGGTTTGAGTTTAAATTACGCCCACTCCCAGTGTCCTGTGCGGGTTATAGCTTCTGTCTGGCTCAGAGGAAGGAAGGAAGGAAAGAAGGAAGGATTTGCTGTTCCTGCTCCTGCTCAGTAACAAGATAAGTTGGTTTTGCTTTCTTGTGGTTGTCTGTCTAGGCTGTTTGAGAGACGCCTGCCCCCTCTAGGTCCTGAGGGAGCAGGCTGCCTCTTTCCCCCTTTCACCATCTTAGGGATTATAGGGAATATTCAGCCCAGGCACGGGGACACGTTTATTTCCACCTTCAGGGTCTGAACGTTGGCATAGAAGTCTAGGGAGAGCTGGTAGGGATTTGTCAGGAGGGGACCTTTATCCCCAGCTTCTTGCCTAGACACTTGTATGGTGGAATTCTGTGTATCTTGTATCCTGTCTGCCGTGACACATGGTTCTCACTGGAGTGAAATTGCACATTTTTTTGCGACTTTTTTGCGACTTTTTAAATAGTTGCAATAGTAAATCTGTCTAGAGCTTAATTTACATAAGAAAACACACCCACTTTCAGAAAACTGGCGAGCACAGTGCAGAGCAGAAAAAAAGTTGCAAATTTTTGCGCAGTTTTAGCAATTGTGCAAATTTTTTTGACTTTTTCACTCCATTATTCTGACTTGAGCTAATGATAAATCTGGCCCTTTCTGTTTAAAGTTTTTCCACAGACAAGCCTGGGGAATGTAGTGGCCATAGTCCCTTGCTCACAGTTCGCAAACAGTTCATGAACCTGTGCCAGAGAGTTCCGTGCGATTTGGCAAATTGCCACATCTTGTTGGAAAAAGCAGGAATTTTTTCTTCTGCAGCATCAATGTTGAAGAGCCGCAAGCAGTATCAGCCAACATATGGATGTAGTACAGTTAAAACTCATGATTTATGAGATGTGTTATCTAAACTAAATGCGTTAAGCAAACACCTTCAATTGCTTTTCAATGGCTTTTGTCTCAAGATAACGCGATGAGTTAAGAAATTTGAGTTAAGAGCTTGAGTGCTAACCCTGCTACATCTGTAATCCGACATGCCCAAAGATGCATAGATGAGAACAGGGACCACTTTTAGCATCTTTTGTGACTTGTGGGAAAAAAATATATATATGTCCACATGCTCATTTACTTGCTCTTGTTCTATTATCACTGGACTACTTTTTCGTGGGCCACACTGTAGAAAATGTTCTCAATATTATGTATTTAACCACCTCCGGACCGCTGTACGCACAGACGCGTCCTGGAGGTGGTTGATTCATTCCTCCTGGACGCGCCGGCGCGTCCTCTCGCGAGACGCGAGATTTCCTGCTCATAGGAACGGAAGGTAAGAGAGTTGATCTCCAGCCTGCCAGCGGCGATCGTTCGCTGGCAGGCTGGAGATGTGTTTTTTTTAACCCCTAACAGGTATATTAGACGCTGTTTTGATAACAGCGTCTAATATACCTGCTACCTGGTCCTCTGGTGGTCCCCTTTGTTTGGATCGACCACCAGAGGACACAGGTAGCTCAGTAAAGTAGCACCAAGCACCACTACACTACACTACACCCCACCCCCGTCACTTATTAACCCCTTATTAGCCCCTGATCACCCCATATAGACTCCCTGATCACCCCCCTGTCATTGATTACCCCCCTGTCATTGATCACCCCCCTGTAAAGCTCCATTCAGACGTCCGCATGATTTTTACGGATCCACTGATAGATGGATCGGATCCGCAAAACGCATCCGGACGTCTGAATGGAGCCTTACAGGGGCGTGATCAATGACTGTGGTGATCACCCCATATAGACTCCCTGATCACCCCCCTGTCATTGATTACCCCGCTGTCATTGATCACCCCCCTGTAAAGCTCCATTCAGATGTCCGCATGATTTTTACGGATGCACTGATAGATGGATCGGATCCGCAAAACGCATCCGGACGTCTGAATGAAGCCTTACAGGGGCATGATTAATGACTGTGGTTATCACCCCATATAGACTCCCTGATCACCCCCCTGTCATTGATTACCCCCCTGTAAAGCTCCATTCAGATGTCCGCATGATTTTTACGGATGCACTGATAGATGGATCGGATCCGCAAAACGCATCCGGACGTCTGAATGAAGCCTTACAGGGGCATGATCAATGACTGTGGTGATCACCCCATATAGACTCCCTGATCACCCCCCTGTCATTGATTACACCCCTGTCATTGATCACACCCCTGTAAAGCTCCATTCAGATGTCCGCATGATTTTTACGGATGCACTGATAGATGGATCGGATCCGCAAAACGCATCCGGACGTCTGAATGAAGCCTTACAGGGGCGTGATCAATGACTGTGGTGATCACCCCATATAGACTCCCTGATCACCCCCCTGTCACTGATTACACCCCTGTCATTGATCACACCCCTGTAAAGCTCCATTCAGATGTCCGCATGATTTTTACGGATCCACTGATAGATGGATCGGATCCGAAAAACGCATCCGGACGTCTGAATGAAGCCTTACAGGGGCGTGATCAATGACTGTGGTGATCACCCCATATAGACTCCCTGATCACCCCCCTGTCATTGATTACCCCCCTGTCATTGATTATTCCCCTGTAAAGCTCCATTCAGACGTCCGCATGATTTTTACGGATGCACTGATAGATGGATCGGATCCGCAAAACGCATCCGGACGTCTGAATGAAGCCTTACAGGGGCATGATCAATGACTGTGGTGATCACCCCATATAGACTCCCTGATCACCCCCCTGTCATTGATTACACCCCTGTCATTGATCACACCCCTGTAAAGCTCCATTCAGATGTCCGCATGATTTTTACGGATGCACTGATAGATGGATCGGATCCGCAAAACGCATCCGGACGTCTGAATGAAGCCTTACAGGGGCATGATCAATGACTGTGGTTATCACCCCATATAGACTCCCTGATCACCCCCCTGTCATTGATTACCCCCCTGTCATTGATTACCCCCCTGTAAAGCTCCATTCAGACGTCCGCATGATTTTTACGGATGCACTGATAGATGGATCGGATCCGCAAAACGCATCCGGACGTCTGAATGAAGCCTTACAGGGGCATGATCAATGACTGTGGTTATCACCCCATATAGACTCCCTGATCACCCCCCTGTCATTGATTACCCCCCTGTAAAGCTCCATTCAGATGTCCGCATGATTTTTACGGATGCACTGATAGATGGATCGGATCCGCAAAACGCATACGGACGTCTGAGTGAAGCCTTATACGGGCGTGATCAATGACTGTGGTTATCACCCCATATAGACTCCCTGATCACCCCCCTGTCATTGATCACCCCCCCTGTCATTGATCACCCCCCCTGTCATTGATCACCCCCCCTGTCATTGATCACCCCCCTGTCATTGATCACCCCTCTGTAAGGCTCCATTCAGACATTTTTTTGGCCCAAGTTAGCGGAATTATTATTTTTTTTTCTTACAAAGTCTCATATTCCACTAACTTGTGTCAAAAAATTAAATCTCACATGAACTCCCCATACCCCTCACGTTATCCAAATGCGTAAAATTTTTTAGACATTTATATTCCAGACTTCTTCTCACGCTTTAGGGCCCCTAGAATGCCAGGGCATTCCGTGAGGGGCATATTGAGTCCATGAAAGATTTAAATTTTTGTCCCAAGTTAGCGGAAAGGGAGACTTTGTGAGAAAAAAATTAAAAATATCAATTTCCGCTAACTTGTGCCAAAAAAAAAAAATTTCTATGAACTCGCCATGCCCCTCATTGAATACCTTGGGGTGTCTTCTTTCCAAAATGGGGTCACATGTGGGGTATTTATACTGCCCTGGCATTCTAGGGGCCCCAAAGCGTGAGAAGAAGTCTGGTATCCAAATGTCTAAAAATGCCCTCCTAAATGGAATTTGGGCACCTTTGCGCATCTAGGCTGCAAAAAAGTGTCACACATCTGGTATCGCCGTACTCAGGAGAAGTTGGGGAATGTGTTTTGGGGTGTCATTTTACATATACCCATGCTGGGTGAGAGAAATATCTTGGTCAAATGCCAACTTTGTATAAAAAAATGGGAAAAGTTGTCTTTTGCCAAGATATTTCTCTCACCCAGCAAGGGTATATGTAAAATGACACCCCAAAACACATTCCCCAACTTCTCCTGAATACGGCGATACCACATGTGTGACACTTTTTTGCAGCCTAGGTGGGCAAAGGGGCCCATATTCCAAAGAGCACCTTTAGGATTTCACAGGTCATTTACCTACTTACCACACATTAGGGCCCCTGGAAAATGCCAGGGCAGTATAACTACCCCACAAGTGACCCCATTTTGGAAAGAAGACACCCCAAGGTATTCCGTGAGGGGCATGGCGAGTTCCTAGAATTTTTTATTTTTTGTCACAAGTTAGTGGAAAATGCTGATTTTTTTTTTTTTTTTTTTTTTTTCATACAAAGTCTCATATTCCACTAACTTGTGACAAAAAATAAAAACTTCCATGAACTCACTATGCCCATCAGCGAATACCTTGGGGTCTCTTCTTTCCAAAATGGGGTCACTTGTGGGGTAGTTATACTGCCCTGGCATTCTAGGGGCCCAAATGTGTGGTAAGGAGTTTGAAATCAAATTCTGTAAAAAATGACCTGTGAAATCCGAAAGGTGCTCTTTGGAATATGGGCCCCTTTGCCCACCTAGGCTGCAAAAAAGTGTCACATATCTGGTATCTCCGTACTCAGGAGAAGTTGGGGAATGTGTTTTGGGGTGTCATTTTACATATACCCATGCTGGGTGAGAGAAATATCTTGGCAAAAGACAACTTTTCCCATTTTTTTATACAAAGTTGGCATTTGACCAAGATATTTATCTCACCCAGCATTGGTATATGTAAAAAGACACCCCAAAACACATTCCTCAACTTCTCCTGAATACAGAGATACCAGATGTGTGACACTTTTTTGCAGCCTAGGTGGGCAAAGGGGCCCATATTCCAAAGAGCACCTTTCGGATTTCACAGGTCATTTCACTGGTCATTTTTTACAGAATTTGATTTCAAACTCCTTACCACACATTTGGGCCCCTAGAATGCCAGGGCAGTATAACCACCCCACAAGTGACCCCATTTTGGAAAGAAGAGACCCCAAGGTATTTCGTGATGGGCATAGTGAGTTCATAGAAGTTTTTATTTTTTGTCACAAGTTAGTGGAATATGAGACTTTGTAAGAAAAAAAAAAAAAAAATCATCATTTTCCGCTAACTTGTGACAAAAAATAAAAAGTTCTATGAACTCACTATGCCCATCAGCGAATACCTTAGGGTGTGTACTTTCCGAAATGGGGTCATTTGTGGGGTGTTTGTACTGTCTGGGCATTGTAGAACCTCAGGAAACATGACAGGTGCTCAGAAAGTCAGAGCTGCTTCAAAAAGCGGAAATTCACATTTTTGTACCATAGTTTGTAAACGCTATAACTTTTACCCAAACCATTTTTTTTTTACCCAAACATTTTTTTTTATCAAAGACATTTAGAACAATAAATTTAGAGCAAAATTTATATATGGATGTCGTTTTTTTTGCAAAATTTTACAACTGAAAGTGAAAAATGTCATTTTTTTGCAAAAAAATCGTTAAATTTCGATTAATAACAAAAAAAGTAAAAATGTCAGCAGCAATGAAATACCACCAAATGAAAGCTCTATTAGTGAGAAGAAAAGGAGGTAAAATTCATTTGGGTGGTAAGTTGCATGACCGAGCAATAAACTGTGAAAGTAGTGTAGGTCAGAAGTGTAAAAAGTGGCCTGGTCTTTCAGGGTGTTTAAGCACTGGGGGCTGAGGTGGTTAAAGGCGAGATGAGACACAGTTCCAACTAGTGATGAGCGGCAGGTCCCATATTGGAATTTGCGATATTTCGCGAATATTCGCTAGAATATTCATTTTATATTCGCGAATATTCGTATTTGAGATTATTTTCACGATTGCGATTAATCTAAAATGTAAAAATCACGTAATGCGAAGTTGATCAAAAAAGAATATATAGCAGTAAATAAATATAGTGCTATATATTCGTTTTAAGAATATTCATCATATTCTAAAACAAGAATATATAGCAATATAACGAATATTTGTAAAATACACATATATTGCAGTCTATATGTCTATTTTACGAATATTCGCTATATTGCTATATATTCTTGTTTTAGAATATGACAAATATTCTAAAAAACAAAGTTGCAGCAATATAGCGAATATATTCGTTATTTAGAATATTCAATCTGTACTGTTATTTCACTTTGGCATACTCCTCCCCGACAAGTGTTCCCGTCACCATGGGAACACCTGTGGGTTAGAATATACCATCGGATCTGAGTTTTCACGATCTCAGGGAAAACTCAGATCCAATGGTATTTTCTAACCCACATGCATTCCCATGGTGACGGGGACGCTTGTCGGGAAGGAGTATGCCGAAGTGGAATAACAGTACACATTGAAAAAAAATAAAACAAATATTCTAAATAAAGAATATATTCGCTATATTGCTATATATTCGTTTTTTCTAATATTCGTGGATATTCCAATAAAAAATAATTTATAGCAATATTCAGCTGATCTCTAATAGTTTGATAAACGAAAATTTCAAAAGATGGGCTTAGACGATTACCTCGGTCATGTTAGCCCATTCCTGCTGCACACTTACAACATGATGCAGTCAGAGGTGTCTTGGTTTATTTTTGGTGTTGTCCTGGTCTGGTGTGGGCCCATTCCTGGGAACACATTCCTGCTGCACACTTCGAACCTGTTGCTGGCTGTCGTGCTGAATTAGGCCGAACTATGTGTAGGCCTTATACTGGACCCTTAACATCTACCTGCTGCTGATGCTGCAGTCTGTCCTGATTCTGATGACCTATGTGTGGGCCTTATACTCCACCATTACCAATACTTGCTGTTGTAGGTCCTGACACTGCTAAGTTATGTGTGGGCCTTATACTAGAGTGTTACCATGTACCTACTGCTGTCTGTCCTGATTCAGATGAGTTTAACCCTGGACTAAAGTGGCTTTACAACACAATTATAAAATTACACCATAATATAACATTTAAAGATACAAAAGCACGCATTATCAAAACTAAAACAGGTATTTATTGCCTACAAAAACTTAAAAATGGCCTCTAGGGCAACTTTCTTAGGCTACTTTCACACTAGCGTTCGGAGCGGATCCGTCTGCATTATAACTTAGAAAAATTTCTAAGTGTGAAAGTAGCCTGAACGGATCCGTCCAGACTTTACATTGAAAGTCAATGGGGGCGGATCCGCTTGAAGATTGAGCCATATAGTGTCATCTTCAAACGGATCCGTCCCATTGACTTACATTGTAAGTCTGGACGGATCTGCTTGCCTCCGCACGGCTAGGCGGACACCCGAACGCTGCAAACTGCGTTCAGGTGTCCGCTCGCTGAGCGGAGCGGAGGCTGAACGCTGCCAGACTGATGCATTCTCAGCGGATCCGCCTCCACTGAGAATGCATTAGGGCTGGACGGCTGCGTTCGGGGCCGCTTGTGAGCCCCTTCAAATGGAGCTCACGAGCCGACACCCGAACGCAGGTGTGAAAGTAGCCTTAGCTGAGAAAATAGGTCTTCCATTTTTTCAATGCCGATAAAGTGTTTTTTGTCCATTTCACGGATCTTCAAATTTACTTGATACTGCAGCTTTTTTAAATCAATCATATCAAGTCTGTGTTGGGCCTTCATTTCTTCAAAATACTTGATGTACTTTTTCAAAACTGAAAAAATAAAAAATAAAAAAGGCAGTTCAGGTTACTTCCAAGACAATTATCATATTGTGTGCAGTATGTGTTTAAACACTAAAGATTTACATCTAAATTCAGTAACTCTTTACGTTAATTATAAATTGGTTTGCTTAGTGATAGTTTGGATAGAGTATAATGTTATTTATTCTTAGTTAATAGTTTTTTTGCTATTTTGAACACAAGATTTTCCCTAGTTTTAATTTTTCTATTTCACTAGTTTTTGTTGTCCCCACATTGTTGCCACTTTTAACTATTTCACGGCCGGCCATTAAGAGTAGACCTCCGCAGGGCGTGACTTCACGCAGAGGGACAGTGTATTACGGACCAACAGACACCCTGCCCCCAGGCATAAACTTTTGTGATCCGGCGTGCAAATGCTGCTCAGCTAAACAGGCAGCCATGTTAAATAAGGGCTGCTTATTTGTCGGATTACGTACACATGTGCATTGCAGCGCCGGAGAAGCAGGGTGGTGGGGGGATCGTAATATGCTTGGGAATATGTTATGTATACTGAATCATAGGTATGTGTGCACATATTTACCCTCCTGGTGGGGGGGTGTAGACCACCTGGTCCTCCTCCTCTTCTGGAGCTGGGGGGTCTGAAACCTGGGTTTGGGAGGGTCCGGCTTCCTCCGCCTCAACCGCCACTGTTATAGCAACATCTTTTGACGGTTCAGGCCGCTCTGGATCCGCCTGCTCCTCCACCACCTCCTCCTCTTCCTCCATGGAATCCTCTGGCTCCTCCACCACCTCCTCCTTTTCCTCCATGGAGTCATCTGGCTCCTCCACAACCACCTGTTGAGGTTTTCGAGTTTTCACTTTTGGAACGGGTTGACCTGTAATTACACATTTTTATGAATTAAGTAAAAATAATCAGAAATCATAACAAAGTTAAAGATCCAGAAATTCCTATATGGAGGGATCTGCATGGGATTATGAATATCCCAACGGTGCATTTACCTAATTTTGAAGTGAAATAACATGCCAAAACCAGTGTTACGACTACGTTAAAAGGTAGGATAAGGTAGAGATGTATGATATTACCGTAACCGGATCAATTTGTACATGTCACACCAGGTATTAAGTAATCATTTTGAAAGGCCTTAAATAAGGATGTAGTAGAGTTTACACACATGCTTTATGAGACGTGTTATGTAAAATAAATGCAAAAAAAGCGTAAAGCTATTTTAAATGTTTTTTTTTGCAAGATAGCGCAATAAGTTAAGGCTAGAGTTGAGCGGGGGGCGGAGCTAGCAATTGAACTGACCGGTCGCATGCAGCAGTAGTTCCGTTGATTACATCGCCTATACAGCTTGATTTTCCAGCCTGTTGGATCCAAGATGGTAAAGATAGGAGGCTCTAAAGTGGGCGATTCCTCCAACCATCACAGATCATCAACCAACGAATGGGAGATGGACAAATTTATTAAAAAAGCAGCCTCTTCATACGCCGCAAGGAAATCCACGATGGCGCCGACCTCGCCGCACTCCGCTGGACACAAACAGACAGAGGCTTCTGGCGCATCTCATGGAGGTGAGGACGATGCTGACTCCCTACCCATCTCCCGCACATACCTTAAAGAAGCCCTCACTTCTTCTCTGGCAGCGGCGCTGGAACCCCTGAGCTCTGACCTCCTGGCAATAAAGCAAGACGTCCGACATATAGGACGCAGAGTAGAATCGCTGGAGGAGTCACAAGCAGCTGTGATCCAGCACCAAAATGCTGTAAATCACAACCTCCACACGATTCAAGACAACATTAACTCACTATATGATGCCATAGAGGATCAGGAAAACCGAGGGAGGCGTAATAACCTGCGTTTCAGGGGTATACCAGATTCGGTCGCCCCTGGGGACATTCCTAATACTATTGTCCAAATATGCCTCTCTCTCCTGGGTCCAGATTTTGTGCATGAAGTGCTCCTGGAAAGAGCTCATAGGGCCCTGAAGCCTAAACCAGTACCCACAGCCCCTCCCAGAGACATAATCTGCAAGTTCCTACACTTCCAAGTAAAAGAGGCTGTCATCACTAAGGCTAGGGAAGCAAAAACGGTCAAATGGGATGACCAGGAAATTCTCATATTCCAAGACCTAGCTCAATCAACCCTGAAGAAAAGATGGACCTTAAAGCCTCTAACAGAATGGCTTAGATCAAAGAATACCCCATATAGGTGGTCTTTATCCTTTGGTCTTTCTTTTATATATGAAGGACGCAGGATTAACATCTCCTCATACCAAAATCAGAACCAAGTCTACGCTCATCTGGGGATTAAGCCTCTGGACATACAGAATTGGGACCCTGTTCAGAATTTAACAGAGTTGCCGACCCTCCCACCTCTTGAACCCTGGGAAAAGCAGCAAACCCCTAAACCACAAAGGGGCAGAAGAGGAAACTCCAAGTCAACACCCAGAAGACTTACAATGGGAGAATAAGATGAACTTTTCCTGACGGATGTATGAGGTCCCATCCTTATGGGTCACATCATCACTAATCTCATTGCTGTCCCCTAACACCCTTTCTCCTGTCAAGATTCCTCTCTTCAGTTTCTTCCGATACCTCCTATCTGATCCTACATTGGATCCCAATCTCTACTAAGGGCGATACAATATTGTCACGGAACCATGAACCAGACGTACAACAAGAGATAAGAGAAAATAAGAAGGCTTTATTGAAAATAAAGCTGTAAAGCAAAAGTCCAAACGGATGGTGAAACCGAGCAGAGTCTTTGCGAAGCCAGAGGTCAGGAACCAGAAGGGTAGTCAGACGAAGCCAGGATCAGGAACCAGCAGGGTAGTCAGACGAAGCCAGGATCAGGAACCAGCAGGGTAGTCAGACGAAGCCAGGATCAGGAACCAGAAGCAGCAGCAGTCTTAGAAGCATGTGAACACAAGAGGACCAAGCAAGGAACTGAAGCCACAGACCTCCTATATATATGAGCTAGGCATCCAGCTCCTCCCAGTGGGAAGGAGGAGCCGCAGGGTGGAAGGCTACAAGAAACCCAGAAACCAAGATGGCCGCCAGCACATGTCAAACGAAGGAGAACAGCAAGAAGGTAAGACCATGACAAATATGTTATTAAGTAACCCCCCCTTCCTTTCTTCCTCTCCTCTTCTTACCTTCTGGCTTCTCAGAAATGTCTTGTATACTTCCTACCCTTTCAAACAAACTCCCCAAGGAGTTATGCTACCTACTACCTTTTTACCTGCATAGGTTAATGCTTTAGATGTTTTGTTGTAATGTTCCTATTAACTTTGTTTTGGTTTTTAGACATGGATGGTCCGGTAACAGGCAACTATACCACTCTCCAGGAGAGTTGCTGGGTACTTCTCTCTCTCGAGGCGGCGCTCCCCCTCTCCTGGCACCTGCTGAATATATCTATGAGGTTAGAACACCTTTTGCCCCCCCCCCCCCTCTCCCTGCTTACACAACTCACCATGAATGGCCTCAGAATAGTATCTTATAATGTTAAAGGAATGAGATCTCCTTCCAAAAGGATGCCAAATTCTTTCCCATCTGAATATAGAAAAATGTTCTATAGTCTTCCTACAGGAAACTCACTTCAAACATGGCAATTATCCAAACCTCACCTTTTCCAAATTCCCTAATCATTGTGGAGCCGGGGTTGCAGCCTCGAGAGGAGTTAGCATTGGTTTTCACAAAAGTCAAGCCTTCCAGTACAAGTCCCATACTCAAGACCCAGAGGGTAAATACCTTATTCTTAAGGGCCTGGTGGGACAGACTCTTTTTACATTTGTGAACGTATATGCACCAAATACGAACCAAATTTCCTGGCTTTCCTCCCTTCTTTTGCTAGTCGAAACACACAGAGAAGGGATTCTAATACTAGCAGGTGATTTCAATCTGGATTAACCCTCTCATAGATACCTCCTCTAAAAAATCTGCTATTCCCTCTAAGGCCCTTAAATTGCTCTAGACTAAACTTTTCAATTTAGGGGTATTAGACACTTGGCGTGGTATTAATCCCAACTCACTTGACTACTCCTTTTATTCTTCAGCAAACAATTCGTATAGTAGAATAGATTATGAGCCAGATTTATCATTACTCTGACAGCTCACTCCACTTTCACATATGGCTAAAGTCCGTTTTAGCCAAGTCAGATTTATGATCGGCCCTTTAAGACTGTAATAAATGTGGTTTGACGGTAGCAGTTTATCCGTCAGTAAGCAGCTTTACAAAAAACGCACATCTTTACAAAAAAGTCGCACGTTTTTACGAAAAAGTTGCATGTTCTATTAAAAAGTCTCATAAGATAAGCATGGTCCTCACTGGAGTGAAATTGCACATTTTTTTTGCGACTTTTTAAATAGTCGCAATAGTAAATCTGTCTAGAGATTCATTTACATAAGAAAACACGCCCACTTTCAGAAAACTGGCGAGCATAGTGCAGAGCAGAAAAAAGTCGCAAATTTGTGCGCAGTTTTAGCGTTTGCGCATTTTTTTCGACTTTTACGCTCTATTATTCTGACTTGAGCTAATGATAAATCTGGCCCTATATCTTCATCTCGAGAGAACACCTACAGCTCTGTGCTATGGCTAAGATTGGAGATATGACACTCTCGGATCACTCCCCAGTCTTTTGTGATGTCCATCCTTCCATCAGGACG
The DNA here is from genome assembly GCF_905171765.1 of Bufo bufo. Lineage (NCBI taxonomy): Eukaryota > Metazoa > Chordata > Amphibia > Anura > Bufonidae > Bufo > Bufo bufo. The sequence goes on from NC_053396.1 coordinate 73,020,723, forward strand.
GGTAAGAATATTAATTGGAGGTTCAATGAGTCCTTGCTGGGAAATCCTACTTATAAATCACAGATTACTTCCTATCTGGATGATTATTTTTCCATCAATAATACCCCAGACAAATCCCCTCAGGTCCTGTGGGATGCCCATAAGGCATATATTAGGGGCAGGCTGATTGGACTCTGCTCCTACCTAAAAAAGGAATCAGAGAAAAAATACATGTCCTTATTATCAAGGATACATATACTCGAAAAGGCTCATAAGCAGTCCTTACTTGCTCAACAGCTGGCGGAACTCTCTTCACTCAGAACTGAACTAAAGAACCTTCTGAATGAACGTTCAGCCAAATATTTTTTGTCTGCTCAACAGAAGTTCTTTGCACATGGCTACAAAGCATCTAAATTTATGATGCAGAGAATTAAACAATGAAGAGACTCCCGACATGTCCAGAGCATTAAATCCCTGAGGGGAGTCTATTTTGAAAAATCATCGGAAAAACTCAAAAACCTTGTGGAACTGGCCGTATCCTATAAGACTGACCCCGAATTTAATAGGAGGGAGTCCTCTCTGCAAACGGCAGTGGAAGGATTTCAGGGGCAAATTAAACATAGGAAACATAGGCAGTTTAATAAGGATTTGAGAGAGTTCAGGGAAAATAGGGCCTATCAATTTGATAAATCCCAGCCCCTTCCTGACACCGATATTTCATCCTCCGAACAAGAATTCTCAGACTCCGAGGCACAAGGCAGCAGGGGGAGGAATAGTAACAGACGTGGCCAGAGAGGAGGAGGCAGGGGATACTATAAAAGGAGATGGCCGAGAACGAATGGCCAAAGAGGGAGAGGTGGCGACTATCCCTCACCCTCCCCGTCCTCTTCCTCCTCATCTCTGCCCAATCCTATACCCCCCACACAGGGGGATTTTTTAGCGAAGGGTGGGACGTATCAGATCCGGGCCCGCACCTAGCTAAAAATGTGTCGGAAGCGAATGATCAGCTACAGATCATTAATCTCTCCCCTCGGACTCTCAGTATAGCAGAAGAATCCCTACTTAGGAAGGGGCTATCTTTTGTTCCCACCACCAGATTCGACCAATTTGTCTGGACTAAGGATCTCCATCTTTTCTCTAGGAAGTTAAAATGGCACAAATTTATGAAGAATAGTAACCGGAGTACTTGTGAACAACTGGGCTTGCAGGAGAGCGAGTTAGTTGATTTCAGATTGCTATGCGATCTGCACGAGGAGGGTTCCCGTGCACCTGGCCAGGGTCCTTTCACGGATCTTCATCCACAAAGTAAGAAAGCACCTCCCCCCATGAACTACGACCATATTGAGATATTTCTGCAGATGGTCACTGAGGAAATAGAAAAATTGCCCCTCACAAAATCATACTTCCATAATCTGTCCGGCAGAGAAACTGAGGCCCTTCGTAAACTTGAGAGGGATACCTCTATAATAATTAAACCGGCAGATAAGGGAGGGAATCTCGTAATTTTAGGATACCTTCAGTACAATCAAATGTGTAAACAACTGTTAAATGATAGAAACTGCTGCCGTGTGTTGCGTCCGACCCTACAGAGGTCTTTCTGGGAGATCTCACATCTATACTAACAGATGGACTTTCAAAAAAAGTGATTAGTAACGCAGAGTACCGCTTTCTGTTACCGAGCAAACCCCAGATAGCAACCTTTTATGGGCTACCAAAGATCCACAAGGGCGTGTCCCCTCTTAGGGGCTGCCCCATTGAATCTGGGGTGGGCTCAATAATACAGAATAGCGGGATCTATATAAACAGCATCCTCAAGAGCTTTGTATCCTCTCTTCCATCCTATACAAGGGACATGATGGATTTTCTATGCAAAATTGAAGCTTTAAATATAGTGTTGAGCGAACAGTTCGAGCATAGTTCGGGTCCGTACCGAATTTTGGGGTGTTCGTGACACGGACCCGAACCCGAACTTTTTCGTAAAAGTTCGGGTTCGGGTTCGTCGTTCGGCATGTATTTTGGCGCATTTTGAAAGGCTGCAAAGCAGCCAATCAACATGCATCATACTACTTGCCCTAAGATGCCATCGCAGCCATGCCTACTATTGGCAAGGCTGTGATTGGCCAAGTGCAGCATGTGACTCAGCCTCTTTATAAGCTTGTGCGCACGTCGGGACGTGCTCACTCCCGATGTGAATAGAACAGGGATAGACGCAGCTGATGCTAGGGCGAGAATAGGCAGGGATAATTGAATAACTGGAAGCAAATTTCTCTCCTCCACCTGTGATTCATCTGAACAACTGCAGCTGAGCTGCTTTTTTGATAGGGATTGGCTATTTTTAGAGTGGCCAGAGTGATTTTTCCATCCACATGTACCTGGGCTGACCGCCGGCCGCCATTTTGCGACTTGTAGTGCTGCAGCAGAAGCTGCCACAGTGTGCATTCCAAAGCTCCAAACAAGTCAGACATCTACACCTGGGATTCAGACCAATAGCGATTTAGCAGCACAGTCCAAGGCTATTTTTTTTAAAGGTTGTGCAGACCATTTTGTGGCACATGTTACTGGGCTGATAGGCGGCGGCCATCTTGGGACTAGTGCTGCAGCACAATCTCTCCCAACGTCCATTAATCACTTGTAATAGTGGTCTGTGCCATAGAAATCCTACATCAGGGACTTGGGTGTGCTTGTGTCACCCCTACTAATACCAGTCCACCTGTAATCCATACAGTGAAAAGCCATAAAGTATTCCAGTGAGGGAATTTTTTTTTTATTTAAAAAAGGCCAAGTTAGTTTATCTGGCGTTCAATATACTAGATACAGTTAGGCCTGCGTTTCATACATCTGGAATTAGCAAACTAATGTGCTGGGGTTGGGAAAACATATATGTACCCATACTAGAATCTGTCAAAGAAAGCGGTACTCACATATAACAGTCATTCCATCTGTAATCCATACAGTCAAAAGACTGAAAGTATTCCAGTGAGGGAATTTTTTTTATTTAAAAAAGGCCAAGTTAGTTTATCTGGCGTTCAATATACTAGATACAGTTAGGCCTGCGTTTCATACATCTGGAATTAGCAAACTAATGTGCTGGGGTTGGGAAAACATATATGTACCCATACTAGAATCTGTCAAAGAAAGCGGTACTCACATATAACAGTCATTCCATCTGTAATCCATACAGTCAAAAGACTGAAAGTATTCCAGTGAGGGAATTTTTTTTATTTAAAAAAGGCCAAGTTAGTTTATCTGGCGTTCAATATACTAGATACAGTTAGGCCTGCGTTTCATACATCTGGAATTAGCAAACTAATGTGCTGGGGTTGGGAAAACATATATGTACCCATACTAGAATCTGTCAAAGAAAGCGGTACTCACATATAACAGTCATTCCATCTGTAATCCATACAGTCAAAAGACTGAAAGTATTCCAGTGAGGGAATTTTTTTTATTTAAAAAAGGCCAAGTTAGTTTATCTGGCGTTCAATATACTAGATACAGTTAGGCCTGCGTTTCATACATCTGGAATTAGCAAACTAATGTGCTGGGGTTGGGAAAACATATATGTACCCATACTAGAATCTGTCAAAGAAAGCGGTACTCACATATAACAGTCATTCCATCTGTAATCCATACAGTCAAAAGACTGAAAGTATTCCAGTGAGGGAATTTTTTTTATTTAAAAAAGGCCAAGTTAGTTTATCTGGCGTTCAATATACTAGATACAGTTAGGCCTGCGTTTCATACATCTGGAATTAGCAAACTAATGTGCTGGGGTTGGGAAAACATATATGTACCCATACTAGAATCTGTCAAAGAAAGCGGTACTCACATATAACAGTCATTCCATCTGTAATCCATACAGTCAAAAGACTGAAAGTATTCCAGTGAGGGAATTTTTTTTATTTAAAAAAGGCCAAGTTAGTTTATCTGGCGTTCAGTATACTAGATACAGTTAGGCCTGCGTTTCATACATCTGGAATTAGCAAACTAATGTGCTGGGGTTGGGAAAACATATATGTACCCATACTAGAATCTGTCAAAGAAAGCGGTACTCACATATAACAGTCATTCCATCTGTAATCCATACAGTCAAAAGACTGAAAGTATTCCAGTGAGGGAATTTTTTTTATTTAAAAAAGGCCAAGTTAGTTTATCTGGCGTTCAATATACTAGATACAGTTAGGCCTGCGTTTCATACATCTGGAATTAGCAAACTAATGTGCTGGGGTTGGGAAAACATATATGTACCCATACTAGAATCTGTCAAAGAAAGCGGTACTCACATATAACAGTCATTCCATCTGTAATCCATACAGTCAAAAGACTGAAAGTATTCCAGTGAGGGAATTTTTTTTATTTAAAAAAGGCCAAGTTAGTTTATCTGGCGTTCAATATACTAGATACAGTTAGGCCTGCGTTTCATACATCTGGAATTAGCAAACTAATGTGCTGGGGTTGGGAAAACATATATGTACCCATACTAGAATCTGTCAAAGAAAGGGGTACTCACATATAACAGTCATTCCATCTGTAATCCATACAGTCAAAAGACTGAAAGTATTCCAGTGAGGGAATTTTTTTTATTTAAAAAAGGCCAAGTTAGTTTATCTGGCGTTCAATATACTAGATACAGTTAGGCCTGCGTTTCATACATCTGGAATTAGCAAACTAATGTGCTGGGGTTGGGAAAACATATATGTACCCATACTAGAATCTGTCAAAGAAAGCGGTACTCACATATAACAGTCATTCCATCTGTAATCCATACAGTCAAAAGACTGAAAGTATTCCAGTGAGGGAATTTTTTTTATTTAAAAAAGGCCAAGTTAGTTTATCTGGCGTTCAATATACTAGATACAGTTAGGCCTGCGTTTCATACATCTGGAATTAGCAAACTAATGTGCTGGGGTTGGGAAAACATATATGTACCCATACTAGAATCTGTCAAAGAAAGCGGTACTCACATATAACAGTCATTCCATATTTAATCCATACAGTCAAAAGACTGAAAGTATTCCAGTGAGGGAATTTTTTTTATTTAAAAAAGGCCAAGTTAGTTTATCTGGCGTTCAATATACTAGATACAGTTAGGCCTGCGTTTCATACATCTGGAATTAGCAAACTAATGTGCTGGGGTTGGGAAAACATATATGTACCCATACTAGAATCTGTCAAAGAAAGCGGTACTCACATATAACAGTCATTCCATCTGTAATCCATACAGTCAAAAGACTGAAAGTATTCCAGTGAGGGGATTTTGCTTATAAAAAATAATATATTTCATTGTGGTGCGAGTTGAATCGCAACAATGAAGAAAAATACTATTAAGGGACGAGGACGCGGTCGTGGTGGTGTCCGTGGAGCCTCTGTTGCTGGTAGATGACGTGGCCGTTCGGCCCCAGGCGCACACAGTAGGGAACGAACTCCCTCAACTAGCCGGCAGAATGTACCGCAATATCTCGTGGGGCCCAATGACGCTCTTAGGATGGTAAGGCCTGAGCAGGTACAGGCATTAATCGATTGGGTGGCCGACAGTGCTTCCAGCACGTTCACCACATGGTCTTCCACCCAGTCTTCTGCGGAAAGCGCACAGGTGGCACCTGAAAACCAAGCCCATCAGTCTGTCACATCACCCCCAAGCATATCAGGGAAACGGTCTGAGCCACAAGTTATGCAGCAGTCTCTTCTTCTGTTTGAAGACTCTGCTTCCAGGGTTTCCCAGGGGCGTCCACCTAGCCCTTCCCCAGTGGAGGAAGACATACCATGCACTGACGCACAACCACTTATGTCTCCAGATGAAGAGGACATGGGAATACCACCACAGCAGAGTCACCGACTCTCTGATGATGACGAAACACAGGTGCCCACTGCCGCGTCTTTTTGCAGTGTGCAGACTGAACAGGAGGAGGTCAGGGAGGGAGACTGGGTGGAAGACGATGCAGAGGACGATGAGGTCTTAGACCCCACATGGACTGAAGGTCGTGGCGATGACTTTCACAGTTCAGAGGAAGAGGTAGTGGTGAGACCGAGACAACAGCGAAGCCAAAGAGGGAGCAGGGGGCCAAAGCAGACGAGCCGCCGCCCCCAGAGTTCGCCTGCTACTGGACATCGCCAACAGGGACCCAGCCCCACAAAGGCAGCTTCAAAGAGTTCCCTGGCATGGCACTTCTTTAAACAATGTCCTACCGACAAGACCCGAGTGACTTGCACGCTCTGCCATCAGAGCCTGAGGCGAGGCATTAACGTTCTGAACCTCAGCACAACCTGCATGACCAGGCATCTACATGCAAAGCATGAACTGCAGTGGGGTACACACCTTAAAAACCAGGCACTCGCTGAGGCTCCCCCTGCTCCCTCTACCGCTGCTGCCTCGGCTTCCGCCTCGAGAGGAATGTTGCCACCTGCCGAGCAGCAAACAGAGGATGTGCCACCGACACCACCACCACCGCCACCGTCAACTAGCGTCTCCACTATATCACACAGCAGCGTTCAGCTCTCAATATCTCAAACCTTAGAGAGGAAGCGCAAATTCCCCCCGAGTCACCCTCGAGCCCTTGGCCTGAACGCCAGCATTTCTAAACTGCTGGCCTTTGAAATGCTGTCATTCCGGCTGGTGGACACAGACAGCTTCAAACAGCTGATGGCCATGGCTGTCCCGCAGTATGTGGTTCCCAGCCGCCACTACTTCTCCAAGACAGCCGTGCCTTCCCTGCACATGCAAGTGTCCGATAAAATCAAGTGTGCACTGCGCAACGCCATTTGTGGCAAGGTCCACCTAACCACAGATACGTGGACCAGTAAGCACGGCCAGGGACGCTATATCTCACTAACTGCACACTGGATAAATGTAGTGGCGGCTGGGCCCCCGGCGGACAGTTCCTTGGCGCACGTCCTTCCGCCCCCTAGGATCGCAGGGCATCATTCTCTGCCTCCTGTAGCCTCCTCCTCCTACTCGGCTTCCTCCTCCACTGCTTCCACCAGCTCATCCGGTCAGCCACACACCTTCACCACCAACTTCAGCACAGCCCGGGGTAAACGTCAGCAGGCCATTCTGAAACTCATATGTTTGGGGGACAGGCCCCACACCGCACAGGAGTTGTGGCGGGGTATTGAACAACAGACCGACGAGTGGTTTCTGCCGGTGGGCCTCAAGCCAGGCCTGGTGGTATGCGATAATGGGCGAAATCTCGTGGCAGCTCTGGGACTAGCCGGTTTGACGCACATCCCTTGCCTGGCGCATGTGCTGAACTTGGTGGTGCAGAGGTTCATTCACCACTACCCCAACATGTCAGAGCTGCTGCATAAAGTGCGGGCCGTCTGTGCGCGCTTCCGCCGTTCACATCCTGCCGCTGCTCGCCTGTCTGCGCTACAGCGGAACTTCGGCCTTCCCGCTCACCGCCTCATATGCGACGTGCCCACCCGGTGGAACTCCACCTTGCACATGCTGGAGAGACTGTGCGAGCAGCAGCAGGCCATAGTGGAGTTTCAGCTGCAGCACGCTCGCGTCAGTCGTACTGCCGAACAGCACCACTTCACCACCAATGATTGGGCCTCCATGCGAGACCTGTGTGCCCTGCTGCGCTGTTTCGAGTACTCCACCAACATGGCCAGTGGCGATGACACTGTTATCAGCGTTACAATACCACTTCTATGTCTCCTTGAGAAAACACTTAGGGCAATGATGTTAGAGGAGGTGGCCCAGGTGGAGGAGGAGGAGGAGGATGAGGGCTCGTTTCTAACACTTTCGGGCCAGTCTGTTCGAAGTGGCTCAGAGGGAGGTTTGTTTAAGCAGCAGAGGACAGGTTCACAAGTCGCCAGCCAAGGCACTGTACTGGAGGACGAGGAGGATGAGGAGGAGGAGGTGGAGGGGGACGAGGATGACGCAAGTTCACAGCGGGGTGGCAGCCCAGGCCCATCACTGGTGCGTGGCTGGGGGGATACGGTGGACGATGACGATACGCCTCCCACAGAGGACAGCTTGTCCTTACCCATGGGTAGCCTGGCCCACATGAGCGAATATATGCTCCAATGCCTGCGCAACGACAGCAGAGTTGCCCACGTTTTAACGTGTGCAGACTACTGGGTGGCCACCCTGCTGGATCCCCGGTATAAAGACAATGTGCCCACTTTAATTCCTGAACTGGAGCGCGACCGTAAGATGCGCGAGTACAAGCGCACGCTGATAGAGGCGCTCTTGAGAGCATTCCCACATGTCACAGGGGAACAGGTGGAAGGTGAAGGCAGAGGAGTGGCAAGAGGTCGCCAACGCAGCTGTGTCACGGCCAGCTCATCTGAGGGCAGAAATTTGGAAAAGTTTTGTCTCCACGCCACAGCTATCTGCACCGACACCTGATACGGAACGTGTTAGCAGGAGGCAGCATTTCACTAACATGGTTGAACAGTATGTCTGCACACCCCTCCACATCCTGACGGATGGTTCGGCCCCATTCAACTACTGGGTTTCGAAATTGTCCACGTGGCCAGAGTTAGCATGTTATGCCTTGGAGGTGCTTTCCTGCCCGGTGGCCAGCGTTTTATCTGAACGCGTATTCAGCACGGCAGGGGGCGTCATTACTGACAAGCGCAGCCGCCTGTCCACAGCCAACGTGGACAAGCTGACCTTCATAAAGATGAACCAGGCATGGATCCCACAGGACCTGTCCCTCCCTTGTGCAGAGTAGTCCTTATTAACTGCCTAAAACATGTCTTGTTGTGCTACGGGCCACTTCTTTATTTGATACAAATTTTATGAAACCCACAGTTGAATGAAACTCTTCTCTGTCTGGGCGCCGGGGCCTAACCAGATGAAAGTGGCCGGTTAAACTAACGGGTGACATGAAGCCATAACCTCTGCCATGCTACCTCTGTCTTCTGTCTGGGTGCTGAGGCCTAAGTCAAATA